>NW_004955484.1:2029906-2033710 GCF_000276665.1 Chinchilla lanigera | reverse complement strand
GGGAGGCTGAGGCAGGAGGATCATTGCAAGTTCGAGACTAGCCTGGGCTACAAAGTGAGCTCAAGGCCAGCCTGAACTGCATAGCCAGACCCTGTCTCAAAAAGGGAAAAAAAAAAAAAAAAGAAAGTGCAAACTTTAAGGTACAAGACTGTTATCTTAATAAAGCTATTTTTTTTTAGTGGGGTATGGTAGCACACACCTGTAATCCCAGTACTTGGGAGCCTGAGGCAGGACTGCCAGAAGTTTGAGGCCAGCCTGAGCTACGTACTTGAGTTCAAAGCCAACCTGAAGTACATAGTGAAACCGTTTCAAAAAAACCCAAAAATTAAAAAATTAAAAAACAAACAAAGCTATTTTTAAAAATATACAAGTACATGGAGAAAGAATGTGGAAGGATATACCCCAAATGTTAGTGTTTGTTTTTCCAGGGCCAGGTGCCTGGTATTTCCTTCTTTTTTTTTTTTTTTTTTAATTTTAAAGATAAATTTCCTTCTCTTATGAGTGCATTGATTTATCTTTCTGATAATCTACAATAGACTTTTATTACTTGGTAACCATAGATTGGTTATTTTGGCTGGCTTAAGGAGGTGTGAACCAGGTGTGGTAGTGCCAACCTCTAACCCCAGCTACTCTGAAGGCTGAGGCAGGAGGATGGCAAGTTCAAGGCCATCCTGGGCAACTTAGCAAAACCCTGTCTCCAAATAAAATAAAAAGGGCTGGGAGCCAGGCATGGTGGCACGCATCAGTAATCCCAGCACTCTGAGGGGCTGAGGCAAGAGGACAGCAGGCTCAGCCCAGCCTGGACAACTTAGTGCAACCTGTCTCCAAATTTAAGAAGGGGCTAGGGTGGCAGCTCAGTGGTAGAACACTGGTCTAGCATGCAGTAGGTCTTGGGTTCAAACTCCAGTCCTGAAAATAAAGGGAGCTCCCCACTTTCATTGCAGAGAGAGGTACCCCGAAATCTATCTTCCAGCTAACCCTAGTACCCAGTTGGTAGGGGAAACCAGGGGCACAGGACCGAGAATCATCTTTGCAAAGCAAGATGTCAAAGCCCCAGCTGGGCGTGGTGGTGCATGCCTATAATCCCAGCACTCAGGAGGCTGAGCCAGGAGGATCGTTGCGAGTTCAAGACCAGCCTGGCCTACAAAGTGAGCTCAAGGCCAGCCTGAACTGCATAACGAGACCCTGTCTCAAAAAGACAAAAAAAAAAAAAAAAAAAAAAAGATATCAAAGCCCCCAAGCCCACCCTCAGGCTCAGGACTGTGGCTGGGCCAGGCTGGGCAGCAGTCACCTGCTGTCTTTGCCAGTCCTGCTGATGCAGCCTTGGAGGAAGCGGCCCTGCCTTGAAGTCTATTGGGCAATGAATTCAAATCAGCCTGGCAAGGGAGCTCAAGACTCCCTGACTTGGAGCCACCGGGGGCATTTGGGAGCAGGCACTGACGCGTTAAGCGTTAACTCCTTTCCCTGCTCGAGGCTTTGGGGATTCTGTTGAGGAAAAAGTTCTGCTTCCTTTACTCTCGACCCCCTATCACTGCAAGAGGCTTTGGTGATCCCAAAAACTGTGAGGACTTCTCCTCAGGAGCAGGCCATCAGTCAGTTCTGCAGCAGACACCAGTGGGGTACCCCTAATTCAATTCAATTCTGCCACCTCCCACCTGGAGATGGCACTAGGTCCCATAGCCCGAGCTCTCGGTCCGCTAGGATGTCCTCATACCACTTTCCTGCCCCAAGTTGTTTCACTGACCAAGCAGCTATAAATCAGGTTCCCATGATCCTCTTGTTCAATTAATTTGCCTGTAGCACTCAGGGAAACACATTTGCTGGTTTATTACAAAGGATACAGAGGAAGAGATGGGGTATGAGGGAAGGGGTATGGGGTTTCCATGTCCTCTCCAGGGATCCCACCTCTCAGCACCACCAGGTCTGTGCTAACAGACCAGGCAGGGAAACCCCAAAAAGGGCCTGTCTGTTTAGATTCTTTCTGGCCACGCTGTGCAGCAATCCTTCCCCGAGGGTACGGGGCAGGACCTCTTCTGGAATAGGGGCTTTATAATCTATCAGATAAAGTAGGTCAACCAATTTCATTATAGTCAGTGGCCCCATGGTACCTAGAAAATGAATGTTTCCATTACCTGCCTTGGGAAAGATATTCTAGCATCTATGACCTGCTGAGAGAAGGAGTTATAAACCAGGAACAAAGGATGAAAACCAAAAAATATCGCAGAGATTTTCAAAGTGCACTTTCCTGTACTGACTGTGGTGTAAGTCATAGAGTCCTAGCAGGGACAACATGAAACCTGGAGGGTTCTTACTTCTCCCTAGCAATGCGCACAAGATAAAAGGTAGGTGTTGTGTGTTTAGCATATTCCCGAGTTGCCCTAGGTACTGATGAAGCTCTCATATTTCAGGGATAATCTAGAATGTTCTCTGCTTTATCTTGCTAACCTCTTACTTTAATTATATTTTAAAAGGAAATCATTCTGACAAGTTAATTACATAGAAAGAAAGAGGAAGAGATTACTTTAGAAGAAAACAACTCAAAACAGAACTGCCAAGTGGTGGGTGCAGATGTGGTCTGGATCCGGACTTGAACAAACCAATGGCATAAAAATATCATAGAGATAATCAGAGAAACTTCAGTGTGGATTGAGCATTAGGTGGTACTGAATGCTGTCATCATACCTGTCCCTGATTTCCTGTAACTATGTCCATCTGAGAGACTACAAGCAGCACCTGTCCGTCTCATTAGAGGGACTAGGTACAGATAGTGGTTGTGGGCGTAAACCCTATTCGATCTTTCTGTGTGATCTTGGGCATGTTGCTTCATTACCCTGTACGGAAATATAACCCAATTCATGGGCTTGATTGGAAGGCCGAATGTGTTACTATCTGCAGTAAATCGCTGAGAACAAACCTGACACACACTGGTGTAGCTGCAAGTTATTGGCTCAGGAATCTTCCAGGTATACTGTATGAATCTCAGGCAAGCCTGTGCATAAAGAAAACCTGAAGTCACAGACCTAACAGATGCTGCTGGTCCCGCTGCCCCAGCGGCAGAGGGTGCCGGGCACATACAGGCACATACAGGAGGCAATGGGAAATGATAGACGGGGTTCAGCTCCTGTCCCCACTACTAGAGTGGTGCATTACGTGGAGCCTCTGGGCCTCAGTTTTACTTTCTGGGTAAAACGAGGCTGTGACAGCACCCGCACCAGGCTGGGGAGGCCCAAAGCCGGCCGCTACAGCCTACTCTTCCGAGTGGCCCTGGCACGTGACTCGCTCTCATTTTTTGGCTTTAGGTCCCCCACTCCCGTCCTGCTCCTCTGTTCTTTTTTCTGAACGCAGGGCCTTGCACATGCCAGGCCACGCGCTCTGCGGCGGCCCTGCATCCCCAGCCCTTCTCAGTCCTAAAGATGGGATCTCTTTGGATTAAAGTGGACTCGACTTTCTTGCTTCTGATTTAAGAGGGCAGAGAAAGGACAGCCAACACACACCGAGGCCCAGAGAGGCGCAACCGGTTGACTCAACATTTGTTTGGGTCTGGCTCCCGAATTCACTCATCAAACTACCTTTCGTCCAGAGTTCTGTGGGCAAAGCCCGCGGGGGGCTTTGGGAAGCCATGCCTTTTGGAGAGGGAAGTTTCTAGAGATAAGGCATCCCGCGGAGACGCGCTCCCCACGTCGCGCAGGGACGGACGGGTGGCGCTCGCCTGTCCCCGCCGACCCCGCGCCCGCCCGGCTGCGGGATGTGCGGCCTCCCCCGTGCGGCCCCCGCGCGGAACCCCGGCGCCTCTGCCCGGCCCTG
>NW_004955484.1:2017014-2029493 GCF_000276665.1 Chinchilla lanigera | reverse complement strand
CCGGTCCCCGAAGCGGCGCAGGTGGGCGCGGGCGGCCGGGCCTCTCCCCCCGCGCTGACCGCAGGCCGCCCCGCCCTCGCTCCCCGGGGAGACACGCTCCGGGGAGGACAAAAGGGCCTTGTGCGGGGACTGAGGCTCAGGCCCCTCCTCGCCCGCGGTGGCATCCTCGCCGCGCAGTGACTTGAATGCCAACCGCGTCCCCGGTCCTCCGCCTCCGCCCCCAGCCCGGCACCTGGTTGCCAGGGGACCCGCGCCGCCTCCGGGCGCAGCAGCCGAGGGGCAGCGGCCCCGAGACCGGGCGCTCTTCCCGTCCCCTCCCGGCGCTAGCATCACCCCCAGAGGTGGAGGCTTGACGGCAGGTCCGGATAAACACGGCATGAGATTCACCAAACGAAACGGAAAACTTCCTCCCCGTACAAACAGCAGGGCAGAACGCAGGCGTGCGGAGAGGATGGGGTTTGTAATCGGGGCTGGGATCTGAAACTCCCCGCTGCCGGGAGTGAAAGTTAATGGTCTTTCCGTACAGCAGTTTAGCGAGGTGAATTAAGATCCTTAACCACGGGGTGGGGCGTGGTGGGGCAGGTTCGTTTTCGCAGCACTCTGGGAGGCCGAGGCAGGAGGATTCTAAGTTAGAGAGCAGCCTGGGCAGGTGAGCCACTTAGCTTGATCTTATGTCAAAATAAAAACAAATTTAAAAGGGCTGGGAATGTAGCTCAGTGCGAGGATTTCGAGCTCAAGGCCCAGTATCGCTTAAAAAAAAAGTCAAAATTAGGAAATTAGGAAATTTCCCCTGGAGCCTCCCCCGCGCTGAATAATTACCTCAGACTCTGACTCAGGCCTGTGTTTTTCTCACCTTTTTTCCTCTCGCAACTCCCGCTGTGTGGTTTAGGTTCAGAAGCCACCAAGCTCTGATCTGAAAATAACTGACGTTCGCCAGACACAGCTGTAACTTTCCAGGCTGCGGCTCCCACATGCTTTGTGGATCCCGCTGAAAACTCACATTGACTTGGGGCTGGACCAGGGGACCTCTGCCAGGGAGCTGACAAAAGCTCCAAGGTCCTTGGCAGCGCCTTGGCAGAGCGGGGCTGCCGGTGAGTAACTCGGAGAAGTGTGCGCAACCCCTGCCCTCCCCGCCCTCCCCTCCTTCCATCCCTCTCCCTCGGAAACAGAAAGCACAGACAAGCTTCTATTTTGAACATTTTAATTAGAAAGTTATAACATTATGGGTTCTCTATACAAAACTGCATTAGAATAAAATGTAAAACAAATGCTAATCTTTAGCTGTCTTTCCATATCTCATTTAGACATTTAAACCAGAAAACAGTTTTCATTTATTTACTTATTTTTTGTCTTTTTGAGACAAGGTCTCACTATGCAGTTCAGGCTGGCCTTGAGCTCACTTTGTAGCCCAGGCTGGTCTCGAACTCGTAATGATCCTCCTGCCTCAGCCTCCTGAGTGCTGGGATTACAGGCGTGCACCACCATGCCCAGCAACAGTTTTCATTTAAATCTCAAGAAAAAAAAAATGCAGGCATCTAAACATCCTTACGTAGTACAAGAAAAGTCAGAGGAACTAGTGTAAGGGAATTTTTCTGCTTGACTATATTTCAAGGTATTATTTCTAAAACTCTTATTTTGGTGACAGGCATGGTGATGCATGCCTGCAATCCCACCACTGGGAAGGCTGAGGCAGGAGGATCTCCATGAGTTCAAGGCCAGCCTGGGCTACATAGTGAGCTCAAGGCCAGTTTGAAGTATGTAGCAAGATTGTGTCTCAAAAAGAAAAAAACAAAAACAAAAAACTCTTACTTTGGTCCGCTTGAAAGAAAAGGTGCTTTGGAAATAATAACTGAATCCTCAAGGTAAACTGAGGCACACACTGACGAGTGTTTGTAGCTGGGCAGGAAGTGTGGGTCACAGAGGGTGTCTCTTCAGTGCTGATGACATGCTGGGGACTGTAACACAGCCCCATCCGGCCTCTGAGGAGGCTGCACCCTTGCCCAGGGTGGGAATGGGCTGAAAAACCAATGTCTTCCGCACAAGAGGCCCTTTCTAGCCGCCTCCCTCCCTGCAGACAGCAGCTCAGCCAAGGGGGTCGTCCGGCTGCCGGACTGCTTGTCTTCCTGCTAACGGCCAGGCTGGACTGCATGCCGAGCCAGCCCAGCAGCCTCTTCAGCTCCTCCTGCTCCTCACGTGCCCCGCAAAGCTGCCCCTGTGCTGGGCAACCTGTTCTTAGTCAAGGGCAGCGCAAGGATCTGGGCTTCGCACGAGCCCTCCAAAGGAACGCTGTGGCCGTCGGGCAGCGGAGCCAACCCCAACAAAGCCTCCTCTGTCACCCACGTCCTCTCAGGAAGGGGGTGGGCTGTGGGGGGGGTGTCCAGGCTTTTGGGTGAGGGCCAGAGAAAGAACCTGTTGTTACAACCCTTGCACCACCCACCGCTACTGAGGGGCCCAGTGAAACAGCACTTCTGCTGCAGCCTGCAGCCAGGGGCGCGGGCCCGGGGCAGAGGCGCGGCAAGGAGCCAGCCATGGCAGGGCGGGCGCGAGGGCGGTTCAGCTGGGCTGCTGACGGACACTGCCGTCGGGCCGAGGGCAGGTGGACGGTCCTGGTGTTGCCCCCCTCCCCACAGTGTGCAGTGCTTGCTCTAGGGCCCGCCAGCTGAAGGGCTCCTTCTGGAAATCAAAGCTCTGAATGGGAACTGTAGATCCCCGGAGCAGAAGTTGCTCGGGATTTGCATATTCATCATGAGAGGCCAGAAAGGAGTCAGAGTGGATTACAAAAGGGAGAAGAGACGCCCAGTGCTCCCAGTTCAAAAGAGCGAGCGTCTCTGCTCGCCCAGAAATGGGACTCCTTCCAAGATGCCTGGACTGACTGGAAGGTTCTCCTGAAATTCAAGGGCAAGGCAAGCAAACACGCAAAAACCACGAATTATGGCCTCTGGAGCCCTCGGGCCTCCCCACTGCCCGGTGCCCAGTGGTTTTGGCCAGCGCTTGGCAGATACAGAACTGGGGTACAGCAGATGTGGAAAGAGCTGCGCCTCGGCGGGGAAGCCACACAGGGCCACAGGCGGCCACGGCGCTCTTCACACGACAGCGAGGGCCCGGGGCTGCCGAGTCTTCAGAAGCGGCCTTCTCAGGACAAGTGCTCCTTGTACAAGTCTCCCTGCGACGCGGCTGGCGCAGGGATCGTGGTCACCACCTGGTTCTGAAACACGAATATTTTGATTCTTTCAAACACCCAGAGGAAGACGAGCAGGATGCTGACATACTGAACCCAGGCAAACTTGATCATCTCCCAGAACCCCGGCTGATAGGTCAGGACGGTTAAGGAGAGGAGTTACACCGAGGGTTAGGTCAGACGGGAAACGGCAAGAACGTCTCAAATACCCTAAGATAAAGGGGATAATCAGGACTATTCAGGCATAAATATGGATGACCCTGACCTAGATAGAAGAGCTGCTCGGGAGCAACAGGAACGGGAAATGAACTGTTGTGCTGTAATGAACAACAGACAGGGTCATCTGTGTGGGGCAATTTCCAGCATAAGCCCGGCCACATGTGATCCTCCTCGGGACCTCTGAAGAACCCTTCCCTTCTTTGTGGAAACTGAGCCAGCGCTGGCTCTCTGTCAGAAAGGATATGAAACGACTTCCACAGGGTATCGAATGACGGCGTTCAGCACAAAGGGAGCTTCGGCGGCCCTGCCCACCAGCCAGATGGGGCTGGGGTTGCTCAGGACGGTGGTGACTGCAACACAAGCATTCATCGTTAGCCCAGGTGGCCCTCTGGCAAAGGAACACTGAGAAATACCAAAGGTTGGGTTACAAGGACTCTTTGATTCCTGGGTGTGTGTCGGGGGCGGAGTGTATTCTGCACCTCAGAGTTCAAAGAAACAAAAGGGAAAAGAAACTGCTCGCAGGAGGTCGCCCACATTATCTGTTAAAATATTTGCCAAAACCTTGGAAACAGTCTGAGTGTTCTACAGCTGCTGAAGAACTAACGGAAGGAATACTATTTTGCCAGTAAACATGTTCTCAGCCCTTTTTAGCAGTGTGGGGGAAATATATGTTATATAATTAGATAAATACGAATAATTTGGATCCCAGACTATTCCTATACTGTAACAGCTGTCTGAAAAAAAAATCTTCATATGGATAAAGAGTGAATGAAATAAAGGGAGAAGAGTTTTTTTGTAGGCCCGTGATTTTTAGTTTTGCTTTAAAAGTCCTCTTATTGGAATGCTGCTGCTGTTGTTTTGTACAAAATTAGGAAGAAGCTGGGCATGGTGGCATAAGTTTGTAATCCCAGCACTTGGGAGGCTGAGACAGGAGGATCACCATTGTGAGTATGGGGCCAGCCAGGGCTCCACAGTGAGTTCAAGGCCAGCCTGGACTATATAAGGAGGCCCCGGTCTCAAAATAAAACAAAAACAAACAAAATTAAGAAGGAATACAGCAATTGCAGGCCTCACCACTTGTGAAATGTCTCTGTGTTGTGTCCATGTGTCCGGTTGCCAAGTAACCCTTTGGTACCTTTCAGTCACATGGGGCATGTTCAGCTTGGTATGGCTTTGACGCCATGCCCTTAGAGAAAACCTCAGGCCTCCGGCCAGCCCAGCCCAGTGCAGGGTCAAGCACAAGTCTGGCCCAGGCCCTTGCCCTTCAAGAACTGACTTCTATTCTCTATGGACCACTACCGTGGGGTGATTCACAACCTATATCTAGTGAAAAATGCGGACAGCACATTGTCTTCGGCTTCTGTTGTTAGCGTGGTAGGAGAACAAATCAATTAGGCTTATGTAGATGTTACAAAAAACAACAGCAGCAAAGGAGGCCCATCAGGCCAGTGGTGGCTACACAGGGAAGAGATCTGGAGGCTGCAGCCCTGGAGTCAGTGGGAGGCCACGAGTGGGCGGGGAGACGAGGGCAAAAAGGACAAATGCCAGCAAAGCTGGTTTGGAGAGTTGCATGATGCCAGCCAGGGGTTCTCTGATTCCACTGCCCCCGAACCTGGCAAGTCTTTCAGCTCACCATTCCTTTCCTGGTAGGCGGCCACAATGCGGGTGAGGTCGTAGTCTTGGGCGAAAGGGCTGGTCCCGTTGATCACAGACACCTGGGACAGAGCCGGAGGTCTTGGTGAGCCCTGGAGACCCGGAGCCCCTCCTGCCCTCCGCAGCCTCGGGGTGACCGCACACAGCAGGGCAGCGCTTGTATCGCTGAGACAGAAACCAAACGCAGCAGCAACTGATCCTCAGGATGTCGGCTGGCAGGAGAGGCACCCTCAGGGACGGAACAAGCGGCCCCATAAGCTATGGACCCTGGCAGAGGGAAGGCAAGCCCAAAAGCCCCCAGACAGGCACTGTTTGTGGGGTCAGAGAACAAAGGGGCCAGAGCGGCTGAAACACAGGAAGGGGACAGACAGCCGAGAGCGGAGAAATGACAAGCGTAGGTATCTCGGGAGGTTGCCGGAACAGGCAAATAACATGTGCGTAAACCTTGTCTTCGTCCTTACCACTGGGGTCTAGCTATGTTGCCTAGGCTGGTCTCAAGTAGTCCTCCTGCTTCAGCCTCCTGAGGGCTGGGGCCACGGTGTACCCCACCGCACCCAACCGTAAACTTCCTGATTCAGGGCTGGCATATTACGTGTTCAATAAATGGTGGCCAGTATTATTTTTTAAATGTTTTACACGATCATTTGGAAAGCAATAAGCAATTTAGTTCATCAATAAAGACATTTTTCTCTCTCTGCATAGGTGTAAACACAGGGGACCTTCTCCATATTTTGAAAGAATTCATGGCAAGAATTGTTGTCTGTGTTCCCCTCAGAGAAATGCTATTTCCAGCTTTCATTTCTCCCCCTTCAAAGAGGACGCTAAACAGACAGAGACTGCGGAGCTGGACGCTCAGCACCCTTACGTTGTATCGGACGTCCAGGCCACTGTAGCTTAGCGGCTGCTTCTGCTGCAGCCTCAGGTCTCCGTTCACGTACAGCTGGGACCCGGGCACCGCGCAGGAGGACTGGATAAAGGCCATGCTCTGCATCACGAACGTTGACATCCTCTGAAATCAGGAGGAGAAGAGACAGTGCCCCCTGTTGTCAGATCTGAAGGGCTCTGGGTTCAAGAGTCACCTGTCTGCCGCTGAGGCTGAGCCTTTCCATCCCTGGCTCAGTTCTGCGGGAAGCACTTGGCCCAGAACCCTCTGGGCTGGTTCTCATTCCTGTGCATTAACAGGACTCCAATCAAGAGCAAGCCATTTGCCCAGATTGAGTTCCCAGTGACAGCCCAGGTCAGTGTGGTCTTCCTAGAAGGCAGGAGGCGGGCTCTGCTCTGCTAACAGGCAAGAGGGAGAGGGGGCCTCCCTCAGACCGACTCACGTGCAGCTGGTAGGAGAAGGTCAGGATGAGCTGCACGGCGAGGACGTGCTCAGTGGGCTGCAGGGGAAGCTCCAGTTTAAAATGCAGCACGTCTGTCTTCCCATCCTGGTTCCTGTCTTCTTCTCGAGTCTAGGAAACCCAAAGAGAGCCAGTGGCCCCGGTCTTTAATAAGTCCGGGAAGCGTCTGCATTGCTGCCGCACGTACACAGGGACCCACTGTCCTGCTTACGGGGGCATCATCACCTCCAACGTGGAAGGGAGAAGGGAAGCTAGAGGTGTGGGCGGGTGAGCCCTGGGAAAGACACACAGACGCACGGCCCCTCCGCTTCGCACTCGGGGCCCGCACAGGCGAACAGAATGGGAACTTGAGGTGGCGATAACCCCAGTCAGTATCTGCCTTGTTTTGTTACTGGTGTTTTCTTCTGCTTCTGCTTTTTTTTTTTTAAGAAACATACCTGCAATTGCATAGAAAGTTGAAATAGGGCTTGGCGTGGTGGCACACAACTGTAATCCCAGCACTTGAGAGGCTGAGACAGGAGGATCACAGTGAGTTCAAGGCCAGCCTAGGCTACATAAGTGAGTTTAAGGCCAGCTTGCATTACATAGTGAGACCCTGTCTCACCAACCCCCCTTAAAAAAAAACAAAAAACAAAAACTAAAGAAAATTGAAATAGTGCATCAGAATTGTTTACTGTTTCTCTAGGAGTCAGTGTTTTCTTTGTTTGAGGTGCTAACCCTGGGCCTCAAGTGTGCTAGGCACTTGTTCTGCCACTAGGCTATACTCCTGCCCCAAACCAGCTTTTTATTTTTTAACATTCTTTTTTTTTTTTTTACTTTTTTTTTTGTTTTTTTTTGGTTTTTCTCCGGTACCAGGAACCGAACTCACGACCTTGCGCTTGCCAGGCAGGCGCTTTTGCCGCTGAGCTAAATCCCCAGCCCCAAAACCAGCTTTTTAAAATAGGAAAACAAGAATAAAACAAAGCCCTAGTCATTATGCATTTCCCAAACAAACGCCACGGAAAATCTCCAAACTCTATTTATACATACTTAAACCACAATCTGCTTTGGGTTCTCCATGCAGGACCGTCTAGCTTATCATTCATGTCAGGACTTTAAGCCTTATGCATCTTTTTTTTTTTTTTTTGGTACCAGATTTTTTATTTGAAGGAATTAAAGAACTTAAGTAAATGTCTGGTACAATGTATGGAAAAGGTAAAGGTAACCCCAACATGCATGTGCTGCCTTAGTTCCGTTAGCTCTTGTCACTGTCCCCAGGGTGTGCTTGTCAAAGAGGTGCTCTGCCATGCCGGGCTTGGGGGCTCCCATCTTGCACAGATTGGCCACAAAAAACATGGAACACTTCATGAATCTGCGTGCCATCCTTGCGCAGGGGCCATGCTAATCTTCTCCGTATCGTTCCAATTTCAGTGTATGTGCTGACAAAGGGAGCATGCCTTTATGCATCTTTTACTAGCAATCAATAAAATGGGAAAGGAAGCTCTGCAAAATCAGCAAGGCATCAAAACTACATATATTTTATAAATTATGGACATACAAGTGAAGAAAAACAATAAAAATCTGAGGAGATCAAAAGGTAAATCATAGCTCATAAGTCATAGGCAGATACTTAAAAATAATCAGTATGGGCCGGGGATCTAGCTCAGCGACATAAGCGTTTGCCTGGCAAGCACAAGGTCCTGAGTTCGGTCCCTGGTACTAAAAACAAACAAACAAACCAATCAGTATGTAGCTGGGGTAGTGGTGCACACCTGTAATTCCAGCACTCAGGAGGCTGAGGCAGGAGGATTACTGTGAGTTTGAGGCCAGCTTGCACTACAAAGCAAGACCCTGTCTCAAAAAAAAAAAAAAAAAAGTCAAGTCTACTATGCAGAGCAAGTATTAGCCCCATGAAGAAAATTCATAAATGGCTCTACCTAATTCTTGTGAGATAGACAGGGGTGATCCAGAACTGTGTTTATGCCCACTGTCTGTCTCATCGGACCCCTCCACATACCCCCAGAGAGGAAGGAAGTGTGCTGCCCTCTAGATGGGTAAATTAAGGCTGAGAGACGGTTCAGAACTCAACCAGTTCTAACTGGATTAAGACCTAGGTTTGCTGACTGTTGATTCAGTGCTCCTTCTCTGACAGCTCGGATGAACCCTCATTTCCAAGATTTCTGGGGCTGGGGATATAGCTCAGTGGCATAAATGCCTGCGTGGCAAATGTGAGGTCATGAGTTTGATCCCTGGTACCGCAAAAAACCAAAACCAAAATAAAAAATTTCAGGTGGTAGAGTATAAGCCTTTAAAGATACAGGGGTGGGGCCAGGGATGTAGCTCAGTGGCATAAGCGCTTGCCTGGCAAGCCTGAGGTCATGAGTTTGATTCAAGCAGTCTGGGGTGGTGCATGCCTATAACCCCAGCAATCTGGGAGGCTGAGGCAGGAGGATTGCAAGTCCACACCCAGCTGGGGCAATTTAGTGACTTAGCGAGATCCTGTCTCAAAATAAAAGAACAGACTGGGGACATAGCGCATTGTGAAGGCCCTGGGTTCAATCCCTAGACTGGGGGTTGTGTGTGTGTGTGTGTGTGTGTGTGTGTGTGTAGTGTACAGAAGAAATACTAATGTATTAGAAAATGCAAATCAGGTCACCCATATCAGTAAGAGTCCAATCAGTAAAAACACTAACACAGCTACTATATTTTAACAGAGAGAATTGAGTCTAGAAAATAGTAATCTAGGTATTAGAGAATGAAAGCATGAAAGGGGGACAGCCTGGCCCTTAGCTAGAGAGGTCAGGGAGGAGGCCAGGGTCGTGGGAACCAGGGGCTCGAGGAGGGGCCCCAGGGGTCTGGCTCCAGAGCTCGAGGAGGACCCACAGTGCCCCGGGGTCCCCGTTTCTGCTCCTTGCTTGGTCACCCCAGCTGTCTCCACCTCTAGAACAAGGCTCCTCTTTGAGTGCCCTAACCTTCGAGCCCGGCTGTGAGCAGTGCCCTCTTTCCAGAGGGCCCTGACTTGCTACATTCCTCCCTGAGGAGATTCCACAGGATCTGATGTTTTGCTGGACTTTTGTTTCATTTAATGAATGTTAACTTCCCAATTTACTTTTTATTTTTTTTGGTGCTGGGGATTGAACCCAGGGCCTCCTGCAAGCAAGGCGAAAGTGCTATCAGAGCCACACCCCCCGCCCCCCAATTTCCTAATGCAGACCATGTGCATTTCATATGCTTGTCCTCCAAGGGTTCTCCTTTTTTTCCTTTTTTCCTTCCTCCCAGTTCCCCTTTTTTTGTGGGACTAGAGATTGAACCCAGGACCTCTGCACTGAGCTACATCTCTGCTCTTCCTGTCTCAGCCTCCCATAGTGCTCCATTTTTTTTCTTTTTATGTTCAAAATACACTTTGGCACCAGCCTTTGGGTCTCTGGCACAGTAGAAACTGTTACTTCATGGTTCCTAGATTTATCAAATCGTTGCCAACTGTATTTCAGTGAATCTAAAATTGCAACAATTATAAAGTACACCTTATTTTACATACCAGTATGAAATGAATACTTCCAATTCCTGAGACAATACGTTTTAATCACTTAGAGTACTTTCATTTTCACTTCTTGAAAGAGCTTTTAGATTTGGCACATTTATATCAGATATGATTATTCACAGGGAAATATAAGCAAAATAAATTGAGCCAAAGATTTTGAAAACTTGAACACCCCAATTCTTTTCTTTTTTGGTCTTTTTGAGATAGGTTCTTGCTATGCAGTTTAGGCTGGCCTTCAGCTCCCAGCAATCCTCCTACCTCAGCCTCTGGAATGCTGGGATTACAAGGGTGAACCACCATGCCTGGCTACTCCAATTCTTTTGAATCACATTTTTTTTTTTTTTCCTTTTGGTACTGGGAATTGAACTCATGACCTTGCACTTGCCATGCAGGCCCTTGTGCTGCTGAGCTATATCCCCAGCCCTTGAATCACATTTGAATTCAGTTGATGACACCAATACTTTTCCATGTAAACCTGTCCTTTCACTATCGAACATGCGGATGACATCAAATTTTTAAAAAAGTAATTCATAGCTGGGCATGGTGGTGAACACCTGTAATCTCAGCCATTATGAAGCTGAGACAGGAGAATCATCAGGAGTTTGAGGCCAGCCTGGACTACATCATGAGTTCAGGGCCAGTTTGAAGTATATAGTGAGGCCCTGTTTCAAAAAGAAAAAAAATTTTTAAAAATTTGAAAGAAAAAAGAAGGCAAAATAAAAATTTAAAAATAAATCAAAGCTGGGCATGGTGGCACATGCCTATAATCCCAGCACTCAGGAGGTTGGAGGCAGGAAGACCACTATGAGTTTGAGGCCAGCCTGGACTACAAAATGAGTTCAAGACCAGCCTGGGCTACAAAGTGAGTTCAAGGCCAGCCTGAACTGCACAGGGAGATCCTGTCTCAAAAAAGACAAAAAAAAATTTAAAAAACTCATAAAAGGAAGAAAGCTCCATTCACCATCTGGCCTCTTAAGCAGGCTTTGAAATGATACAGCGCTAGCCTATTTTTAACCACACCTTACACACTCTACAGTTGGTTCTTAGGGACTAATGTGGGTTTTTTGTGGTGGTACTAGAAGCCCTGGGCCTTCATACAAACCTATATCCGCAACCCTTTCTTCATTTTTTATTTTTGGACAGGGTCTCACTAAATTGCTAAGTTGCCCAGGCTAGGCTCAAGCTTGCCACCCTCCTGCCTCAGCTTCCCAGAGTGCTCAGATACGGGTGAGTGCCACAGCGTCCTGCTGGTGTGCTGTTTTACTGCTGCCTCTGGGGTTTTCTTTGACATTCTGATGGCTCTTGGGCAAGTTTTCACCCCAGCAGCCCTTCTGACATTTGCACAGGGGTAGGCAAAGGGCACTCCGCAGCTGCTTGTTAAGTAGGAAGGAGCAGTTCGGTGTTGGGGAGAAGGGAACATGGGGTGCTATGCAGTGCCGCGCCTCAGGCTCAGGCTCAGGCTCAGGCTCAGCCAGCCTCCGCCACCACCAAGGCCTTAAAGAGCCATGTCATCCTCCGTGGGGGAAAAGGTCACTCGGCTTTTCTCTGCTCTAGTTAACAACTAGACTCGAAGGCATTAAAAACATAGGGACTTGAGAGACGCCGTGCGAGGTGAGCCCCTAGAGCAGAAGCGAGGCTGTGACTTCTCAAGCATTTTTCCAAATTAGCAGCCGCCAACCACCCTCCTCCCCGCAGTATTTGATCAAACCTTGATCTAAAAAGCACTGCTCCTGGCAGCAGTTTCCCACACAGGCTGGAGCTGGTCTGGCTTTGTGTTCAGAGTTAGAAAATTAAAAAACTTTCCTACAATGGAAAACAGTTTGGCAGTTCCTCAAAAGGTTAAATATAGAATGGTCATATGGCCAGCAATTCCACTGCTCAGTACATCTCTCAAATGATTGAAAACAGACACTCAAATATTTATTCATGCACATTCATAGCAACACTATTCCCCAAGGTGGCAACACACAAAATGTCCACCAGCTGAGGAAGGGACAACAAACTTTGGGTATGTTCACACAATGGAATACTATCCAGCTGTCAAAAAGGATGAAGCACTGACATATGCTACAACCTGGATGAATCTGGAAATATTATGCTGATGTATTAAGACTACACACAAAAATCACATATTGTATTATTCCATCTAGGTGAAATATCCAGTTCAGGTAAAGCCAGAGAGAGCAGACTGGTAGATGTTCAGGGGCTGGAGGGAACACAGAATGTAAAGTGGCTGCTCAATGGGTTTTCTTTCTGAGTAACGACAGTATTTTGGAACTAGATAAAGGTGATGATTATACAACATCGTGAATGTACTAATGCTACGGAATTGTTCCCTTTAAAATGTTTACTTTTATTATCCAGGCATGATGGAGCATGCCTGTAATCACAGCACTTGGGCTGGGTGTGGTGGTACATGCCTGTAATCCCAGCACTGCTTGTAATCCCTGCACTTGGAGGTTGAGGCAGGAGGGTCACTGTGAGTTCAAGACCAGTCTAGGCTACAAAGTGAGTTCCTGAACTGCATAGTGAGACCCTGTCTCCAAACAAAAACAAAAAAAAATCA
>NW_004955484.1:2014390-2015464 GCF_000276665.1 Chinchilla lanigera | reverse complement strand
AAAAAAAAAAGACCAAAAAAAAAGGTACAAGAGTGAAAAAAAAAAGTCTGTCTCCCACCTGAACCCTAGTAATGTAGGTCCCTTCCCAGGAGCAATCAATGCTGTCAGTTTACTGTTCCTCCCAGAGCTGTCCAGAGCTCCCAGCGGCAGTGTAGGTCCTGAGATATTTTTTCCTGCTAGCTCTTGGTAGGCACTCTTTTTTTGTGTGTGTGTGTTTTCTATTATTTTTATAAAACTAGAAACATACTAGACACAACTTTTTGCTTTTTATATGCATCAGTTGCTCTGTGAGAGGGTCTCATTCACTACACATAGATCCACCTCATTAAAAACGAACAGCGGCTTTGTGGGCGTAGCTCAGATGAGGAAGCCTTGGGCTCAGTCCTCAGCACCAGCAGACAAATCCCCACATCACCCCACTGGGCATACGTGTAGTTTCTTTGACTCTCCTATTGATCTGTAGGCCTGTTTACAATGAGCAACGGTTCTACATATTCATTTCACTGATGTACAGAAATCTTACTGGAAGTAGAAGAATGTGCATTTAATTTCAATAAATAGGGCCCCAAATATGGTTTTCTTTCTTTTTTTCTTTTTTTTTTTGGTCTTTTTGAGACAGGATCTTGCAATGCAACTCAGGCTGGCCGTGAGCTCACTTTGTAGCCCAGGCTGGCTTCGAACTCGCAGTGATCCTCCTGTGTCAGTCTCCATGCCCAGCTAGGGCCCCAAGTATCTTTCGGGTTGCTGTTGGGTCTTTCCCCAGGGTATCTTCTAATTCACTTTTTTGCTATCACATGCTTTCAAATAATTCCTAAGTCAAGAGCTCAGCCAGGAAAACAAATCCTTCACTGGGAAAGACTGTCGAAAAGGAGGTCATAAGTTACCAATAGACATTCACCTAGAAAGGAAAAAAAAAGACCAAGAAAAAGGAGCTTGTGTCTTGCATTTTACTAACAGTGTGAAATTGTCCAGGCTGGGGGTGTGGCTCGGTGGTAGAGTCCATGTGCCAGGCCCTGAGCACCCACACGATGATGACAAGAGCACTTGGGAGGCTGAGGCAGGAAGATCTCCATG
>NW_004955484.1:1995317-2013629 GCF_000276665.1 Chinchilla lanigera | reverse complement strand
ACCACCACGCCTGCCAGGAAATGCTATTTTAATGTAAAACAAGCAAGTTATTTCAATGTTTGGATGAACAGAGGCCCTGTGTGTCCTAGGCAGGCATTCTTTCACTGAGCAACACTCCCACATCCCCCAAAATGTCTGTTTCCCCTTTCGGAAAAGAAATATTTGAAATGTAGAACATAAGGAGTATAGTGAAGGGGCTGGGGATTTAGCTCAGTGGCACAGTGCCTGCCTGGCAAGCACGAGGTCATGAGTTCGATTTTCGGTTGGGGGGGTGGGGGGGGAACAACAACAAAAAAAGGAGTATAGTAAATTAGTGAATACATGGCAGAAAGTGAATCTCCCTCAGGCTAGAGATTTGTTTAGCAAGTATAAGGCCTCGGGCTCAATCCCTAGTACTGCAAAACAAACAAACAAACAAAAGCAAACCTAAAAGAAAACCCTACTTCTACCTCCACACTAGTTCTCAAGCAGTCACTCTGCTCCATAGGGTATTGTAATCTCAGGTAAGAATAAAAATGAGCAATGATCAGTGAGGAACCACTGAAAGAACTACTGTCTGTCTCTGCCAGACACAAAGGCGCACACCTATAATCCAGAGAGAAAGAGAGAGGCTGAGGCAGGAGGATCCCTGTGAATCTGAGTCCAGGTTGGGCTACATGGTGAGTTCAAGGGCAGCCTGAACTACATCAAGAGATCTAGTCACCAGGGAAAGAAAAAACAAAAGAAGGAAAGAAGGAAGGAAAAGAGAGAAGAGCAGAGAAAAATATCTCTGGCTCTAATTCTTTTGTTTTTTACCCCTATTTGCTGGGGACTGAACCCTGGGCCTCAGGGATGCATCCGCTGGACCGTGAGCTACACTCCCAGCCTTTTAGTGCTATTTAATAATAACTTCAAAAGACCTGATTGCTTGAAGAATTCAATAATTCCACAGCAGATATTTTTATCTCCCTTTCCTTGCTTCCTGTGTTTAGTGCCATCCCTGCAGGTCTTTAAATGTTCAAGCTGGTCTTCTCTACTGTCTCAGCTTGGGCCTTCTCAGGTCCCCGAAAGGAGAAATGCAGACTTAGCTCCCCTCCCTTCACCAGGCTGCCTCAGCCTCCCGAGTGCTGGGATTACAGGCCTGTGCCACCACGCCTGGCTTACCTTTCTTAATTGCTGAAAAAAAAATCTGAATTCTTTTTCCCTAGTCGCACAAGTTTGCCTTGTAGGCCAATCGTGTCAGAGATTACCTGAAGATATTCAATTTTGCAGGAAGGAAAACCAGATGTTTCATACAAACTTTTTTTTTTTGTCTTTTGTCTCTTTGAGCCAGGGTCTCGCTATGCAGTTCAGGCTGGACTTGAGCTCACTTTGTAGCCCAGGCTGGTCTCCAACTCACAATCCTCCTGCCTCAGCCTCCAGAGTGCTGGGATTACAGGCATGTGCCACCACGCCGGGCTCCATACAAACTTGTAAAGGATTATGTTTTAAGAGAATGAGTAGAAAGACAGTGATTGAAAGAAGCGCTAGCTTATGCTACACCAAATACTAAACTGCTGACAGTAAAATGCTTTAAGAGCTGCAGGATGGAGCCTCAGATAACGAGACAAAGAGACACGTGTCGGGCCGGGGATGTAGCTCAGCGGCACTGCGCCTGCCTGGCAAGAGGAAGGTCCTGAATTCAATTCCCAGTACAAAAAAAAAAAAAAAAAAAAAAAAAAAAAAGACAAGTGCGAGGGGGCGCAGACTGGCCACAGCACAAGCTGGACTGAAGTCGCGTAACCAATCAGCGTTTTGGCTTCCACGAATCCTGTCTGCTTAAAAACTGCCTTTCAGCTCCTAGAGGGTTGAAGTCAGCGTAACAGAGCTCGGCCTTCAGGGCTCTTTAAGCCACTATGCACCCTTTCAGCCCACGCCTACGGAAATGCCCAGGGCAGAGAGCGCTGGCCCCAGGCGCGGATCGGCCCGCAGACACACGCACGGCGTGGTCAACTTTCTGGGAGATCGCGGACGTGTGGGAGAAAGTGAACGACACAACCGATCTACTGTTGAGCAAAGTAGCCGTACGCAAGCCGCAGAGCCCGGCTACAAGCGTCTAGGAGCCAAGCGCGGGCCCCGGGCCGCGCCCCTCTCCACCCCGGCCCGCCGGGTCGGGAACCACGCACCGAGACGAGCGGGACGCGCAGCCGGTCCCCCTGCAGCCGGTTGAAGGCGGGGAACGTGCTCCAGGCGAGGAAGCCGCCCTGCTCGGGTTGCAGCAGGGCCACGAGCAGCACCTGGTGCAGGAAGCGCACGGTCGGCTGCTCCTCGTAGCTGCTGCGCTTCAGCCAAAAGCCTGAGTTAGAGAGGGCGGCGGGAGGCGGTCAGGAGGCCCGGCCGGGCCGCGGCCGCCCGCGGGGAGCGGAGTCGCGCCCGGCCGGGGCAGGCTCACCGTGGCTCCGGTAGGCCACCAGCAGCGGCGGGATGTAGGTGAGCACGGCGGCCAGCAGCAGGAACAGCGCGGCCTTGGAGCAGAGCCCCGCGCGATAGCCGCGCTCTGCGGGGTGGGAGAAGAGCTCGTAGAGCGCCATGAGCGCCGCGCGGTCGGCTCGCGCGCTGGGACTCCCGCGCGATTCCAAAGGGATGACCAAGTTTGGCTTCTCCTGGTTGCCATCGCTGTGGTCTCCACGGCAACGGACTGCCGCGAGGAACCAATAGGAAGGACGCGGGGCTTTAGTAGGGGTGGGGCGAACGGAGGCGGGGTTTTACGTAGCGCGTGCGTCTCTTGCGACGCTGAGAAGCAGCACGTTGTCGTTCCCTAACGTAACACTCATGTAAGATAAAGTGTTCGTTAAAAGTTGACCCGAAGTGAGTCTTCTTACTGGTCATCTATTAACTCCCAATACGGTTCATAATGGAGTCCACCGTTCGAGTGAACCTGGGCTAAGACCAAAAAGCCAGGTGTCTTTGCCTCCCAATTTTGTTGCTTCCACTGTATTCCACGGCCAGTGAACCGGTCACAACCTCCTGGCTCGTGGAGGGACAGAGGGAATGTACCGCATCGCTTTTTTTTTTTTTTTTTTTTTTTTTTTTGAGACAGGGCCTCGCTACGCAGTTCAGGCTGGCCTTGAGCTCACTTTGTAGCCCAGGCTGGTCTCAAACTCGCAACGATCCTCCTGCCTCAGCCTCTGGAGTGCTGGGATGACAGGCGTGCGCCACCATGCCCGGCTCTGCGTCGCTCTTTCTGATGTATTTATTAACCTTCTGTCAGGTAGATTTTTAAAAAACCCGATCCACCACCATCAAAAGGCCCTAAGGTATCTTACCACATTGCTGTCAGGACATAGGTTTGTGCTCAGTTCAGTCCCACTAGTAGATAACCCTATTTTGAAGGCAACCTGGAAGTGGCTCCTGCCGGGCATGGTGGCACAGGCCTGTAATCCCAGCATTCGGGAAGCTGAGGCAGGAGGATCCTTGAGTTTGAGGCCAGCCTGGGCTACAAAGTGAGCTTAAGGCCAGCCTGAACCGCATGGCCAGACCCTGTCTCAAAAAGACACCCCCCACCCCCGACAAAAGTGGCTCTTAGAGGAAGAGAAATGAAATGCTACGAACATACATCGAGGCCTGCTCACTTGAAAAAAAAAATTTCCAAGGTCTCTATCAGTCTCAGGATGATGTTGTCTGCTCAAAAATGCTTTTGACCTATCCTCTGGTCCAGTAGTACTCATTCTCACTTGAAAGCTTTTTGTGGAGCAACATACAACATGCAACTGACAAACATGGACTAGTGAATGCAAAGCGTGAACTACATCATGTGATCGTGTCTCAAAAAAAATGTCAACTTCGAAGGGCAGGGGATTTACTTCAGCGGCGGTGAGTTCGATTTCCGGTTCTTGGAAAAAACCCAAAAAAAACCCCAACAAAAAAATAAGATCCCCAAATCCAAGGCACCAGATCTAAATAGTGAGGTCACACTGTAGTTTTTACAAGCCTAGCTTTTCATTAGCTAGCACTTAGCACTAGCATTTTTTTTTACCACTTTGTAAAGATACCAAAGAGGACTTCTCCAACTGCTTGAGAACATGCTAAGCATGATGGAGTCATGGGGAGATTTTTTTTGGGGGGGGAGTGGTGTTAATGGCAGTTTGCCTTTTAGGGTAGTTTTTTAAACATTTGTTACATATTTAGATCTCCCCTTGTCACTTTTTGGCTCTTTTTGAGACAGGGTTTCATTATGCAATTCAGGCTGGATTTTAACTCAGTGATCCTGCCTCAGCCTCCTGAATGCTGGGATTACAGATGTGCGCCACACCCGGCCTTGTCACGCCTAATATAAAATTGTTTGGTTTAAATCCAATATACAGATCTCCTTCTGATGGTGAATTATGTCTCCAACCTGCGGTACATCTCCAGCCTTTTTTTTGAGGCAGGTTGTCACTGAATGTAGCCCAGTCCTTCTGTGCCATTAAAGGTATGCAACACCATGCCAGGATTCTATCTCTGTGTTAAGGATCACTTTTACTTCCAGAGTTTTCTTTCAATAGAAGGAACCATATACTGCAGCTAAGTGACTGCTGAAACAAAGGGAAGTGAATGCTAAGGTATATGAAATATATGGGGCTGGGGATGTGGCTCAGCGGCACAGCACCTGATTGGCAATGCAAGGTCCTGAGTTTGATTCCCGGTATTCCCCCTGCCACAAGAAACATACCTTAGGTGTATGAAATACGGTAGCACCCCATAAGATGCCATGTGAGGAAGCTAACCTTTGTGGTTTATTTCAATTATTTAAAAGAAAAGGACACTCACTCTTCTTAAAATCATGCTCTATTATCTTTAATTAAGCACAGAGACCTCTCCAACATGTCACCTAGAGACCATTTCACCCACTGCTCTGTTTGGCCGCTAGCCTCTTATCTCTCTCTTCAGCAATGGTGAGGCGGATTCCTTTTCCTCGTGGAAGAGAAATCCATGGCTTGTTGCCTTTGCCAATGACGAAAATGTTGGAGAGCCGGGTGGCGAAGCTGTTGCCATTGGCATCTTTCACGTGAACCACGTCAAAAGAGCCAGGATGCTTCTCTCTGTTGGTGATCACGCCGATTCTTCCCAAATTAGCACCTCCCGTCACCATACACAGGTTACCCGTGTCGAACTTGATGAAATCGGTGATCTTGCCAGATGCCAAATCAATCTGGATGGTGTCATTCACCTTGATGAGGGGGTCAGGGTAGCGAATGGTGCGAGCATCATGGGTCACCAGATGAGGGATTCCTTTTGTGCCCACAAAGATCTTCCTCACCTTGCACAACTTGTACTTGGCTTCCTCAGGTGTAATACGATGAACAGCAAAGCGACCCTTGGTGTCATAGACCAGACGGAAATGCTCTCCTGTCTTGTCAATGCTGATGACATCCATAAAGCCAGCAGGATAGGTTATGTCAGTTCGGACTTTGCCGTCGATCTTAATGAAGCGCTGCATGCAAATCTTCTTTACTTCATCTCCTGTCAGGGCATACTTGAGTCTGTTCCTTAGGAAGATGATGAGAGGCAGGCATTCTCTCAGCTTGTGGGGACCGGTGGATGGACGAGGAGCAAACACACCCGTCAACTTATCCAGCATCCAATGCTTTGGAGCTGCCACTCGCTTCAGATGCTTCTTGGGACCACGAGCCATGGCTGAGCTGGAACACAAAGGACAAGAAAGTCATTCTCTTAAAATTATAAGATTTAATATTCAGTCTCCTAGCAGGAATTTAATTCTCAAGTAAATTTACAACCCATTAGTGCTGGCTTCAAGGCTTCCCAATGGTTTCTTTTACCTTGACATTTATCTACATTTAATTACTTTTTAGTTCCCTGGTCCTAGCCTCACCTTTGTGGGTATATTTTTTTGGTCATTTTGAGACAGGGTTTTGCTATGTAGCCCAGGCTGGCCTTGAACTCGCAGCAGTCCCCTTGCCTCACCTTCCCCAATGCCGGGATTACAGGTGTGCACCACTGCTCCCAGTGTGGGAAGCAGAAATCATGAATCCAATTTCTTTTGCTTCCTTCCCTCACCTTCTCCTATCTTCCCCTCAGTGTTGAGAACTGAACCTAGGGCCTGGTGTACATTAGGTGTAACCTACCAAATGAGCTCTACCCACAGCCCTGAGCCCACTTTCTAATGCCTCCACTGATTCTAAAAGGGCATTTTCCTTTTTCCACTCTCTAGCTAAGTCTGATCAGCTTAATAGCTTTCACTGCCATTCATCATACTGTACACCTTAGATGTGTGTCTTTTGGGCATCTCACAATGTATCTAATACCAAATTTGATTCCTACCCATTAACTGGCCCTACTCTATTTCTCTGGGTGACAATTCCATCCTTCCCAAAACCCTTACTTTTTCTGCTTCACACCTCACACTGAATCTATCAACAAATTTTGTCAGCTCTACCTTCAATATGTATTCAGAATACAATTATGGGGGCTGAGGATTTAGCTCAGTGGCACAGCGCCTGCCTGCCAAGCACAAGGTCGTGAGTTCGATTCCTGGTACGCGGGGGGGGGGGGGGGGATACAATTATTTTCCTTCACCTTCACAGATACCATCTTGATCTAAGCCAACATTCTCTTTCAACCTGGATTATCATAACAGATTCTTCATTAAAACGAGGGCTTGCATAAGCTAAGCACATGCTCTACCACTGAGATACATTCCTAGCTTAGACTGATCATTTTAAAGTGATGAGGTAGTATACTTCTGCTTAAAAACTTCTACTTACTAGCTGGGTGTGGAGGTAAACGCTTGTAATGTCAGCACTTGGAAGGCTGAGGCATGAGGACTGCC
The DNA here is from genome assembly GCF_000276665.1 of Chinchilla lanigera. NCBI lineage: Eukaryota > Metazoa > Chordata > Mammalia > Rodentia > Chinchillidae > Chinchilla > Chinchilla lanigera. The sequence goes on along the minus strand of NW_004955484.1, from coordinate 2,006,842 downwards.
AAGTTCGAGACAAGCTTGGGCTAGCAAGTTTAAGGCCAGTGTGAATTACAGAGTGAGAGACCACCTCTCAAAAGGGGGTGGGCAATGCCAAACAACAATACTGCTCTCTATTTCTCTCAATCTAATACAAATTCAATGCTCTTTGCAGAGTTAAAAGTTCCAACTTTGTCTTGCACCTCTTTGACTTTATCTCCTACTAATACCCTTCCATTTATTCAGCCCCGAGTTCACTTATTTTTATATTCCTAGCACATGCCAACCACTTTATCTAATTAGCACTCTACCCCACCATCATTCCGCAGTCACTCTCCCTCTTTATTTTTCTCAATAGCACCTAGCATTACCTGACATATTTATTTTTTGGTCTTGCTCTACTAAAATACAAACGCCAGGACAGGAAGGCTGTTGTCTATTTTGCTGATGTTTACCTCTAACACCTGAAACAATGTTCTTGTTTGCAGTAACACCAATTTCTAAGTATGAAATTCAAAGAATTTTTCCACTTCATTAAAAACAAAAATCTATTCTGATTGCTCAGACAATCTTAGTCCTTTGTCCCACAAATTTCATTTTTCCCAATAGCCTTCTGAAGCGAAGGCTTGTATCTGGGGGTGGGGAGTGTGGTGGGGAATCACACCTAGGTCCTCCAGGGTGCTAGGCAGGTGATCTACCACCGAACCACGTCTCTGGCCCTGGATTACAATCTTAAAATAACAAAAATACTTTTGGAATGAAGCTACATTCCAAAGCACCCTTGAGGAATTTCATTGGTCAGAAATGAACGTATAACAATGTTCAAATATACAGGCCTGATGGATGCATCAGACTCACACACACATGGCAGGAGTCATGTGCCTAATTAAGTGAATATTCCTGTTACATGTTCATCAGCTCATAAACAGATGGTGACCCAGACCAGACTGGCGACTCTGCTTGCAAGAAAGAAACTACATCACCGGCGGGAGAACCTCAAGGTGTAGGCCTAGGCACGTGACACACAGGAACCAGGCTGGGATTGCTGCGCCATTGCGACTGCCAGACGGGGAAATCTGTCTCATCACCAGCTCTCGGGGGAATTCTCTGAGCCTTATGACCATAATTTTCTGCCTCTGAATTTAGAGCAAGCAGTCCCTGTAGCCACTGATGTTACACTCCTCAAACACATTTGTGATTCCTCCTTGGATGCTTAAATATTTATTCACGGGGGGTATATAAAGAGTTTTGTGCATGTACTGACTCACCACGACAAATGTAATACTGATAAAAATATAAAAATTTTAAGTAAAACAAATTCCCTCAAAAAGTATGCATTCACGAATAAAGGCAGGAAACGGCATTTGTTTAAATGAATTCCTCGATCCGAGGGAACCTATCATGGCGGCCTCCCAAGCCAGACTTCCGGGTTGTTACGCGTACCCCTCCCCCACAAGGCGCGCAAATTAGTCACCCCCAGTATCCAGCCTGCAGCCCGCCACCCCACACCAAGTAATACTCCCCGAGTTATCAACGCCCTAAACTGCTCCCCCTGCCAACACCGACCGCTAGAAACCCCTCTTCGGTCACTCCTACCCCAAATCCCCGTCACCAACGCCCCGTACTTCCCCCACGAAATAACCCTATAATTTCAGCCCCCGCAGCCCTTAAAGCCCACCGCGTCACCAGTTCCTCAAACTCCCCTTCCCCAAGTCCCCAACACGGCTCAAAGACTCACCCTTAGCCAACTTCACGTCCTCACTCCCGGCCGCGTGGCTCCTAGCGTGGCACCCCTCCGCCGCCGCTTCACGTGAGGCTCCACCCCCTTACGCAACGCGCGGGCGAGCCGCGCCGGAAGCCCCACCCCTTAACGTGCAGCCCCACCCCTCGGCGGGACGCCTGGGCGAGCCGCGCCGGAAGCCACGCCCCCAGCCGGTTGCTAGGCTTGGACAGCCGGAAGTCCCGCCTGTCGTGTAGTCTCTTCAGTCGCTGCTGTCGCCGCTGTTGTTGTTGTGGTCGGTTCGCTGAACTTCACGGCTCAAAGAGCCGGCTCGGTCCCCTTCCCGCCGCCGCCATGAAGTGGATGTTCAAGGAGGACCACTCACTGGGTATGCGCTCGACTGCTGGCGGGATGAGGGGGCTGGAGCGGCGGGTGGGCCCCTCCCCCACTCGGGCCGCTCCGGGCCGGGTCGGTCGGGGCGGATGCTGCGGTCTGGGCTTCGGCTGCCGAGGTCCTGCCATCCCGGGCGGACGTCTGCTGACTTGTTGCCGCCACGCACGGGTTTTTCGGGAGCGAGGGACGGGGGACGGCGGCTGAGAGGACGCCCGAGCGCGGGCTCGCCGCGTGCGCAGGTCGCAGCGGGGAGGAGGGCTCAGGGCCCGGGAGGGGACAACCTGCCGGCTGGCGGGCGCGACAGTCAGCCCGATGTGTTTCTCTCTCAGAACACAGATGCGTAGAATCCGCGAAGATCCGCGCGAAATATCCCGATCGAGTTCCGGTGAGTGTTTGGACTCCCCGCCCCCTCACCCCGCTGTCACCCGTGTCGTCGAGGGCCGCTGAGCGAGGCCTGTGTCATTCAACAGTTGACTTTGAGGTTCCAGTCCCACTGACACCCGCAGACGGGCGGGTTGGCTGGGGCCGGCCGCGGCCGGGGCGTGCCGGGCTGGGGCTGGTGCTGTTCGGGTGCCCCAGTGCTGAATCTCCCGATCTAGGCCAGCGAGCTGACTGCTGCCTCGGGGCTCCCTCGCCAATTATGTAAGGAACGATGTTCTAGGACAGGGCAACAGTTCACCGCCACTTTCGGGAACGGCGGTGGAGGGAGACTGTCACTTAGGTCTTGTAAGTGGCCCGTTAGTCTCAGGACATTCATCCTTAATTGTGTCTTCTAGCTTTCTTTCCTCAGCCTGAGGCTGTCATCTTGCCTTACCAAAAAAGAGCTGAAAAGCCGCTGACAAGCTCTTTTTCCGTTTATTCAGTGAATCTGATCTTATGTTCCTTTTTGGTGGGGGAGATAGTTTTTGTTATTCTTTCTGATCTTTAAAGGACACCAAGACCTGTTACTGTAGCTCTTTGCTTGTAAAAGAAATTCCTTTTGGGAGGAAACTGTAGGGAAAAATTAAAAATCTGTTCAGAGAGGCCAAGCCTGAGGCAGGAGGATCTCCGTGACTCTGAGGTCAGCCTGAACTGCACTGCATAGCGAGACCCTGTGTCCAAAAAGAAAAAACAAAAAACAAAACAAAACAAAAAGCAACAGGCCAAATGAAGGATTTGGTTCTTAGCTGGTTGGGACTGTCAGGTATTCCTTTTAGTCCATCCATTCTTACTTCTTTTGTTTCTTGGGATCTTAATCTCTAACAGTGTGGGTCCTGGAGTAACTGATGAAACCCTCACATATCTTCTTGTCTGTGCCCAGGGAAAAAGATTTTTTTTTTTTCTTTTTTTAGACAGGGTCTCACTAAGTAGTTCAGGCTGGCCTTGAACTCACTATGTAACCCAGGCTGGCCTCAGCCCCAAGGTTATCTTCCTGCCTGAGCCTCCTGAGTGCAGAATTCTAGGCATGCGCCGCCACGCCCAGCTGTCCAGATAAAACGTTGAAAAGCTTAATAGCAGTATTTCTCTTACAAGCGCTGAGATCAGGAATGAGAGAGATAATTGACCACAGAAAAGCATTTACCGTTTCTCTATAACCCATTTATATCATTCTTAATCTCCAGAGTGTGTGGCTTAAAAAGCTATGGGCAACTTTCCTCACGTTATATAGTGTACCACCCTACTACTTGCCCACAACTTTGTCCATCAGCTCCCTGTCTGTGTAAGACCAAGACCTCTACTTTAGGAAATCCAAACCTGACCACTTTTTACTTTGCCAGGTGATTGTGGAAAAAGTCTCAGGCTCTCAGATTGTAGACATTGACAAACGGAAGTACTTGGTTCCTTCTGACATCACTGTGGCTCAGTTTATGTGGATCATCAGGAAAAGGATCCAGCTTCCTTCTGAAAAGGCAATCTTCCTGTTTGTGGATAAGACAGTCCCACAGTCCAGGTGAGATGTGTTTACTCGATATGCTCTTGCGTGTTGGAATATCTGCTTGCCTGCTTCCAAAAATCAAAACTTTAGAGTTCTAAAAACTCTTAAGGCTGCAAATCTGGATTTTGTGTTGTCTGATATCAGTAGGTCTAGGAAAAAATAAATGGTAGCAATGCATGCTTGTGCACTTTGGATTTAGAAAATAGAACAAGACTTCAACTTAAAAGAAGCAGTCCAGCCTCAGCAAAGTTGCAACCTAAGTGAGTGAGAACTTGCTTAGGCTTAAGCCATACCTAGAACTGAGGCCTGAAATGAGTTTTTTTCCTAATGGCCCATGAAATGAACCCTATAGCTCTCCACCAGGAGCTTGGGGGCCCTGCTGAGGCTCAGCTTTAGTTAATCCTGCCTGTTCGCTCTCTGTTTGCTATCGGGAGCATTGGTGTCTCCCTGACCCTCAGGTCTGATAAAAGTGGTAAAGGGCTTGGAAGCCTTTTTATAAATTTAAACCTCCCCTGACACCACCCACTTTGACTGTTGTGCTGCCTAGAAGCAATCTTTGATTATAAATTGGGGCCTGCATCTAGGCAGAGGCATCACAATTCCTCTCTGTGGTATAGTTGACAGCCCAGCTTTAGTCTCCTGTGAAAAAAAGAAAATGGCTTGACTAGCGTCAACCATCTTAGTCGGGCTTTTCCCAGTTCTGATTGGACAGCAAACCAAATTCTGGAGCCTGCCTCTCCAGTCTGTGAATTGCTGTCCACATTTTATCCTAGTGACCCAAACTAGGTTTCACATTACCCCCAAAGTAATACTTCTAAAAGCCAGCTCAATTTATTAGAATATATTCCTGTTGAAAATTTCAAACACCTAAGCCAAATTCCTGATCTGTTTCTACTAGCGGTGGAAAGTTCTGTCTGCTTTTCTCTTTCTCGGTCTCCACCACCTCCACTTCCTGGTGTTTAGTAGGGAGGCAGCACAGAAAAAAATGGAAGCTTCTCTCTTAAGGCCAAGGTCTAGCAAGAGGGGAGAGGCCATGGCCTGCCCATCGGGTGCTGTTGGTGTGTTTAGGAAGCTTTGATGCTCCAGAGATAATTTTGTCACCCTTGGGATTGTCTACCCTCGATCCACAGGCTCAGGAGTATGTTGCTGGGTGCACTCTTTACCAGGGGAGGAAGCCTGGGGCAGACGTGATCACTTCAGCTCCCTTATGCTGGTGGGGAGGTCACTTTTTTTTCATACCACTTGAAACTTCTCGAGAGCCTTGGTGACCCTTGTTTCCTCCTTCCTGGAGGTGGTGGCCTAGTGGGAGGAAGCAGATGACTAGGACTTGTGGCATTGTTTATTTTCCTCATTTCAATCCTTTGGTACTTCTTGAAGGAAATGAAGCAGGCTTCTGGAGACATTAAGATTTCTCTGATGGCTCCATGGTATTTTTCTTTTTTCTTTTTCTTTTTCTTTTTGGTTTTCTTCCAGTACCAGGAATTGAACTCATGACCTTGCGCTTGCCAGGCAGGCGCTTTGCCACTGAGCTAAATCCCCAGCCCTGCTCCATGGTAATCTTAAAATGGGTATAGGTCTTACCAACTGCCCCCTCCCCATTATCCCTGAGGTATAAATAAGATTGGAGAAATAAATAAATAGGATTGGAAGTGAAAAGTGTTTCTTTTCTCTGGGCAGCTGAGATTACTTCAGGGCCATTTCTTCAAGTTCCATTTGCCTTTTTCTCTGGGGAGTATTCATCCTAAAGCAGATTACATATGACCCTAAGTCAGGATTTTAGGTCAAGATGACCAGGATTCAACTCTTAAGATGTAGAGAAGGCTGGGCGTGGTGGTACATGCCTGTAATCCCATTACTCAGGAGGCTGAGGCACGAGGATCGCTTTGAGTTCCATGCCAGCCTGGTCTACAAAGTGAGCTCAAGGCCTGCCTGAACTGCATAGTGAGACCTTGTCTCAAAAAAACAAAACAAAACAAAACAAAACAAAAGATGTAGAGATCACCAGCCAACGCCCCTCTTCCCCTTTAGCACTTTTGGATCCTGATAATGATCTTTTTTGTCCCCTGAGATCCCCTGAGATAGGGTCTCATTATGTAGCCCACGATAACGTTGAACTCACTATAGCCGCTAGTCTCAGCCTCCCATGTGCTGGGATTATAGGCGTGTGCCACCATATGCCTGGCCCACCTCATGACTCTGCTCAATACTTTGTTCACTTAGAGACTTTATTCTTGAAAACAAGTTTATCTATAAACAAAAGAGGCAGACAGGGCGTGGTGGCAGCACCCCTGTAATCCTAGCACTGGGGAGGGTGAGGCAGGAGGATTGTTGCGAGTTCAAGACCAGCCTGGGCTACAAAGTGAGCCTAAGGCCAGCCTGAACTGCATAGTGAGACCCTGTCTCAAAAAGACCAAAAAAAGAAACCAAACAAAAGGTGCATGTAACATTATCAGGCTTTATACAAATACAATCACCTATAGCAGCACAAAGAAAGTGCTATAGGGTCTCCTTCCTAAAGCTGATATGTGGCTTCACTTCCATATCTCCTCTCCAGTGCAGTTTAGCCTCTTTTTCAGGTCTTTCCACTCTCCTGTAAACTTCACTCAGTGTTCGCAGCCTGAGTGACTGGGGAAATCAGAGTAGAGAAAGGATGGACCCAGGCCTGCAGAAGCCCTAGTCCTCCCATAACTGACAGGTCTACACAACGATGTTGGGAATAACTTCAGTTATTTCTGCCTTATAGCTGGACTTGGGTGGTAACTGTGGAGGGTGTTGTGATTATTGTTCAAATTCGTATCGAATACTAATTCTAGAAACAGTGGCAAGTCCCTAACAGTTCCACTTCCTTAATTCTTTCAAGTGCTGCTCCTTTAAAAAAGGGGGAAATCTCAGCTGGGCATAGTGGCACATTCTTGTAATCCCAGCACTCAGGAAGCTGAGGCAGGAGAATTGCTGTGAGTTTTAGGCCAGCTTGAACTACAAGTGAGATGTTGTCTCAAAAAAAAAAAAAAAAAAAAAACACCAAAAAAGCAAAGTAGAGGGGATTTCAACTGCTTTTTCCACTTAGCATTGGAAAGGTGGGTACTCTGTCTAGTTGCCTGCACCAAGAATCAGGTCCAGAAGGGGAACTGTGCCTTGGTGCAGGCAGAACTGAGAGAAACACTGGCATTTAAGTCAGGTTTCCCAGGCATGGCCTTAGGGAAACCCAGATCTGGCAATGGCCTTTGGTCTTTTTTTGAGTACAGGCAAGAATCTTCTTTATGCCATGTTTAAAATAGGAACAGGAGTGTTATTAATTAATTAAAATAACTCCACGATGTTAATGTTCTGTGTGGGAAAACCAGTGGCATTTAAGATGATAGTGTTTAGTTGCTTCTGAAGTCTTGGGGTCTTTTTGTTTCTTTGGAGATGGCGTCTCCCTGTGTATTCTAGGTTGGCCTTGAATGGGCATGTGCCGCAATGCATCACTTGCTTCTCAAGTCTTAAAGAAGTCTTCAAAAAAACAAAAACAAGAAAAAGCCAGACATGGTTGCACATGCCTAGCCAGTAATCCCAGCCTATAATCCTAGCACTCAGGAGGTTGAGGCAGACGGATCACCATGTCTTCAAAGCCAGCCTGGGCTACATAGTGAGTCCAAGGCCAGCCTGAACTAGTGAGACCCTGCTCAAAAAAACAAAACAAAAAAGTCTTAAAAGGATGTTGTGATGTCTTATAGTCCATTCATTCTTTATTTAGAAATATGCTAAATTAGTACTTTTGATCTTTTCTGGGTAAATACTGCTTCAAAAACAGGATTTATTTCTGCAAAGGAACAGAGGTTTGTTTATATCAGAGAAAAATCTGACAAAGAAGAACGTGAAGTAGTTCACCTTTACATTTTTGAACCTCTGGACATCTCTGGGACTATGTTACTATCACTTTGCAGCCTGCACCTTCCCAGTCCACCGGCGCCCTCCTACCTCACCACACCTGTCCTGCCCCGCTGGAGGAGACAGGAGTCTAGGTCTGGGGGAAGCACATGGCAGCCACAGCAGATGGTTGGCCAGGTGTGTGTATCAGCCTAGCCGCTTCATGAGTCACACTGGGTCTCACAGCTCCGTGACCTGCCCTTGGTCGGTGTGGAGGGCAGATTCCTTGGGGGCTGGGCATCCTTGAAGTTCTAGGCCAGCCTCCTTTTTGAGTAGCATACAACTGTTTCCTCTCAGTGGCATGGCCGTTCCTGGTTGTGGACCCTGCCAAAAGTCACCTTTATTACCGGTAAATTCCTGCACTGCAGAAGTGCTTTCGCCTGGATCTGTGGGACCCTGAGTGGAGGAATGGGGAGGGCTTCAGGGTCCCACGTCACCTTAGATTGGTTTTGTAGCTCACCTCTGCCATTGTCTTTTCGCATTACGTTCCTCATCAGACGTCAAGTTTGGACAGAGGCATTGCTGCTGCTCTGCAGAGCAGCATCCTCCTGGGGGTGAGCACATGTAATACTTCGTGCCACAGTGTTGGGTGTGCATTGGTATCGGGCTGGAGGCTGTCCTTGGGTGTCTTCCACAGCCACCTCCCTGGAACTGGTAGGAAGCCTTGGAGTTGCAGTACTGCTTGCAAGTCACCAAGCCAGGCAGCCAGCAGCCTGGGCAGCATAGCTGGATAGATGTGGCAGCGCCACCTCTGTGTTTTGGGTCTCTGGCTCTGCCGGAAGTGAGCTACTTAGTGCTGTGTGGCTCAGGTCTCTGAATTCTGAGAGGAAAGGTCATGCTCTCAGGCTCATGGAATGTCTCCTAAACTGGCAGGCCAGCCTCCTGCTGTAGACTGTGTGCCCACTGGGTTGGATTTTGTTTCCTTACACTTCCAATTGAACATACAGTCATACGTTGGTACTCAGCTGCTTTGAAACATGCTGAATTTGGTACTCAGTGCATCTTGACATGAGAACCTTGTCTTAGTACTCATTTTTCTTTGGCACTCAACACAAGTTAGAACTTGTTAGTATCTGTTATACCCCTTTCCAGCCAGAACAATTTATTTGGTAGGCCTTAGTTTTTAGTGGAAATACCACTGTCTTTATGTTACTTTTTTTTTTTAAGTACTGGGGATTGAACCTAGGGCCTCAAGCATACTACTCAGTCTACCACTGAGCTACATCCTCACCACTTCGGTGTTTTGTTTTGTTTTGTTTGCGTTGTTGTTTTTGAGTCAGTCTTGCTATGTAGCCAGGCTAGCTTCGAACTTCGAACAGGCTGGCTTCGAACTTGCCATCCTCCTGCCTCAGCCTCCATGGTAGTTGAGATCACAGGAGTGGACTATTGCACCCAGCTTGAATATGGACTTAATTGGATTTAAAACAAGTTTTTGTTTCTCCTTCATTCTGTTTGTGGCCCAGTTCTCTTTTTTGGCTGCAGGCCAAGTTACTCTGACACTGCATGTGTGTGGTGCAATCCCCTAGGTATTATTTCAAATCGCTACACTGTGTGGATGTGCCAGTCCTGTTTTATCATACCCAGTGCCATCTGAAGATCAGGCAGCTGTTCAGCACAGAGCATTGTCAGTTGTCAAGTTTCTTATCCTAACTGTGAGGACACAGTGCTGCTGCCAGCTCAGTAAAGCTTTTCACAATTCCACAAGATAGAGAAAGGGAGAGTAGTATCGGACTCTTGAAGTCATTAGGCAAAACCTTTAGTCGTCACATTAAAGGATTTGAAGGCGAGAGACACAAGACCCACTGCTTGGTGTATGGTGCAGAGAGCAACAACAGTGGCCTCATCTGAGAGCTTGATGTCAGATGATTGGTACGAATGTCTCTGTCTGAGAAGCGCTGTTCTGAGGGTGATATCTGGGGAAGGTACAGACTGTTAGATCATCGAGACAGACCTGGCTGTACAGTCATTCACTTGGAGATGGCATCGGTTGATGGTAAGAATATGTCCTAGTTTTGTGACCTGTGGTACATGACTTAACCTCTCCATAGTTTAGTTTTCTTATCTTTACACTATGGATTATGAAAGTGCCTGCTTCATAAATAGTTAAATTCATAAACTTTATTTATTCATTGTGAGGGTAGAGTTAATATATGTAACTTAGAACAGTACTTGGCACATGTTTTGCTATTATAGTTAGATTATTAGCTTCTGTAGTTGCATGATCACTGCTTAAACAAATCGATAAATCCAAGTTTTACTTAAAAGGCAGTGGAATCTAAAGGCAGAACGGGACAAAAGCCACATAATTATGGGCTCTGTATCGTCCCCAAACTGAGGACTGTCTCAGCCTGCCTCAGTAGTGTCCCAGGGATCATTGTTCCTTGTGGGAGAATCAGGGGTAGGCCTCTGGCATATGTGGGGCTTCTCAAGTAGTTTTCATTTTGCAGTGGGATTTAGGCGTGTTGCAATAGGGCTTCTTGGTAGGAAAAGAGCAGAATTTCGTCTTTCAAGTCAAAATGGAACTTGCCATAAGCTGTGAGTTTTAGGCCAGGCGGGTAGTTGCCTTTGAACGGCACAGTGTGTGCTACTGTGTTTAAACCCATTTGGTTAATGGCAGTGGAGAGATGTTACAACAGGTAACCCTGGACACTTCACTGGGTGGGGTGAAAAGAGCACTGCACTAGCTGGGGAGCTTTCCCATTAGCCTCAGTGTGAGGAGTCTCAGAGAAAAGTGAGGTTTACCTCTGGGTGGTTGGGTCCCCGCCACCAGGCTAACTGGGATGCTTAGGCGTGTGATGATTGCTGGTCACTCACTCACTTCCTGGTTTGTCACTCTGCTTTAGTCACATGGCCTCTCCCTCCCATCCCCAAAAGGACAGGCATCTTTCTTTGCAAGCTGACTGTCCCTAAAATCTTTCCTCTTTTTTAGTATTGGGAATCAAATTCATGACCTCACACTTGCCAGGCAGGCCCTGTGCTGCTGAGCTAAATCCCCAGCCCTTTGTGTCTAGAATCATCTCGGGTATTTAAAGAAATGCTGATGCCCAGGTCCACCTCCAGACATTCTGATGTAATTGGCCTGGGGTGGGGCTTGGTGGGGCTTGGCATGGTTAAAGTTCTCCAGTGATTCCCACTTGCCAGAAGGTGGAGACTGCACTGTATGAGCTGTTTCCTCTCCCTACCACTGCCCTTCCCTAGTCCGCCTGTGTTCTGGGGTGCTGCTGCCCCTTAAAATAGCATGGGAACTTCATATGTGATTTAAAATTTTCTAGTAGCCACATTAAAAAAGTAAAAAGTGAAATTAATTTTAACTACTTAACATAGTATATCTAAAGTTTTTATCATTTCAACATGTAATAAAAATTGAGATGTTTTACTTGACACTCTTTGAAATCTTATGTTTTACACTTATAGCACATCCCAGTTAGATGAGTCACATTTCACTTGCCAAATGTAGTTGTGGCTACTGTACTGGTCAGTAGTGATTTTTGTTTTTGTTTTTGTTTTTTTCCTGGTATTGGGAATCTTAACTTGCAACGTTGCGCTTGCCAGGCAGGCCCTGTGCCTCTGAGCTAAATCCCCAGCCCATTCTTTCTTTCTTTCATTCATTCATTC
>NW_004955484.1:1985684-1994946 GCF_000276665.1 Chinchilla lanigera | reverse complement strand
TTGTGAGTTTGAGACCAGCTACAAAGTGAGCTCAAGGCCAGCCTGAATTGCATAGTGAGACTGTCTGAAAAAGACAAAACAAAACAAAAAGATAAGAGGGTAACAATGGTTAATACTTTACATATTGTTATCTTTAAATTAGTTACTTAGAGTACAAGATATCAGCATTTAATTGTCCAAACAATATTAGCATAAACCTTTCTTTTTAGTGAACTAAGAAATTACTAGTATGAATATCTTAACTATCTTTTATACATATATATATATATTTGCTTTTCCCTTCTTTTCTCCATACCCTCATCCCAGTTTCTCTTTGCTTTTGAACAGTTTCTTTCCATTTGACAATATCTATTGTACATTTTGGATCTTACTCTTTCAGCTTCTCACACTAGGGAGACAATACAATGTTTACACCTGTGCATCTGGTTTATTTCACTTAGGAGTATGGTCTCTAGTTGCATCCATTTACCTATAAAAGTCTCCTGTTTATCCTTCTTTATGGCTGAGTAGTACTCCATTGTATAAAAAACCACATCTTTTTTTATCCATTCCTTGGTTGATGGGCATGGGTTGTTTCCAAGATCTAGCTATGACAAATTGTGCTGATATAAACATGGGTGCACACATATGGCTGGTATGATGTTTCTAATTCTTCTGGGAAATACCCAGCAGGGGAATAGCTGGGTCAAATGGGACGTCCAATCCTCGTTTTTTGAGGAATCTCCACACTGATTTCCACAGTGGTTGCACCAGTCTACACTCCCACCAACAGTGGAGAAGGGTTTGTTTTTTTCCCACAGACCCTCCAGCATTTGTCTTGGTTGATTTCTTGATGATAGTCATTCTTTCCAAAGTGAGATGGAATCTCAGTGTTTTTTTGTTTTTTTTTTTTTCTTTTTTTCTCAGTGTTGTTTTAATTTGCATCTCTCGAATGACTAGTGATGTTGAATGTTTTTTCTTTTCTTTTCTTTTTTTTTTTTTTTCCCTGTACCGGGAATCAAACTCACAACCTTGCACTTGCCAGGCAGGCACTGTGCCGCTGAGCTAAATCCCTAGCCCCTGTTGAGTGTTTTTTCATATATTGATTTGCTGTTTGTATTTCTCCATCTGAGAAGTATATATTCATCTCAGGTGCGTATTTTTGGATTGGGTCTTTAAATTTGAGGTGTCTGATATTTTTGAGTTCTTCATATGTTTGCAATAGTAATCCTTTCAGGAACAGCTGGCAAACATTTTTTTCCCACACTGTGGGTTGTCTCTTTACTCTGTTGGTGGTTTCTCTTGCTGTGCAAAAGCTTTTTAATAAGATGAGATTCCCAGCTGTTGATTCTTCGTGATAGTTTCTGTGCGATAGTAGTTTTATTCATAAAGTCTTTGCCTACACCAGTGTCTTCAAGGGTTTTACCTATTCTGTCTTCGAGCAGATTTAATGTTTCTGTTTTAATATTTAAGTCTTTGATCCATTTTGAATTTGTTTAGTGTTAATCTTCAGCATGTGTAGAGCCAGTTTTTGCAGGACCATTTATTAAAAATGCTATCTTTCTTGCAGTGAGTGTGTTTGGCGTCTTTGTCAAACATAAGGTGGCTGAGTATGTCTGGAGTTGTTTCTGCATTTTCTAATCTGTTCCATTGATCTTTAGGTCTGTTTTTTTGTTCAGGCAGCACTGTTTTCATTGTTTTTTTGAGATAGGGGTCTCATTTTGTAGTACAGGTTAACCCTGAACTCACTGTTTAGCCAAGGCTGCCTTTGAACTCACTGCAGTCCTCCTGGCTCAGCCTCCTGAGTGCTGGGATCACAGGCATGCACCACCTTCCCTGGCAGCACTGTTTTTATTGTATGAGATTCTGTGTTGTTGTTGTTTTTTTTTGTTGTTGTTGTTTTTGTTTTTCTCCGGTACTGGGAACTGAACTCACAACCTTGCGCTTGCCAGGCAGGCACTTTTGCCGCTGAGCTAAATCCCCAGCCCCTGTATGAGATTCTGATGACAGGTCATCTCACCTCAGATTCATATTCTTCCATCCTCGAATTGTTACTTAATAATTTACCCACGTAGCCACCTGAGCTCAGCGTGCAAACGAGGCAGAAAGAATAGAGAAGGAAAAACACCCCTTATGAGACAGGGTCTTGCTGTGTAGTTTAGGCTACGCATGAACTCACTGTATAGCCAAGACTGGCCTTAAACTTATGGTGATTCTCCTGCCTCAGCCTCCCAAGTGCTAGGATTATAGGCCTGTGCCACCATGCCTGGCTAATCTAAGCATATTTGTGACCTGTCTGGGCCAGTGACCTCAGATCAGCATCTTACCCTGCCACTTGTGTCACACTCCTGCTTAGCATACATTTGCATGTCCTGCTCATCTCAGATAGTACAGTCACATGGCCAGAGCTGGCATGGGGTTGCAGGTGTTACTAGACTCACTGGGAGCCAGGACAACTCAGTTTCATGGCAGCACCAGATTCGGTCTCCGCGGCAATCTGTTTTATGTCTTCAGGAAGCCAGCCTTCCCACCCACGTGTTTAGTGTAAGAAACCTCTATTTCTGGAGGGCTGTTTGGATCCCAGATGCAGTGGGAGCTTTTACACACAGTGTTTAAGGGAAATAACTTCTCTTCGATGGTGCTGACACAGATCTGTGGGGGCACAGTTTTGCCTAGGGAGTTACCACAAGAATGACCCACTTGTGCCTGTCACATTAAGTCCAGATGACAAATCTTCAAATAAACCCGCCTGAACGAGCTCAGAGAGCCCCATCTGCTGTTGTTACGGGGTCCCTCATCCCACATAGGCTCTTCATTTTGCTTAGTTTTTTCTTTGTCCCGTCTAAAAGACATTCAGGGTTAACCAGGCAGAGCCCCATCAAGGAGCTGGCTTTTTTCTTTTTTAATGGATTGACGTGTAAGGGTGAGACAAATGGGCCTGCTTCCAGGATAGGGAATGGAGACTTTGCTCCTGGGTTCTGGGGGTTTGTTTTTTTGGAGTGGCGCGGTTGAGACAGAGTCATTATGCAGTTCAGACTGGCCTTGAATCACGGCTGTCCTCCTGCCTCAGCCTTCCAAATGCTGAGACGACAGGTGTGTGCCACCATGGCCACTTTTACGTGTAGTTATATCTACGGACTGCTAATCTTCTCATGGCTCCAGTTCCCTTCCTAACGCAGATTGCAGGGTACAGCAGGCACTGATATCTGAATAATTTTTATTGCCTGCCAGCAAGGATCAAACTCCTCATCCTCAGGCCAGCTTTTTCCTCCTGACACCCTGACTCAGTTTTCAATGATTATGTTTTTCTTTCTCTTTCAAGCCTCACTATGGGACAGCTTTACGAGAAGGAAAAGGATGAAGATGGATTCTTGTATGTGGCCTACAGCGGAGAGAACACTTTTGGCTTCTGAGGGCCAGCGCTGGGCTAAGTGCACCGTTCCTGCTTGTGTATCTTGTAAATAGCCGGCCGTTTTCAGTTGTTCCACCAACCTCTCCACATAGACCTGTTAGTGCATTTGTAACTGGATTTATTTCTTAATATATTGGAAGATTTGTTTCCTTAGACTAGTAAATTATCATACAGAGTTTTATTTTCAGTTTTCTTTTGTGCACTGTCCTCATGGCTCTGTTCTCCAGGGAACTTGTCCTCTGGGAACAAGTGACGTAGTTTTCTCTGGGAATCATGTAACGAAGGTGTTTCCATAATGCAGTGAGGTAGGTGCAGTGTTCAAGGGAAAGGGAAGGAGATGATGCCTCTATTCTGGATTATGTTTGAAGTGTTAGATGGCTAAGTATTGAAAGCATCCAAATTAAATCCTTAGCAATCAGGACACTTGCTTCACTAGATTTTGCCAACTGCCAATCATGTTGGACTGAGCTAATCTGTTCCTCTTTCTGAAACTATTAAGGTGAATAATTAACAATAAAATTTCCTCTATAAAGGCATTGCAGTGTGACCATGTCCTTTATTCACCTTTGGATGGGTCAGAGAAATGGCTTCTATATTTGTCAGAGCACAAGAAGAGCTTGTGTTTGGATGGGAAACAGTGACTTTTGTCATAAAAAGTGACATTTTTGCTGGGCATGGTGGCACACGCCTGTAATCTCAGCACTTGGGAGGCTGAGGCAAAAGGATAGCTGCGAGTTTGAGGCCATCCTGCCTTACCACACAGTGAGTTCAAGGCCAGCCTGAACTCTTATCACAAGACCGTGTCTCAAAAATAAATCAAAAAACCCAAAAACTTACAGGGGAAGGAGGGGACTTTTTGAATGGTTAATATATTCACATGGTCCAGGTATTAAGACTATATAAAAAGGTATTCATGGCCAAGTATTGCTCCCACCGCTGTTTTCTGATCTGCCCCTTGTAGGGAACTGGCTTCTTGTTTCTTTTCAGTATTTGTTAGAAGTACAGTTAAGTTTGAATATATACCTTATTTTCTTTTTATTACATAAAAGAAAACATGCTGACACATCGCTTTTTCAGTGAACATTTCACAGCCTATTCAAAGCCTGTTGAATCAGTTTCTACATCAAACTGATACACATCTTTTCCTTTTTTTGTTTTTTTTGAGACAGGGTCTCACTGTGCAGTTCAGGCTGATCTTGAACTCACTTTGTAGTGCAGGCTGGCCTCATACTCACAACAAGCTTCCTGCCTCAGCCTCCCGACTGCTGGGATTACAGGTGTGCGCCACCATGCCTGGCCCTTTTCTTTCTTAAAGACACATTTATTCAGTATCATGATCAGATTATTACATTTAGCAATCACTGGTGCAAAAGAACCCCCAGTATACATTAAAACCCTTTGTTGGAATGCTTTACTTTCCCCAGAACAGAACTAAAATAACCCGTTAAACAGTAACAAATACAGTCCTCGAGACTTTTGCCCGTACACGTGAGTGTTATCTAAAACACGTCGTCTTTGTAGCAGCGAGACTGTCACCACTGCGTGGCTGAGTTCACAAACGTGTTGTACCGTGTAGCTTCCCTGTCACTCCTGGGGCTGTTTTCTCCCACTTTGTCCCTGGCGGTATTAAACCTGCCACTGCCCTTGCTACTGCTGCTGGAGCTGCTGGAGCCACCTTGATTTCATGGTTTGGCAAAGTGTTGGCCTCCACCCCCACAGGGCCTGGACCTTCTGCCTCCAAAGTTTCCTCCCTTCTTGGGTCCCAAATTTGGAGATGGTTGTAACTGCCAAAATCACTGTGGCTTCCACCACCTCTGAAATGGCTCCCATCATCAGCAAATCCACGGTAGCCACTCCCACTGCCACCATATCCACCCCCACTACGCTGCCACCAAAGCCACCTGACCACTGAAGTTTCCTCCATGACCAAAGTTATATTGCCACCAAAACCACCTCCACGAGCACCACCAAAATGTCCAGAACCACTTTGACCTCTGGCTAGATGAAGCAGCAGCCCTCTCCCGCTCTGACAGGCCTGTCTTCCTTCACAGTTGTGGCCGTTCACAGTATGGTATTTCTGAATGATAGTCTTATCCGCAGAATCATGGCCACCAAAGGTTACAAAAGCAAAGCCCCTCTTCTTTCCAATGCTTCGGTCAGTCATCATTTCAACCCCTTCACTTTTTCCCTGCTGTTCAAAATAGTCTTGTAGGTGTTCTTCAGTATCTGCTTTAATGCCACCAAAAAGATCTTTACAAAGAAGTGGACACCTGGTCTTCGAAAACCTTCAATTTTTTTTTTTTCTGGTACCGGGAATTGAACTCACAACCTTGTGCTTGCTAGGCAGGCGCTGTGCCGCTGAGCTAAATCCCCAGCCCCTTGAAAACCTTCGAGACAGCTCCTCTGGCTCCACACACTACCATCCACCTTGTGTGCCTTGTATTCAGTGCAGTATCCACCTCCCCAGTGGCATAAGTGACACACCCAAGTCCCTGAGCGCTTGCTGTTTGGATCTCATTGCCCCCAAGGCCATGGGTGATCCCCGTTCCTCACAGTGGCTTCCAGACCCTCATTGGTTGCTTTGGGGCTCAGTTCTCTGATGAAGAGCTCTGCGGCTGTTCTGGCTCCTTAGGAGACTCCGACTTACACAGGACCACATTTGGAAGACAGCCTTCACCAGCGCTCCTTCAATAGTGCCCACAGGCAGCAAACATTCATCCTTTTATATCTGCCTGTATTTTTAGTGGAACTTTCTCTTTTTTTTTTTTTTTAGTTGAGACACACTGTCGCTCTGTAATTGAAGGTCCTGGCTGGCTTCGAACTCAACACAATCCTTCTGCTGTGGTGTTTTCATACACACAATATATTTCGGTTGTATCAATCCTCCCTCAATCCTCTCCCCCTTATTACCTTCATCATTTCTTTTGAGACAGGTGTTGCTATGTAGTTAGAATGGCCTTGAACTCGTGGCAGTCCTGCCTCAGCCTCTCGAGTGCTGGGATCGTAGGTATATGCCTTCACCCCTAGCTAGCAGACCGTGCTTTTTGTTTGTTTTTGTTTTTTAATAAAAAGATCTTTGAAGAAGGACTCTGGCCTGACTTGCATTACCAGACAGCACTGCCCGTCGGGATGGGGGGCAGGAATGGTGACTCTTTAGCCACGTAAACAACAGAGTTATGTAGAAATGGAGGTGGGTGGCTTTCCAAAGGCATTTAGATCTATATTTCATGACCACAAACCCACAAATGCAACTGAGAAGAGACAGGAAAGAGAAGAGCAAGTGTTAGTGAAGCTAATTGTTTTTTAATAGCATTGCTGAGCATCGCTGGATACCAGGTATTTACATGCAGGATCCCTGCTGCAAGGGGGAGAACCGAGAGACCCAGGGAGATTCAGGAGGACAGACACCGTGGGCAGCGTCACTGTGTGTTTGGAGTTACCAGGTGCTGCTCTGGAGGACCCGGCCTTATTTGGACTACAACGGCCCCCTGGGGCAGGGATGGCAGGCAGGAATGGGGAGCTTGTCCTTAGCCATGTGCATAGACGGTTATCCTATGCTGGAGGAGGGCCCAGGTATAAATAAAGCGTGACACGCTGCAGGTGCATGCACTGCGCCGGGAGCCCACACAAAACAAGTGATGTCAGAGCGCTGCGGAACCAGGAAGGAAGTAGGTATGAGCTGCAAAGCAAACCATTGAAAAAAGCAGCTTTGTCTGAAATAACACTTGATAAAGGCAGATTTGACCATTTTGTCTTTAAGATGCGGTATCTAGGCCAGGCATGGTGACACATGCCTGTAATCCCAGCACTTGGGAGGCTGAGGCAAGAGGATCGCTGTGAAGTTCGAGACCAGCCTTGGCTACAAAGTGATCTCAAGGCCAGCCTGACAAAAAGCCCCCCTCCCAAAAAAAAAGATAGGTAGAGATAACTTATTTTTTATATATGGTACTGGGAATTGAACTCAGGACATTGCACTTGCCAGGCAGGTGCTGTGCTCCTGAACTATATCCACAGCCCTAATAGATAACTTTTAAAAGTTAAAAATAGCATTTCTTCTAACCCTAATCCTTACAGGCACCAGACTGATAAGGTTTTATAGATGAATTTTGTCAAACTATGTAAGCAACTCCTTTTTTTTTTTTTTGAGATAGGGTTTCAATATGCAGTTCAGGCTGGACTTAAACTCACTTTGTAGCCCAGGCTGGCATCAAACTCAGCAGAGAGCCATCCTCCTGCCTCAGCCTCCTGATTACAGGCATGCACCACCACACCTGGCAGGAACTCCTTTCTTAAACTGTTTCAAAGGTTAGGAAAAGAAAATAGTCACAAGTTCATTTTGAGACATCTCAGTACCAAGGTTTTGTGAAACAGTACATGAATAAATAATATAGATTGATTTTATTTACTAACAAAGAGAAGTAAGTAGGCTAACTGTGACGGTGCATGCCTGTAACCCTGGCACTTTGGAAGGCTGAGGCAGAAGGATCACAAGTTCAAATCCAGCCTGGGAAATTTAGCAAGACCCTGTCTCAAAAAACAAAAAAGGGCTAGGGATAGAGCTCAGTGTAAAGGCCCTGGGTTCCATCCTCAGTACTGAAAAAAAAAATGTGAAATGTGTTATAAATAAACCACAACCAGATTCCTAGGTACTTATGAGTTACCAAACCTGAGTCAAGAAGATACAAAAATTCTAAATAAACCAATATCAGTTAATGAAACTGAACATGTAATTAAAAACTTACTAACAAAAGCCCAGGCCCTGATAGATTTGCTGCTGAATTCTACAAGAAGTTTAGAGAAGACCTAATACTAATACTTCCCAAACTCTAATGAAATTGAAAGGGGAGCAATACTCCCAATTTCATTCCTGGAAGCAAGCATTACCGTGATACCAAAACTAGAGAAGGACCCAGCTAAGAGAGCTACAGGCCAATCTCCCTAATGAACACAGACGCAAGAATCCTCGGTAAGATACTGGCAAACAGAATCTTGGGAACAGCCCAAATACCCATCAACTGGTGAATGGATAAAGAAGATGTGGTTTTCTTTTTTAAACAACGGAGTCCTACTCTGCCATAAAAAAGGATAAACTTGAGACATTTCTAGGTAAATGGATACACCTTGAGACCATACTGTTAGGTGAAATAAACCAGACACGTGTGCGAATGCCACATTGCTTCTCTGGTGTGAGAAACCAAACGTATGAATACGGACCAAAATGTGTAATAGATATTGTGAAATAGGAGGTAAACATTCAAATGGGAAGGGGAACAAGGAAGCGGGGAGGGGGAAAGAAGGAAGGGAAAAAAACAAGAAAAACTGGAAACAAAACATATAAATAAGGTGAAGAGAGGTTGAAGGGAGGGTAGGGGAATGGGAAAAAGAATCAAAATATATCACGTACCAGTACAAATTCCTTATAATGAATATGATCATTACAACTAAAATGCACCAATAAACTTAATTAATTAAAAATAAATAAATGAACCATGACCAGGAGGACTTAGCCTAAGGATGGGTTATATAGTTCATCGCTCCATCTGCTAACAGCATATACTACACTGACAATTGAAGGAGACAGCAGTCTTATTTTATAGGTTAAGAAAATGCACCTGAAACAACTCAAAACATATACATAATTCTAAAAAATCTTTTAGCAGACTAAAATGGCGGCTTTAACTTGGTAAACGGAGCTCATAAAACTCTATGATAGAAATGCATATTACCAGGGCTGGGCGTGGTGGCGCACGCCTATAATCCCAGCACTTGGGAAGCTGAGGCAGGAGGATCCTTGTGAGTTGGAGGCCAATCTGGACTACAAAGAGAGCTCAAGTCCAGCCTGAACAGCATAGCAAGACCCTGTCTCAAAAA
>NW_004955484.1:1977249-1984733 GCF_000276665.1 Chinchilla lanigera | reverse complement strand
CTCACTTTGTAGCCCAGGCTGGTCTCGAGCTCCGAACCATCCGCCCGCCTCAGCCTCCCGAGTGTTGGGATTACAGGTGTGCGCCACCACGCCCGGCAGAAGAGTAAGCTTTAGAATGTGTGAATTATACTAGCAAGCTGTTATTTTCTGAAAAGTCTGCTAGCACTACTACTCAACACTGTCCTGGCAGTAAAACTCATACAGTAAGAGAGGACAGGAAAGAGGCATAGGAATCTAAACGAGGGCCAAACTTTATACACAGATAATATTTATCTAGAAAAACCCAACAGCATCTGTGAAGATGAGAATAAAGTTCAACATTGTTCTGACAGCAAGAGCAACTATAAGTACCATACTTTTTTGGTGGTGCTGCAGATTAAACCTAGGGCCTTGTACATGTGAGGCAGACGGTCTGCCACTGAGCTACACAGCCGGTGCAAATATTATGTTTTCACACACCAGTTCTAACCAACTAGGTAAGAGTAGGAGGGAAATATTCATTCCCAAAAGGGGCAAAATCAATAAACACCTACAAATAAATTTAGCCACAGATATGCAAGACCTTCATGGAGAAAATGACAAAACATTATTATTATTATTATTATTATTATTATTATTATTTCCTGGTACTGGGAACCGAACTCACGACCTTGTGCTTGCCAGGCAGGCGCTGTGCTGCTGAGCTAAATCCCCAGCCCCAACAAACCATTACTGAAGAGCATACAGAAAGACCTAAATGGGAGAGCTAGCAATATACCATTATGGATGAGAACAATACTGTAATAAACATGAATATTATCTCCAGATCCTGAATTGGATGTCATTTCAATAAAGTACCTACTAAGTTTTTTTAAACAAGTGATGCTGCTGAGGGTTTAGCTCAGCGGCACGGCGCCTGCCTGGCAAGCGTGAGGTCGTGAGTTCGATTCCCGGTACCAGAAAAAAAAACAAAAAACAACAACAACAATAAAACAAATGATGCTAAACCCCATGGATAAGAGTTTAGGAGGAGGATCACAGGTTCAAGTCCAGCACTCCTTGGGTTTAACTCCTGATACCACAAAAATAAAACAAAACAAAGCAAAGCAAAACAAAATCAAGTTGGGAAAGCTTGTCTTAGTAAATAGCGTGACAGTATTATGAGTAATAGGTGTTGTCTTATTAGAGAAAACAGAATGCAACAGCAATGCATGCTTACAAAAAAAACCAGTGATATGAAAAAGGGGGAAAGATGAACTAGTTGATCCATGACTCCAAGATCCTATATGTGGTTATATGTGTGAAAAAAATAGATTACTATATTATATCATACATAAATTCAAGGTGAATTAAAGATAAATGTGGGAAAGCAAATTTTAAAAGACACTTAGAGGCGGGGTGTGGTGGCGCATGTCTGTAATCTCAGCACCCAGGAGGCTGAGGCAGGAGGATCAGGAGTTCAAGACCAGCCTGGGCTACAAAGTAATTTCAAGGCCAGCCTGAACTGCCTAGTGAGACCCTGTCTCAAAAAGACAGAAAAAACAAAAAACAAAAAACAAAAAATAAAGACACTTAGAAACACTTGAAGGGCCATGTGTGGTGGCATACACTTGTAATCCCAGCACTGAGGAGGCTGAGGCAGGAGGACCACTGCAAGTTTGAGGTCAGCCTGGGCTACCTAGTGAGTTCAAGGCCAGCATGAACTACATAGGAAGGCCCTGACTAAAAAACGAAGAAGAAGAAGAAGGAGGAAGAGGAGAAGGAGGAGGAGGAGCAGGGGGAGGAGAAGGAGGGGGAGGAGGAGGATATCTACAACCTTGGAATATGGAAGGAGTCTTTCAGATGAGATGCAAAACACAAACTATAGCCAGGGACACCAATAATCCCGGCACTTGGGAGGTTGAGGCTGGAGGATTGCCAGGAGTTCAAGGTCAACCAAACTAAACAGCCAGATCTGTCTCAAAAACAAGCCAGTTGTGTTGGCACACGCCTATAATACCAGCATGCAGGAGGCTGAGCTAGGAGGATCTCTGTGAGTTTGAGGCCAGCCTGGGGCTACATAGTGAGCTCCAAGCTAGCCAGAACTACATTGCGAGACCTTGTCTCCCCTAAAAAAATAAAACAGCAGTAAGACAACCTGGGAGAAAAACAGACAAAAAGTAACAGTAATTGCACAAAAGATAAAACCTAAAAAGGTAAATAGAAAAAAGTCTTACCTATGCTCAAGGCCACTGTATACGTTGTACCCTGTATATGCTGTACTCTGAAGCACGCTGCTCATAAAGACTGCAATATGCCAGTGCCTCCTGATCTGAGTGCTATACTGCCTGCACTATGTAGTCGGCAGCTCTATAAAAATGCAAAGGAAACTAACCAATGGGATGTAACTTCACCATCATCAAATTCCCCGAATTAAAATTCAACGTGTGGGATGTTCAGCATCGGGAATTGCCGTGCGCTGCTGTTCTAAGCATATGGCACCATGGCCTTGGAAACAGTTGGATACTATCTAGTAAAGCTGAAGGTGCATAAAATCCTGGGCCTTGCCAATGTCTATACAAAATAGTTGCACTCCCTTGTGAGTATGGCAGCTAGCTCACACAGTTGGGAGACCAGCTGTATTTCTTTTTTTTTTTTTGGTACTGGGAATCGAACTCAGGACCTTGTGCTTGCCAGGCAGGTGCTGTGCCCTGAGCTACGTCCCCAGCCCAGCTGTACTGATGAGTCAAAACAAGGACTTTTCCTCAGGCAACATGGGGCACGGCCCTTCCCTACCAAAGGGAGGAACAGCACCTTCCTACTGAGCTCCTGAGTTCTGAGGAATTTAAATACGAAATAACCAATTGTTCCCTCTTAAATCCCAGTTTCCTCTAAACCTTCATGTTGAAGAACTGGGTTGGAAGCCTGAGTTCTAGTTGATCATTTAAATCTGCAGAGTCATTTAAGTCCCATGATAGGTAGCCCCTAGACAACCGAGCAGTTCCTGTGCTCCCCTTACCCACCATGAGCTCTGTACTGAGGGCTTTTGGGACCAACTCACTTGGGACCCCTGCTGGGTACCGAGGAACTATTCTCATTGCCAATAAAACTCTCCTAACCTCCTCCTTTGGTTCCCAGCTTCATTCCTTGATCTTACAATTCCACTTCCAAGCACATATTCCACAAAAACCCCCACACATGTACAAAAGACATATGCAAGAATGATCACTGCACCCTTGTTTGTATAGCAAAAAAAAAATGGAAACCAACTATGTGTCTACCAACAAGAGAATGGAGAGAAGATAAGTGATGGGTTCACAAAATGGAATACTATTCAGCAGTTAAAATGACCTAGTGCACCGGGTGTGGTGGCACACGCCTGTAATCCCAGCACTCCGGAGGCTGAGGCAGGAGGATCATTGTGAGTTCGAGACTAGCCTGGGCTACAAAGCGAGCTCAAGGCCAGCCTGAACTGCATAGTGAGACCCTGTCTCAAAAAAAAAGGCAAAAAAAGGCAAAAAAAAAAAAAAAAGACAGAAATATATTCACCATATTACATTTAAAAACAAGCAAAACAATCATATATATTGCTTGCAGATACACAGTTATGTAATACAAGTCTTTTGTTTGTTTGTTTTTTTGAGGGCCTTGCTGTGTCATTTAGGTTGGCCTCGAACTCGTGGCAACTTTTCTGCTTCAGCCTCCCAAATGCTGGGGTTACAGGTGCACCAGCACGTGCAGCTGAAGCTCTCAACTACCCTCAGGAATGAAACACTAGACCCAGGGTGGTGGGTGGTTCATGAAGGGAGAGATGGGATTTGTGAAGGGTCAATGTGTCGTTTCAAACACAAGTCATGTTTTATTTCCCCAACCAGTAAAGGCCAGAAGCAAATGTAGCGAAATGCTTATGGTTAATTGGGTGGTAGATATTTGTTATTTTTGCTTTTGTATTTGAAATATTTTTATTTGTTTGTTTGAGACAGGGTTTTGCTATGTATAGCCCAGGCTGGCCTTGAAGTCACAGGGATCCTGCCTCAGCCTCCTGAGTGGTGAGATTACAGGCATGCGCCACCACGTGCCAGGCCGTCTTTTCTTTCTTTTTTGGTTTACGTTTCATCAGTGAGCCCAGAGATTGGGCTCTTTTTTTATGGGCACATTTTAGGTATGCATAATGACCACATTTGTCATATTTGTACCTGTGATGATAGATCTTCATTTTTTTCCCATTCCTTCTCCCTCCCTTCAACCCCTCCTTAATTATAAAAGCTTTGTTTCCATTTTCCTTTTTGTCATTTTTTTCGTTTCCCTTCCTTTCCGCCTGCCTAGTTCCCTTTCCCATTTAAACATTTTCTTCCTATTTCACAAGAAGAGATGGGGCTCTTCCGAGGAGAGCTCAGGCTGCCTGCATTTCTCCCCTCCCTCCCCTCCTTGGCACAGGAAGGCTGCCTGTGTTTGCTGATTACCAAAACCACGTTGTGCCCAACGGATGTATTCTTTAAAGATCTTAACTTCTTTGCCTCTGTTTTAATATTTTCTCCACTTCAGCAGATGCCTCCTTTAGGCTCCTAATTGGCTTGTGTCCTGTCTTTGAGATGTGGGTCTCCATTGTGTGGCCCAGCCTGCCGCTGAATTCAGAAACTCAGGCGATCCTCCTGCCTCGGCCTCCTGAGTAGCTGAAACTACAGGCATGTGCCAGCATGCTCAACTTCCTTTTTTATTTTTGCTCAACTTTCTAATTTGCTTTCTTTTGATTTTCCTGTGACTTTCCTGGTCACGGTCATTCCCATGTTTTCTGACCTGCTCCTGAGCACTCCATTTCCCCAGGGCTCCATCCTCAGGAGCAGGGGCTTCTCTCACTCCACACATGCTCCCTGGATGATTTCGTCCTCACTTGTGTCTTCAATGACCTCCTATAAACAGACGATGTCATAATCTTTCTCTCTGCCCACGGCTGTCGCCTGAGCACCAAACCAGGCCTCACCCCGCTGTACGGACAGTGTCAAACTCTGAAGGAGAGCTCACCCCTGCTTGCCTCTCCGGCCCCCTGCAGTCCCAGCTCTGCTTCTCCTCAGTCCCCTCCCCTGGACTCAGACTGCTGGTGGCTGGGCCTCCTTTCTCTTCAGAAGTCCCCCAGCCTCTCCACCCCATCCCTGCCGGCCATCGGTAACCTGGCGGTCCTCCGCTCCAGAGAAGAGCGTGCGTCCAGACGCAGCCTCCATGCCGCGACCCTTTCTCCAGACCCCCGAGTGCCGAGTCATCGGGATGAAGGCCTCCCTCCTGTGACCCCAGGGCATGTCAGCCTCATCCCGTGTGCCCTGCTCTCGTCTTTTACCTTTGCACATCATGTTCCTCCACATCAGACACCCTTCCCGGAAGACTGTCCCGTGTGCGCCGCTGTTCCTTTTCACCAGCCAACTCCTAATCCTCCCTCTACAGCTCCGCCCCTGAGCCCCTTGTGCCCTCCTCCCGAGCTGGGCAGCGGTCTCCGTCACAGTCATCCCACGCAGTGCTGCTCCACCCTCCCTACCAAGCAGGAGCAGCGCGAGGCACCTCATCTCGGGTGCGGAGCACAGTGCTGGGAAACTATGGTGCTCGGTGGGACAGGAGGGACCCCGCTGGGAACCGAGAGCCTGCCGAACAAGTACCAGCAATCTCCGCTTTGCAGCAGTGCCCGGACCTCTGTCCGCAGGGAGGACACGGGGCAGCTGGGCGCAAGCGGGTTTGCCAGGCTGAAGGCGGCCTGCGGGTCCCTCTGCAGAATCTGGAAAGAGGCAACTGAAATATCTTACTCTCCAAAGGTTTCACTAGACTGAACAGTAGAAAGCTTAAAGCTTTCAAAAGCGCAGCTGAGTCCTGTCTGCGCCTTTATTTCTTGGGGAGAAGAAACCAATCCCGACGACTCACGCCGAGGAGGCAAAGCCAGAGAGCTAGGCAGCAGGGTCTATAAACACCAGCCTGTTCTGGAGACAGGCTGTTGCTTCCAGGTGTGGGAAGAGCCATGCACGCGCCCCCACAGGTGTCAGTCGGGCTTCTCCTGAGGACGTCCTCTTACCTCACGGCAAATAGCCCTGAGGTCAGCACCAGGTCGGGAAGTCATCCTAAGCCGGAGGGCTGGACCGTGCCCGTCTCTGCCCTGTGGTGAGCAGCTCACCTCATACCTTTGCTGCTTGTGGTCTCATTTCATCCCACGCCACCACCTCATCTCCAAGTGGAGGACCCTGCACTTGGCAAACACAAAAACTTACCTACCCAGTGCCTCCTGCAGCCACGATTCAGATCTAATGCCCAAATCCACCCTGTTCTGCTAGGTTGGGTGGCAGGAATTAAAACCCTGTGTTTGCCAGACATGGTGGTACACGCCTATAATTCCAGAACTTGGGAGGCTGAGGCAGGAGGATCGCTGTGAGTTGGTAGCCAGCCTGGGCTACATAAGCAAGTTCAAGGGCAGCCTGAACTACATAGTGAAACCCTGTCTCAAAAAGAAAAAAAAAAAAAAAAAAGAAAAAGAATGAAACTGTTTATATGTAACCCACAGAAATGGACAGAAACATCTTTTTTTTAAAGGCCCCACTTGGGACAAGGAACATGCTTCCCAGTTCATGCTTGTTTTGTTCAAACTTTTTTTTTTTTTTTTTTTTTTTTTGAGACAGGGTCTTGCTAGGCAGTTCAGGCTGGCCTTGAACTCACTTTGTAGCCCAGGCTGGTCTCGAACTCACAAGGATCCTCCTGCCTCAGCCTCCCGAGTGCTGGGATTACAGGTTGTTCAAACTTTCTACTCCTGCAAGTATGTGGGTCTGTGGCCCTTGCACCATCGTTGATTTTAGCACGGAATTCCTCCAAAGTACATGCAAGCAAAAAACTAACTCATGTTGGCCTTCTCTTAGTCTTTTTTTAGGGCTGCTATAGCAGAGTATCACAAACTGGGCAGCCTACAAAGAACAAATTTATTTCTCTCGGTTCTAGAGGCTGGGAAGCCCAGCCCGCCTGATTCCTGGCTCACAGACGGCCGTCTCTCCACTGTGTCCTTGAGTGGCAAGAGGCGGGCGTCTGTCTGAGCGCTCTCTCCTAAGAGTGCTGATCCCAACCATGCGGGCTCGCTCATCACGACCAAATCCGCTCCCAAACACTAACCCCCTCCCAGTACCACCACGCTGGAAGCTGGGGTCTCCACACGAGGGTGTGGGAGGACACTGACATCCAGGTCACAGCAGCTCATGTCCACACCAACGAATGCGGCCCGGCCTGGCGGTGCCCTCTGCTGCCTCAGCACAGGTGAGGGAGCACTGAGAGCCGGGTGGCTGGATGTGCCACCCCCCTCCCTCCCCGCCGCCAGCTGGCTTCTCCGCCAGCGCTTACTGACACACTAGGACAGAAGGACATGCACAGTGGCACAGGACAAGCTGAGGAACGGAAGTATGCCATCAACATACCAGCCAGGTGTGGCGGCACAGGCTGAGGCAGGAGGACCTCTGCAAGTTCAAGCCCAGCCTAAACTACATGGTGAGACCCTGTGTCAAAAAAGGAGG
>NW_004955484.1:1968306-1977149 GCF_000276665.1 Chinchilla lanigera | reverse complement strand
AGGCTAGTTGTAAAAGCATTCACTGCAAGTTAAAACAGTCTACAAGAGGCGAAAATTTTAAAAGGTGCTGGGTGCGATGGCAAATACCTGTAATGCTAGCACCTGGGAGGCTGAGGCAGGAGGATTATGGCAAGTTTGAGGCCAGCCCGGGCTACAAAGTGAGTTCAAGGCCAGCCTGAACTATAATGAGAAACCCTGCCTCAAAAAAGCTTTTTTTTTTTTAAGGGAAAGTACAAGGACAAATGCATATATATTTGGAGGGGGTAGGGGACCGAAACTCCCATTCACTCAGTTAACAGAATCTAAGTCAAAGCAAAGAGCGTGAACTAGGCTGAGTGCACGTCTATTGTTGAGGAAGCTGGCGCTGCCCTGGTATCGTTTCTCAGAGGTTTCCTGAGGCTGCACAGAGGGCCGTTGTTGAGCTGAGGACAGATGCTGGGAGCGGCTCTGCGGCCCCTCACTGTCAGGCTGGTTTCACCCCCGGGGGGCCGCTGTCCCTCTCCATGGAGACTTGCTAGTTTCAATGCGCCCTTCATTCTCTCGGCTGCCTGAGTAAATGGCCGTCACTGTTTCCACTGTGAGCTCTTCCCCTGCGAGAACGTGCCCGAGCCGGGGAGCACGTGCTTGCGACCCGCATTTGGCAGCCTGCGTTCCTTGGAGCGACTTTCTCTTAGTGAAAAGCAGTGCTGGACAGGCTGAGCTCTAACACTGCTGGCTGCCTCTGATGGCTCATCTAGGTACAGGCAAAATGTCCAGAACCAGACTCAGAGGCCAGGTCACTGGATCAAGGCCAAAGTTCTTTCCCGCCTTTCCCTGTCCCCAGGATGAGGGAGGCCATATGGGTGACACAATGTCAATGGGCACTTTGCTAGAGATTTCTCTTTGCACTGTCTATCCAATTAAGGATTTTCAGCCAGACCTGTGGTGCACACCTATAATCCCAACACTCAGGAGGCTGAGGCAGGAGGATTGATGCAAGTTCGAGACCAGCCTGGGCTACATAGTGAGTTCAAGCCCAGCCTGAACTGCATAGTGAGACCCTGTCTCAAAAAAAATTTTTTTTAAATTTGCAATCCTACGTTATGGTTGAAAAAGCTGAACATCCTCACTGCAGGGACTTCATTTCACAAAACAGAGGACAGGTCAGGAGTCTGAGATTAAGTACTTTCCCACACACAAACAGGAAGTTGGTAGTAGAGCTGATACTAGCACACAATTTTTATTTTTTATTTTTTTGTCTTTTTGAGACAGGGTCTCGCTATGCAGTTCAGGCTGGCCTTGAACGCACTTTATAGCCCAGGCTGGCCTCAAACTCACAGTGATCCTCCTGCCTCAGCCTCCCAAGTGCTGGGATTACGGGCATCCGTCACCATGCTAGGCTCCAAATACATTTTAAATTGAGGTATAACTACATAGTGAAAAAGGCCTTAGCTCTTATGTGCAGACCTGAAAAAGCTTCCATGCGATCAACCCTGCAATCAAAACAAAATGCGCCCATCACCGAGAGCTCTGCTGTGCCTCTTTCTACTTAGCATCCTGCTCCTTCCTCCCTGTCACAGGGCCACGCTTATTTTGGGGCCCCAGTTTCTTTTTTCTGCTGCAGTGCTGAGACTGAAAGAGACAAGCGCTCTACTGCTGAGCTAAACCACTAGCCACTGGGACCCCAGTTTTAAGAAGTAAAAGTTGAATTCAAGTGACTGCCTCCACCCTGAAGTATCAACTTGCACAATTTTCCTCTCACTTTGGACCACAGGTACTATGTACTTAAGATTTACTTTGGTGGAGTTTTTTTCTGTTTTTTTGAGACAGGGCCTCATTATAGTTCAGGCTGGCCTTGAACTCACTTTGTATCCCAGTATGGCCTGGCAGCGATCCTCCTGCCTCAGCCTCTCCAGTGCTGGGATTGCAGGCATGTGTCAGCATGCCTGTTTTGATCTTTATTTATGTATTGTTTTGTCTTTTTGGGGCAGGGTTTTACTTTGCAGTTCAGGCTGGCCTTGAACTCACTTTGTAGTCTAGGCAGACCTCGAAGTCACAGGGATCCTCCTGCCTCGGCCTCCTGAGAGTGCTGGGATTACAGGCGTGTGCCACCACACCCGGCTCCATGCCTGTTTTGAGATTTACTCTGGATTCATCTGGACAGCCTTACAGGAAGTTACCCACAGCCTGGTAGACACATTTAGGTTTAAAAGGTTTCACGTGTATGAGAAGCGAAAGCCAAGGACTATTTCTCACTATGCGATATAAAAGAACCCAACTTTCTGGAAAATAAAGATGCCTGCTCCAAGACACCCTGGCTCTTTCCACCTCCACCCATCCCCTCAGGATAACGGCTTCGTTTCTACTGGAAGCGTGGCCGAGCCCTCGGAAGGGAGCACACGTGTTCGCCTTCTGCTTGGAAGCTGCTTCCAAGGTCAGTGACCTTTGGCTGCAGTGGCCTCATCCTAACAGCTCTGGCTCTCTCGCCGTCACAGGACGGCGGCCTCTGAAACGGCAACACTGACCTAAGCCATCCACACTGCCGGGAGGGAACTGGGTTTTAGAAAGTGGACTTTGGCTCAGGCTTGCTTGGAACATTGTCTTAAAGCCAAAAATGCTGTCAAGGGCCAGGTGGGGGCCGCCTCCCCGCGGCCACAGACAGACGGAATCACACAGGGCCTGTGTGTCTCCTGACAGGCCCTGGCGGCCGGGGTGGGCCATTTCCTTCACTGCGGCCTCATTTCCCCAGACAGTGAGCTCACGCTTGGCACTGGGGAGCTCCATGAAATGAGCCATTAAACCTCATGCTTTGAGGGAGAAATTAGCACAAAAACATATACACAGAATTCTTTTTTTTTCTTTTCTTGAGACAGGGTTTCCCTATGTAGCTCAGACTGGCCTCAAACACATGGCGATCCTCCTGCCTCAGCCTCTGGAGTGCTGGGATTACAGGTGTGTGTCACCACGCCCAGCCCCAAAATTCTTTTTTGCCGAGTTTGAAAAAATCTGAGGGGAAAAATTATACACACAGTCATACCCTTAGACCCTACTAATGAACCCGAGACAAAGCAGCAGCCGTGCTGACAGAGATATTCCCAGAAGGAGCCAAATTCTAGAGGCGTTTCACTAGTAAGGAGACAATTCTGTGGAATTATGAGCAGAAAGGCTCGAAGGATGTTGCGATTTCCCCCTTTCTTGTGCAACATCACTCCTGAGGGGTTTCTGATATTCCTGCACTTTAAGTCGCAGAAACCTTTTTCCACTAATTTAAAAAGAAAATAACTGCCAGCATGATGGTGCATGCCTGCAGTCCCAGCACTTGGGAGGCTGAGGCAGAAGGACCGCCTTGAGCTTGAGGCCAGCCGGGGCTACATAGTGAGCTCAAGACCAGCCGGAACTACATGGGGGGAGCCTGTCTCAAAAAACCGAACCAAACCAAACCAAGCCACTGATTGACTGAGGGGTACAGCTCAGTGGTAGAGCACACTGTCTAATGTGCACATGACCTGGCCACCCTACGTGGGATCCCTCACACCACACA
This sequence comes from Chinchilla lanigera, assembly GCF_000276665.1. Taxonomy (NCBI): domain Eukaryota; kingdom Metazoa; phylum Chordata; class Mammalia; order Rodentia; family Chinchillidae; genus Chinchilla; species Chinchilla lanigera. Next base: position 1,973,629 of record NW_004955484.1, on the reverse strand, counting down.
CACATTTAAGAAGGACATTTACCCTGTGTATTTGGCATATTACCCAGGGCTATATTTACTTTGAGTTTTGTTCTATTTATTTGACAAATGGATCCATAGCTCACCTCTTTCTATGGGGTACAGGGCAAGCAAATATGTGGTTAGTATTGGGTTATGTGCTGGATTTGGGTTGGGTAAGTTTTTGAACTGACCAAACAGTAATTTACTTGGTGCATCTGCTGGCATTAACTAGAAAACCGATCTCAAAGTGCCTCTGTTGGGAAAGATATTTACGGAACACAATGAGCAAGGCAGAGGTTGTGTGGGTCGAAGGGCTGAGTGATCCGCCAAGGCCCCAGGGGCAAATACTCCTCTGCGGCTGTCAGTGTCAGATTTCCCTTCAGAACAGCCTTCGGTGCCCGAGATATAGCTCCGCGGCACAAGTGCCTGCCTGGCAAGCATGAAGTCATGAGTTCAATTCCCGGTACCAAAGGAAGAAAGAAAACAAGAATGGCCTTTGTGCGTGCCTCTAATCTCACCTCGAGGCCAGCCTGGACTTTACAGGGAGGCCAGTTCAAAAACCAACCAACCTAACCAAACGAAAACCCAGTGTGACCCATTTTCCTGTGAGCTGGCTAAAGTATGTATCACTTCTCAGTGCAAAAATGGTTCAGAGCACAGTCTCCCTCTTTCTTTTTATAAGGAGTCAAAATTTATTTAGTTATTTATTCATTTATTTATTTAGTGGTGGGCTTGGGATCGAACCCAGAGGCTTGTGATCGCTAAGTACATGTTCCACCATTGAGCTACATATCCAGCCTGAAAATTTACTTTTTAAATTAAAATTTAAAAAAAAATTTTTTTTTTATTTTAAAGAGAAAAAAACCCCACAGAATTTCAAAACAAGGTAAGAGGAGGGCTGGGGATATAGCTCAGTGGCACAAGTGCCTGCCTGGCAAGTGCAAGGTCCTGAGTTTGATTCCTGGTACAAAAAAAAAAAAAAAAAAAAAAAAAGAGCAGGGTAACAATGGTTAATACATTGTGCATTGATATTGTTACAGTACAAGATATTGGCATTTAAATGTCCAAACAATATTAGCACAAACCTTTTCAATGAACTAAGAGAAATTAGTAGTATAGCTCTCTCAACTAATATATATATATTTTTCTTTTTCTTTTCCCTTCCTTCTTTTCTCCTTTCCCCCATCCTAGTTTCTCTTCCCTTTTGAAGTTTCTTCCCATTTTACAGTATCTATTGTACATTTTGGCTCTTACTCTTTCAGCTTCCCATACTAGGGAGACAATATGATGTTTACACATGTGCGTTTGGTTTATTTCACTTAGGAGTATGGCCTCAAGTTGCATCCATTTAAGTCTCCAGTTTACCCTTCTTTATGGCTGAGTAGTACTCCACTGTATAAAAGGACCATGTCTTTTTATTTTATTTTATTTTTGCTTTTTGAGACAGGGTCTCGGTATGCAGCTCAGGCTGGCCTTGAGCTCACTTTGTAGCCCAGAATGGTCTCGAACTCACATCAATCATCCTGCCTCAGCCTCCTGAGTGCTGGGATTACACCTGTGTGCCACCATGCTCGGTCTTTTTTATTTTAAAGAGAAAAAAAACCTAACAAAACAACAATAATGAAGACAAAACCAAAAAAACGCAAAAAAACACAAAAATGAGACAAGACCTCAAAACAAAATGAGAGGAATTAACAATGATTGCTACGTTACATACTATTATCTTCAACGAAGTTGCTCAGTCCACCAGATGTAAGAATGTAAGATTGATCAAACAATCAAAGACAATAACAGCTAATAAAATGACACTGGAAATGATACAGAGCTTCACCATACAAGATGGTAGGAATTCAACAATAAGAATATGGAACACCTCATGATTTGCATGTCATCCGTGTGCGGGGGCCATGCTAATCTTCTCTGTATTGTTCCAAGTTTTGTATATGTGCTGCTGATGCGAGCACCCACATCTTTTTTATCCATTCCTTGGTTGATGGACATTTGGATTGTTTCCAAAATCTAGCTATGACAAATTGCACTGCTATAAACATGGGTGCACATATATCACTGTGGTATGATGTTTTAAACTCATCTGGGAAGATACCTAGCAGGGGAATGGCTGGGTCAAATGAGACCTGCAATCCTAGTTTGAGGAATCTCCACACTGATTTCCACAGCGGTTGCACCAGTCTACACCCCCACCAACAGTGGAGAAGGGTTCCTTTTTCCCACAGCCCCTTCAGCATTTGTTATTGGTTGACTTCTTCATAATAGCCATTCTTTCCAGAGTAAGATGGACTCAGTGTTTTAATTTGCATCTCTCAAATGACCAGGAATGTTCAATATTTTTTCATATATTTATTTGCTGTTTGCATTTATTCATCTGAGAAGTGTGTCTTCATCTCAGATGCCTATTTTTGTATTAGGTCTTTTTTTATTTGGTCTTTTTGAGACAGGGTCTCTCTATACAGTTCAGGCTAGCCTTCAGCTCACTTTGTAGTCCAGGCAGGTCTTGAACTTACAATGATCCACGTGCTTCAGCCCCCTGAGTGCTGGGATTATAGGCATGTACCACCATGCTCAGCTTCTATTGATCTTTGGGTCTTTTTTTTTTTTTTTAACATTGCCATGCTGTTTTTATCACAGTAGCTTTATAGTATAATTTCAAGTCAGGAATTATGATGCCCCCATGTCTTGCCTTTGTTGCCCAGAATTGCCTTTGCTATTCTAGGTCTCTTCTGGTTCCAAATGAATTTTAGGATTGTTTTCTCTAATTCTGTGAGATATCCTGCTGGAATTTTGATTGGAATTGCATTAAATCTGTAGAACAGTTTTGGGAGTATGGCTGTTTTCACTATATTGGTTCTTCCTACCCAAGAGCTAGGGATCTCTCCATTTTCTGATATCCTCTTTAATCTCCTTTTTCAGAGTACTGTAGTTTTCAATGTAGAGGTCTTTTAAATCTTTAGATTGATTCCTAGGTATTTCTTTCTTTCTTTCTTTTTTTTTTTTGATGCTGTTGTGAAAGGTGTTATTTCCCCACTTTTTCTCTCAGTAAATTTTTTATTCATGTACAGAAAGGCTATTGACTTTTGAATCTTGACTTTGTATCCAGCTATGCTACTGGATTTGCTTATTAAATCTAGAGGTCTTTTAGTGGAGTTTTTGGCATCTTCTATGTAGAGTATCATGTCATCTGCAAATAATTTATTTTTTTGCTATCATTATTCCTTTTATTTCTTTCTCTTGTCTAATTGCTCTGGCTAGTTTCTAGGACTATGTTCAATAAGAGTGGAGACAGTGGACATCTTTGTCTTGTTCTTGATTATAGAATGAAAGCTTTCAATCCAATTTCTTCTTTATCTGTTACCCACTGTTTGTGCAGGAGGGGGCTATTAATTTCCATGTGTTTATGATGGTCTTGTGGTTTCTTTTGCCATTGATTTCCAATGCACTGTGGTCTGATAATATGCATGAGATAATCTGAATTCCTTTGCATTTATTTAGACAATTTCTATGAGCTACTATGTGGTCTATTTTGGAGAACATCCCCTATGCAGGTGAGAAGGTGTATTCTGATGTTGTGGGGTGGAATACTCTGCAGATATCTACTAAGTTCATTTATTCAAAAGTTTTGTTCAGTTCTAATATTTCATTGTTGACTTCTGTCTAGCTGATCTGTCTTTTTGTTACAGTGGGGTATTGAGATCCCCCAATATAACGCTATTAGTGCTTATTTGATTTTTCATTTGTTAATATTTGTATATACTTGGGTTGGCCTGGAGGGAGGGCCTCTAGTGCACAGGGAGCCACGCGCAGGGAGTGCCGGTCTTCTGGTTGGCTCGCTCCCTGCCTTGTAGGCACCCGGAAGGAGGGGCCCAGGCCCATGGGGAGCCATGGGCATGGAGCACTGGTTTTCAGACCAGCTTGCTCCCTGCCTCGTAGGCCCCCAGAGGGAGGGCCTCTGGTGCACCGGGAACCACGGGTGGGGATCACAGGTCTTCCTGTTGGCTCGCTCCTTGCCTCGTAGGTGCCTGGAAGGAGGAGCTCAGGGGCACGGGGAGCCACGGGTGGGAAGCACTGGTCTTTGGACCAGCTCGCTCCCTGCCTTGTAGGCCCCCAGAGGGAGGGCCTCCGGCACACAGGGAGCCACGGGCGGGGAGTGCCGTTCATCCAGCCGGCTCGCTTCCTGCCTTGTAGGGCCCTGGAGGGAGGGCCTCCGGCGCATGGGGAGCCACTGGCGGGGAGCGCCTGTGTTTCAACTGGCTCGCTTCCTGCCTTACAGGCCCCCAGAGGGAGGGCCTCCGGTGCACAGGGAGCCATGCGTGGGGAGCGCCAGTCTTCCAGCCGGCTCACTTCCTGTCTTGTAGGTGCCCAGAAGGAGGGCCCCAGGTGCACGGGGAGCCACAGGAGGGGAGCGCAGGTCTTTGCACCGGCTCGCTCCCTGCCTCGTAGGCCCCCAGAGGGAGGGCCTCCAGCACATGGGAAGCCATGGGCGGGGAGTGCCTGTCTCCCAGCCGGCTCGCTTCTTGCTTGGAGGTCTCCGGATGGAGGGGCCCAGGCACAAGGGGAACCACAGGCGGGGAGTGCCGGTCTTCGGACTGGCTTGCTCCCTGCCTCGTAGGCCCCTGGAGGAAGGGCCTCCGGCGCCTGGGAAGCCACAGGTGGGGAGCGCCGGTCTTCCTGCTGGCTTGCTTCCTGCCTCGTAGGCCCCCGGAGGGAGGGCCTCTGGTGCATGGGGAGCCACGGGTGGGGAGTGCCGGTCTTCTGGCTGGCTTGCTTCCTGCCTTGTAGGCCCCCGGAGGGAAGGCCTCCAGCACACGGGAAGCCATGGCAGGGACCGCCTGTCTCCCGGCCAGCTCACTTCCTGCCTCCTAGGCCCCTGGAGCAAGGGAAGCCACACAGCGTCGAGCGCTGTGAGCCCTGGCCCTCAGGCCAGCCGCCGCCGCTCAATGGAGAACTACCACAACACAGAGAAACAATGACACAATTGGCCCACCATGCACCGGCTGCAGATGCCTCCCCACGGATGTGTGTTAATCATTCAAACATGGAGAAACTCCTGGGAATACATGCCATACAATGGGCAACTCTTGCTCCTGCCACTGAGAACCAGAAAGGTCCAGAGTCAGAGGAGGAGCAGCTGCTGAACAAGGACTCAGAGAACATGAGAATGCAGACTAAGCCTGAGGAGTCAGAGGTCTGGTGGACTGGGGTCATGATAGCCGCTTAGAAGCTGTAAACCAGGAGGACCTTGCACAATACCTGCGGAGACTCCCTGGAAGCCATTCTTCTCCTGACAGTACAGGCAGTGGTGGAGCTC
>NW_004955484.1:1897250-1967833 GCF_000276665.1 Chinchilla lanigera | reverse complement strand
TTTGTCTGTAACTCACTATTATTTGTCTATTTGTTTTCCTGAGAAACTATCTTGTAGATAACAATATGTAAAACAATAACCATTGATAATTTCCTACCACTTTGTCTGTAACTTGGTAAGCCCCCCCTATTATGTTATCCTTCTTTTACTCTTTAAAATAAAAAATAAAAATAAAAAAATGTATATACTTGGGTGCACAGGTATTTGTTGCATATTATTTATGATTGTTATCTCTTCTTCTTGAATTGTTTCCTTTACAAGGATGTAGTGACCTTCTTTATTTCTCAATCAGTCTGGCTTGAAATTCACTGTGTGACTAGACTAGCTACTCCTGTTTTTTTCTGGGTTCCCCCATCACATGGAGTATTATTTTCCATCCTTTGACTTTCAATCTATGAATTTCTTTTTGAATTAAATGTATTTCTTGTATACAGCATACTGTGGGATCTTGCTTCTTGATCCATTCTGCCAGTCTTGAGTCTTTTGATTAGAGAACTGCAACCATTAACACTAATGGCTATAACTGATATGTATTGACTTATCAAGTTATTTTCCTGTGATAGGGTCCCCATTTTTCCCCCTCCATTTAATTGTGTGCCTTGCATGGTGGATTCCTTCTGTTGGGGTTCATGGAGTTGTAATCCTTGTCATCTTTTTCTAGAATGTTCTTCAAAACACTTTGGAGTGCTGGTTTGGTGGTCATAAATTTCCTCTGATGTTCTTTGTCATGGAAATATCTTAATTCTACATCAGTTTTGAAAGATAGTTTTGCAGGGTACATCAATCTGGGTTGAATGCCAGGCATGGTGGTGCATGACTATAATCCCAGCCCTTGGAAGGCTGAGGTAGGAGGATCATCATGAGTTTGAGACCAGCCTGAGCTACAAAGTGAGCTCAAGGCCAGCCTGAACTGCATAGTGAGACCCTGTCTTACAAAGACGAAAAAAAAAAAACTAGGTTGAGGGTTGTTTTCTTTTGGGGCTTGAAATACTTCACTCCAAACTCTCTTCCACTTGAGGGTGTGTGTTGAGAAGTCTGCTGTGATTCTGATGGGCTTTCCTTTATTCATGATTTATTTTTTTCTCTAATAGCTTTTAAAATTTCTTCTTGCGTTGAATTTGTGGAATCTTGACTATCATATGCCTTGTTGTAGATTTTTTTTATTGTAGCTAACTGGAATTCTATATGCCTCACTTGTGTGTATATCCAATGCTTTTTTTCTACCATGGAAAGTTTTTGGCCATTACCTCTGTGAACAGTTTATTTTATTTGTGCTATCTCCTGCTTTTTTCACTGACTCCAATCAATCTTAAATTATTCTTCTTTGCTTCATCTAGCAGCTATTGGATTAATTTCTCATGGTTTCTTGCCATTTTTTTTTTTGTTTGTTTGTTTGTTTTTTCTTCTGGTACCAGTCCCTTGCCATTTTTAAGGAATCTTTCTTTTAATGATTGCTAACCACAAGACTCTTCTGAGAGTCTGTCTTTTTTTTTTTTTTCCCTCCGGTACCGGGAACCGAACTCACGACCTTGCGCTTGCCAGGCAGACGCTTTTGCCGCTGAGCTAAATCCCCAGCCCCCTGAGATTCTGTCTTTACATTGGCTTAATCTGCTGCAGATACTTTCAATGGACCTTTTTATTCTCCTAGATATCTGCTTGAATCTGCCTTATGGATTCCATTTCTTTCCTATGCTGAGCATTCATGGCTTCCATAATTTTCTTAAGCTCCTCTATTGTTTTGTGTATATCTGCTCTACAGTCACTGAGCATGAATTTCATTGCGGACAACATCTCTGCTGTTATCTGACAAATTATTTCTGATTTGATTTTTTCTAGAGCCTCATTCAATTGCTTTGTTTTTACCACTTCAGAAAGGCTAGGTGGGTTGCTTTTGGATTGCCCACCTCATTGCCCCCTGGGTTTGCCTATGGTGAACTGGATGTCTGGGGTTTCATCTTGTTTAAATGTCTTCTCATTTTCTTTTCTTTTTTTTTAGTTTAATTCCTGGGGTGATGTTTGTAAATTTCCAAAATGGTGGGTTGTTTTATTGCTAGTATTTAGAACCCTTAGGAAATGACTACTGCTCCAAGGTATCATCCAGGTGTAACTGGTTTTTGGATTTTGAGTCTGTTGCAAGATGCTGCCTCTTTGGGCTGGGGATATGGCTCAGTGGCACAAGCACCTGCATGGCAAACACAAGGTCCTGAGTTCAATTCCTGGTACTCCCCCCAAAAAAGATGCTACCTCTTCAATTTTTGGGGGATGAAAAGTTGCTGCCTGTTTGGCCCAGCCCTTAGTTCTTTGGCACTATGCCAATTATCTTCATGACCCTTAGCCAATCTCAGTCTGGGAATGCCAGGAAGAATAGCTGTTTAGAAAAATTATGTCACTTTTGGCTAAAGTGGTACCATCAGCAATAACAGTAGCAACAATCACAGCCCAGAAAATGACAAACTGTGGTAACCATTAATTTGCCACCTTTAACCATATGTACTAGATTTGTAGTTATATAACAAAATTTAAAACAGACCAGAAAATTCTATGCATTATACAAGTTCTTACTGTGTGAATTTTACCCTCAGGGGTTAAAATTTAAGAGGGGCTAGGGAGAAAATAGAGAGAAGAAGAGGAAGAGATTAGAAGTAAGGCTGGAGGACAGAGGAGGATCACAGTAACTTGGAAAGAGAGAAGTAAGTGATAAAAAGAACAGAACAACCACCACAAATAGGCTAGAAACCATGTTCACACTCATATAAAAACAAGATCAAACAATGAAAGAGAAAAAAGGAAAAAAAAACAAAAAACCAAAACCAAAACCACAACAACAAAAAATGAGAGGGGGAGAAAAAAAAAAAAGTCCACTTCCAGGTTTGTCTCTGTTGTCACTGGTAGACCATGTGCAGAGACAGAGTCCTGATCTGTGCTGATTTATCCCAGCAAGCCAGCAGGCCAGCAGTAGCTTTTTGGTAGGGTAGTGGATAATCTCAGTAAGCCTGCACCTTCTGGCCCAGACTAGACTCACTGAGCCTGCAGCCGTCAGTGCACCTTCTGTGGGCCTGTGCCCAGCTGGGCCGTTAGATGGAACTGGCAGCTGCTCTGAGTTCTGAGCTCAGTCGGCTCCTCTCCAAGATGGCTCCCAGACAAGTGCCCTCTTGCATGGGATGACTGAGCCCGCAGCACTCACCACCAGCTAGTGCAGTCTTTCATGTCCACTGCTCCCCTCCACTGCTGTCTCTCTCTGTGGAGGCCCTTGGGGTCAACAGCAGTCACCTTGTGTCTGCAGGTTTGAATCACTCCTCTTGTGCAGTGAGTCCCTTCTCAGGGAGAAGGCACCTCTGGCTACCTCCCTCTTCACTGAAGTTTCTCCCTTCACTCCATGGGCTTCAATTCATGCCTTGGTTCCTTCCTGGGTCCACGGGACCGACATCTCTCCTCTTTGTCTTCCTCACATTGCTACATTCTAGCATCTGGATGGCAACTCTCAGAGAGGCTCTTTCTCTGCTGCTTACCATTCTGCTATCTTGGTGCTTCCCCGCAGCCTCCCGAAAATACTGTTCAGGTGCATGATGCTGGGTGAAGCTGTAGAGTCTGCAGAGATCCCAAAATTTTTGGAGTCCAATAAATATCTGCTGAATCAATACGGAACACATAAATCAGAGGTGCTGCAGAGTGCTTTTAAAGCATCATGTTCCAAACTCTGATCTGTATTTTAGAGAAACAATAAAACATGACTGAAGTCAGATACCAAGGTCGTTTGTGAGATGCTCTTTTAGCAGTGAGCTTCTTCAATCAAGTACAGGTTGCTGTGTCCTGGATCACATCTATACGACACCAATTGATACAGTGCTCTGGGAGGCCCTTTTCTGTCTTCTGTTTCCAGATTTAGCCACTGGAAAAGCTAAGGCTCATCCAGGGTAAAGGAAGAGGCAGTTCAAAACGGAAGGTCCTGCTATCTACTAGCAAGCCTTCTAAAAAGCTTTTCTTTTCATTCAAACTGGTGATAGTCTGGTGGGTTTCTGATCCAGGATCCAAATGCCTGCTTCCGGAGTGTACTCCAGGCCTCCTGATAAGCAGAGGCAGCCTTTTTATACTCCTGGTAGGTGTGTAGCTTCTGCACCCTAAAGAAAGCACAACATTTCTCACCAAATTGCTCACTTTTGGGGCCTGCAAGACACCCAAGCAAGCAACTGGACAGGTCACAAAGAAAGACCAGGAACCAAAGGGTTTCACTGTGCTTTCCTGGAGCAGCTCTGATCCTTTGCAAAGAATTCACAGGATCACAGCATGGGTTAAACTGGTAAGGATGAAGAAAATGCTAGTTTTGTAAGGTCCTCATAAAATCATATAAAACAAGAACAACTACATTGTTGGTTTAAAGTTTTCTACTGGTCTATAACTTCCTCTAGAGCATCTAGAGATTAGAAATGCTCATTGCATTTGTCCTAACAAAGATCTTTCCACCCTATCTATATTTTCCTCCTCTACACTGCCAGTCAATACCCTTCCCAAACCTTCAGCCATCTCTGACTACCCCAGGATGGTCGACACACTGAGGAACATTGTAATACACCCAGATAAAAGATCAGATCACCTTCTGCAAAGACTCTTTGTCCATACTGAGCTAGGGTCCACTGAGTTTTTTTTTTTTGGTGCTGGGAATTGCACTCATGACCTTGCACTTGCCAAGCAGGCATGTGCTGCTGAGTTATATCCCCAGCCCTGAGTCTTATTTTTGCCTTGCCCTTGATCTTGGGCGCTCTTCTTGGTCCTCTAATTCCAGTTTCAGCAAGAATTCTGCTAAGTCAGTTTAGTCAAAAAAGAAAAAAATCTCCCACTGCTGGTATTTGAACATTGTCAAATTTTTCACCCTCACCTTGATATCTCATCACCCTGGCCTGCTTTCAACAAGAATCCCACCAGTGCAGCTGTACTGTTTCAGCCTAGTGACTTCCCACCTTCCGTACTGACCCCCACACCCTGCCCCTCAGCTGTCAGTGTCCCTTCCACTTTGTGTTTGGAGCTGAGTCTGTGAAGATCTACCTTTCCCTCTATGACTCAGCTCAATCTCACGGTCCCTGTTCTCCTGCAGCAAACCAAGACACAGACTCCCAAGGTTGCTGCTGTCTCCAAGCAGGGCTAAGGGGACAGGACGGCACTTGTTCAGGAGCGAGTGGCCACTGCCTCACCGAGCCACCACTCCTGCCAAGGTTTCCTGCCACTCACACACCAGAGCCCAAGCAAGTCTTCCTAATAGGAAGGAACGCGGGGCAGCAGCGTCACCTGAGGGAGTCTGGCCACTTGTCCTCTGCAATGCTGCTTCGCAGCTTCTGGAATGATCTGAAGAGCTCCACTTTGCTGATTCGGGACCTGCGGAGAGAAAAGAAGGCAAAGATGACTGATGAAATGTTTACTGTGTACGGGGCCTTATCAAAGATATGAGGCTTTGCAATGTGTTTGTGTCTGAATGTGCCTGAATCCCAGTCCATCTGCACTTGACAAAGGAAAAAATCTAGACCTGGAGATGTCTGAATAGTTTGAGGAATAAAAAACAAATCTTGCCAGGCATGGTGGCCCACATCAGTAATCCCAGCAGGCCAGGGATATAGCTCAGAGGCACAAGTGCCTACCTGGCAAGCGCAAGGTCCTGAGTTTGAGTCTTGGTACCAAAAAAAAGAAAGATAAGAAGAAGAAGGTGGAGGAGGGGGAGGAGGAGAGGAAGAAGAGGAGGTGGAGGAGAGATAGAGGGAAAGGGAGGAGGAGGAAGAGGAAGAGGAGGGGGAGAGGAAAGGGAGGGGGAGGGGGAAGAGGGGGAAGGAGCAGGAGGGGGAGGAGAAGAAGACGACGAAGAAGAAGAATCCCAACACTCAGGAGGCTGAGGCAGGAAGCCCACTGTGACTTTGAGGCCAGCCTGAGTGACAGTGAGTTCAAGGCCAGCCTGAAGTACACAGCAAGGCCCTATCTCAAACCCCACTCCCAAAATCCCCTCAAAAAACCAAACAAAAGCCCTTAAGAAGTGTCATTAGCTGTAGAATCATTAAAATGACAGGCTCACATGGGGTACACTGAGATATAATTACTAAACTTTGCCCCAGGGTATTTGTAAGATACATCTAGCTACCTTTTTTTTTTTTTTTTAAGAGCAGAATATATTTATTGAGGGAAAGAAAGCTTCTGTCCAAGAGAGGGACAGAAGGAGGGCCCCCTAGTGGGTTGCCCCTCTAGCTACCTTTTAAAAATTTTCACTTATTAAAAAGTGAGAGCCAAGAGCCAGGTGTGGTGGTGCAAGTCTGTAATCCCAGCACTCAGGAGGCTGAGGCAGGAGGATCGTTGCGAGTTCGAGGCCAGCCTGGGCTACAAAGTGAGCTCAAGGCCAGCCTGAACTGCGTAGTGAGACCTTGTCTCAAAAATACAAAAAAAAAAAAAAAAGAAAAGAAAGAAATTGGGAGGCAGATATGGTGGCTCATGCCCATAATCCCAGCACTTAGGAGGCTGAGACAGAGGGTTGCCATCAGTTTGAGGCCAGCCTGAGCTATATAGTGAGTTTAAGCCAGCCTCTATATAGTGGGACCCTGTCTCAAAAGAAGTTTACTGGTACATTTTAGATACACATAATGATAGCATTCATCACAGGGAATTTGTACGTGTACGTGATAGATCTTGATTCTTTTTTTCGTATTCCCCTCCCCGCCCTTCAACTCCTCTCTCCCTCCCTATTTACAAGAGCTTTGCTTCCATTTTTTCTTTTTTTTTTTTTTTCTTTTCTCTGCCTCCCTTTCCCCTTCCCCTCCCCACTTGTTCGCCTTCCTATTTGAACATTTTTCCCTATTTCACAGTATGTATTATACATTTTGGTCCTTATTTACACTTTTGGTTTCTCACACCAAAGAAAGCATGTGGTACTTACACACGTGTGTCTGATTTATTTCACTGAAGAGTATGGTCCCAAGATGCATCTATTTACCTAGAAATGTCTCAAGCTTATCCTTTTCTATTGCAGAGTAGGACTCCATTGTATAAAAACCCCACATCATCTTTATCCATTCATCCATTGGTTGATGGGCATCTGGGCTGTTTCCAAGATCTAGCCATTATAAACTGTGCCACTATAAACATGGGTGTGCATAAATCACTGTGGTATGATGCTTTTAATTCTTTCAGGAAGATACCAAGAAGGGGAATAGCTGGGTCAAATGGAATCTCTAGTTTTAGTGTTTTGAGGAATTGTCACTCTGATTTCCATAGTGGTTGCACCAGCTCACACACCAACAGTGGAGAAGGGCTTCTTTTTCCCTACTGGCTACTTTTTTTTTTCTTTTTAATTAGGGGACGTTGTGGATTTTAATTAGGGGACCCAGGGCCTCAGGCATGCTAAACACACACTTTACCACTGAGTTATGTCTCCACCCCACAGAGAGTGTTTTTTGAGATAGGGTCTTGCTATGTTGCTCAATGGCTACCTCCCTTCACAAGAGCCAGCCCCTGCAGCTGGAATGACTTACAAGAAATGGGAAGCTCTGGTTCAGAGACGTGAGTGCTATCTCCTGTATGAACTACAGTTCCAAGGTCCACCAGGTCAGACAACTGAAGTGAGTCTCCAGCTTTCCCCGACAGGTTTTCTGGGTCTTCAGAGGCCCGCGCTTTGCTCCTAAGCAATGACTTTCAGGATGGACATCAGGGATTGGAACACTCACAGGCCGTCTTGCTTCCTGCCTCTCTGTGCCAGGTGTGCCTGGGCTGTCTGTGCAGCCTTCCTTCCCCTCATATACACAATAATGAGACGCATCTGCAAACGGGAAACGCTGTGCGTCCTGACAGTATGTGGTCTCATCGTCACACACACGCCCCGCACCAGGTTGGCCAGTCGCCCTCAGCTTGGACACAGAGGTCAGGACTGCTGTATGTGACACAGTCTGCTAAAGCTCCTGGCTGACAGCAGCGGACTTCAGGAAATTGCTGCTCCCAGGAAACCTTGAGCACTCACTCTTGCTAGGGTCTCCCTCAGCCTCAGATGCTGGAGGGGCTGCCAGCACTCAGGGACAGAAAGCTACTTCAATATGAAGACAAAGCAAAAACTAAGGGAACTCCCTTTAATGAATTAAAGGAGAAAACTAACATGAGGATCATTTATACAGATAAAACATCCATTTAGTGATTCAAAACCTTTTAGCAGATCAGGCCTAGTAAAGCTATTACTCAAAGTCATAAGGAGCATTAATTAAAATCCCACAGCAAATGTATGCCTTTAAAATCAAGATGAAGACAGAGGCACTATTTATTACATTTTTTTGGTGCTGGTGGTAGTACTGGGGATTGAACCCTGAACCTCTGCACTGAGTTATATCCCTGGTCTTTTTTATTTTTTGAGACAGGGTCTTACTAAGTCACTGTGTACCCAGGCTGGGCTTGAACTCTTGTGATCCTCCTGTCTCAGCCTCCCAGAGTGCTGGGATTACAGGTATGAGCCACCACCCCTGGACATCACTGCTTTTATTTAACATTATATAAAAGGTTCTGGCCAATGAGGAATAGCAAAATAGGAATAATGATTTTTGCTGGGGTGTAAGTGGTAGAGTATGTGCTTCACATGCATGAGGTTTTGGGTTTGATTTCCAGCACCAAAAAGGAAAAAAAAAAAAAAATTGAAGAACAAGAATCAAATCATTATTTGCAAATGACTGTAACATTGTATTTGTTAGTGCTGGTCAGTTCCGTAAGATAAGGAAATTAGAGAAAAAGGAATGAAAAACTGGAAAGAAGGAGGATGAGTAATTTGTTCAAGTTTGCACAGCAGGCAGGAAAGAGAGCCAGGAATTAAACAGTGGTCTCATTGATCCCATCTCAAAGCTTCTGCTGGATGGAGTTTGTCTACTGAAATATCTTCATTTAATAGGTATGAATACAATGAGGTCCAGGCAGAAACTGGACTTCCTCCCAGTCACCAGATAACTGGAGACAGAGCTAGCGGGGTAGAACATGAGGTGCTCTTGCCAGTGTGGTGGCACATGTCCAAAATCCCAGCACTCAGGGGCTGAGGTATGAGGGTTCTGTGTTCAAGGCCTGCCTGGACTACACAGTGAGACACACACACACACACACACACACACACATACACACTCACTCACTCACACATACACACACTCACACACATAGATGAGACACTCTCAATTACACCCAAGTAATAGAGACACATAGGAACAAGCTGGAGAATAGCAGATAATGTTTAGCCAGAAGGAAGTGATAGTTGAGCTGGGCTTTTAAGGTAAAAGAGACTACAGATCACACCAGAGTTTTTCTGTTGTTCCGAGCAAAGCAGCAAATGGACACCAAAGTCAGCTAGGCAGGGCCATTATGAGGACTGTGAGGCTGCTACTGACAACAGAGACACACCTAAGCAGGAAACCTGTCGGGCTGTCCCTCATGACCTGCTCTGCTCAAACATCCTGCTCTGGGCTGAGACATGGTCTCCAAAGAAATGCAAAAAGTGGCTGGAAACCAGGGAGGCGATGGGGAAAACTGGTCCAAAAGACTCTACCCCAGTAATTTCTTTTTTTTGAGGGGACCAAGAATCAAACTCAGGACCTTGTGCCTGCTAGGTAGGCACTGTGCCACTGAGCTGTATCTCCAGCAACCCCAGTAATTTTCAATTCAAAAAGACTAGACTTCCAGGAGACAGGCAGGGGCTGCTGTCTAGGTTGTTTGAATCCTGGTACTTAGGGGCTATGAAGAAAATCTTTTTAAAAAAAAAGTGTAAAAAGATGAATGTGAGCTGGGTTTTAGTGTTGGTTATTTTGAGGTAGGCAAATAAGCATGCTGAAACAGAAATGAATTCTTCTGTGTACTTTAAGTATAATACAACTTTTTATAAGGGCATGATAAAGTAATGGAAAAAGTGGGCCAGGGATATAGCTCAGTGGCACAAGTGCCCGCCTAGCAAGTGCAAGGTCTTGACTTTGATTCCTGGTACCAAAAAAAAAAAAAAAATTAAGAAATGGAAAAGCTGGGTGTGGTGGTACATGCCTGTAACCCCAGCATTTAGGAGGCTGAGGCAGGAGGATCGTTGCAAGTTTGAGACCAGCCTAGGCTACAAAGTGAGCTCAAGGCTAGCCTGCATAGTGAGACCATGTCTCAAAAAGACAAAAAAAAGAAAAAAGAAAAAAGGAAAAAGTATCACTGAAATAAGCCAAGCATTAGAAAGAGACAGGACCTTGAAAGAGACAATTGCATGAACATCCAGGGATGGAATATGAGTCTCAAGTTCAGCATCCCACAGGCCTAGTACTTCAGCAAAAGCCAACCTGAACATGCAAAATCCAGTCACTGTGAAGCTTCATAATTGATTCTTAGCTGACCCTGACCTAAAAAACCAGCATTGCTAGTGGTAAAGCCCAAGAGAGTATTTTTAAAAAAATATTCCCAAGCTGGGCGTGGTAGCACAAGCCCATAATCCCCACACTAGGGAGGCTGAGACAGGAGGATCACTGCAGGTTCGAGGCCAGCCTGAGCTACATAGTGAATTCAAGGCCAGCCTGAACCACAGAACAAGACCTGTCTAAAAAAAAAAAAAAAATCCGCAAGGAAAACAATAAACTTTCCAAACATTTGTGCTAGGACAAATGGATATCCACATGCAACGGTCATACTGAGCCCCCTACCTCATGCCACACAGGAAATTAACTCAAAATGGATCCAAGTTCTAAATGTTAAGGGCTAACACTATAAAACTATTAGAAGAAAACATTGAGTAAAACTTCAATTACTTAATAGTTTTTGAAATGATACCAAAACCTGGAAGAAGGGGGATGGTGGAAGGAGGGGGGATATAAAATGACTTGTGTTACGCCCATATACCAGCTCCGTGTGATGAATGTACGCATTATATACTGCAAACATGCTAATAAAAAAATATGACACTAAAGCTGGGCATGGTGGTGCACACCTGTAATCCCAGCCCTTGTGGAGGCAGGAGAATCACTGTGAATTCAAGGCCAGCCCGAACTAAACAGTGAGACCCTGTCTCAAAAATACAAAAACAAACAAACAAAAAACAAAACAAAAGAAAAAAAAATGACACAAAACCCACAATAAACCAAAGAGAATAGTATGTAAATTTGACTTCATCAAAATTTACAACTTGTGTGCTTTAAGAACACTATAAAAAAAGAAAAAAAAAAGCAAACACAGAACTGGAGAAAACTATTTGGAAATCATGTATCTGATAAAGGACCAGAATCCAGAGCATGTAAAGGAGACTCATAACTCAACATTAAAATGGATAAGAACTGAGAACAGCTGTTTCTCTAACGAAGATATACAAATAGCTAATAAATATATAAAAAGATGCTCACCACCATTAGTCACTGGAGAAATGCAAGTCAAACCCATAATGATATACCACTTCATACTCAGTAGAATGGCTACAATTAAAAGACAAGTGCCAGGAGTAGGGCACATGCCTATAATCCCAGCAATCAGCAGGCTGAGGCAGGGGGACTGAGAGTTTGAGGCCAGCCTGGACTACACAGTGAGAACTGGGGTGGTATGGGGGAAGCAGACGGTAACAAATGTGGTTAAGAAAAAGTGCAGGGTGAATGGAAGTCTCCTACACTGTAGGAAGGAGCAGCAGGGTAGTAACTGCTAGGAGGCATGGCTTTCTTTCCGGGGCAGTGAAAAGGTTCTGAAATTAGGTGATGAAGGTATAAATTCACAGCTACCATCACCCGCCCCAGTACCCTGCACCTGGCCTGAAGGCTTCCGATGCCTTTCCTCGTCGTTCCCTGTGGAAAACCATTGGCAGTAACATCCAGCGGCTGCTCAGGAACTGCACTCCAGCTGATTGCTGTGAAGAGATGAGTTCTGAGGTTAAAACTTCCATTTCTTGCACATGCCAGCGTATATTCATGAAAATATTTCTTTACAGGCCCATGAGAGTGGGATGTGTTGTCAGACAAGGTCTCTACTTTGATGCTTGGCCTCTAAGGCAGAATAGTATAAAGTGGTTCATGAATTTGTTATCATCACTACAATTATTTATAATGTCACTGACATTTTTCTAATCTGAAGAGAAAGAAAGGAGGCCAGGAGAGAGTGATCTGCTCAGGGTCACACAGAGTATAATCTTTTATCTTCAAAGCCCATACAATTGACCAGGGGAGTGGTGAGCTTCCTTCCTAGGCTGGGAGGATGCAGACCCTGCCAGGACACTCTGCCAGGGAGTAAGTTTCTCCAGGGAAAGCCCAGCCTGCACCCCTTACCTGCCCCACATGGAACAAGGCGACCGGGACAATCAGCCCTTTTTGCCTGCACTGCACAGCGGCTCTGTTCGAACAGTAAACGTGACTGCTGAATTTTCAGTTCTTTAACTCCAAAGCCTTTGGGTAAAGCTGAGATGTTCTGACACCTGAATATGAAGGAAAATGCATTTGGTTTACTAGAGAACAGGTGTACCTAGGATTGTGAGCCACACTGTCACAGTGGGAGCCAAAGCCTTGGGAGCTATGTGCATCTACTTGTTTGGGTACAAGGTGGGCACAGGACAGTGTGTCAGAACAGAATCTACACAGTAAGAGCCTCATGGCTGCGGAAGATCCCGCCCCATCGCTCTGAAGGGACGACTAATCAGTGATGTCAGTAGCATCAAACTTCATTCCTTTTTTTTTTGAGCACTGCTGGTATTGAGTCCAAGGCCTTGCCTCTCAAGGCTGTCATTCTACCATTGAGCCACACTCCCAGCCTCCAAAATAAATTCCTGATACAGGGTTTGAAAAATTTATTTATTTTTGTTTTTTTATTTTTTTTCCAGTACCGGGAATCAAACTCACGACCTTATGCTTGGCAGGCGAGCACTGTGCCACTGAGCTAAATCCCCAGCCCCCAGGGTTTGAAAAATTTAAAAAAATTTTTTTTTGGTACTGGGGATTTAATCCACGGCCTTCACACTGAGCTACATCCCTAGCCTTTTATAGATCTTTTTGTTTTTTGGAGACAGGGTCTCATTATGTAGTTCAGGCTGGCATTGAACTCACTATGTAGCCCAGGCTGGCCTCCACTACGTAGCCCAGGTTGGCCCTGAAGTCATGGTGATCCTCCTTCCTCAGCCTCCCAAATGCTGGGATTACAGGTGTGCATCACCACGCCCAGCTTTGTTTTGTTTGTCTGAAGCAGGGTCTCACTATATAGACCAGGCTGGTCTTGAATTTGCCATGTACAAAGGTGGCCTCCAATTTGTAATCCTCCTGCTTCAGCATCCTGAATGCTGGAATTTCAGGCATGTATCATCACATTCAGCTAGAAACTTGAAAACTTTATGTAGGAATATTAATCTTTTGGTACCTACTGTCTAGGAAATTGCTTCAAACACATCAGAAACTAAAAATATCCCACAATATAAAAGCTTATTTTCTCTTGTATCTTTTACATAAACTAGATGCCAATGTGATGCTGGCAACAAACTGCACAGATCATGACTTCAAGTCCCACAGCCTTCATGCCTGCAGCAGTCGCCTTCCATCCCCTTCGCCAGCCCTGGTGTCCACTCATCTACCCGTGTGCACAGCTTTGCCCCTGGGATATCTCACATACACGAAATCGTACAATACGTGGCTCACTTCACTGCCACTAACCTTTGTATATGAAGGTTTGTGTGGATGTATGCTTTTCCTTCTCCTGGGTGTGCACTAAGGAGTGGAACAGCTGGGTCATCCACAGGGTCTGCTTTTTGGAGTCAGCTTCAGGGGCTGGATGTGTGACACAGCCCAGGCTGCCGCCTCCTCATCTACTACAGCATTGATTGAGTTTGGCTGCCTCCTTTGGGGAGACCACATCTGAATGGTTGTAAATGTGGTCAACCTTTGTCTTTTTATCTTTTTTAAAAAATTAAAAGTACATTAAAGGTCACTGTGTATCATAATAGGAATATAAGTACACTATAAAAAAATTAAAAGTGTAGGCTGGGTGTGGTGGCACATGCCTGTAATCCCAGCACTCAGGAGGCTGAGGCAGGTGGATTGCTATGAGTTCAACGCCAACCTGGGCTACAAAGTGAGTTTGGAGGCCAGCCTGAACTGCATAATGAAACCCTGTTTCAAAAAGACAAAAAAAAAAAATAAAGAAAAAGATCCCTGGTACCAGAAAAAAAATGTTTCAAAAAAAAAAAAAAAAAAAAAAAAAAATTTAGAAATATAGTAATAACAAGAAAAATGTACCCACAATACTACAGTCAGAGATCATCGTTATTAATACCCTGGTGTACATCTTGCCAGTTTTCTATGTACACATATTCTTTAAGTCAACATGGAGCCTACTTTATCTTCTGGACAGCTCTTTAAACATTATGAACATCTTTCCACATTAAATATTCATCAGTATTATTTTAAACAAAAGAAATCACTTAACTCCCCACTGCTAAATATTTCAGGTTTCTTAAAAAAAAAAAAAAAAACTACCATACACAAAATTAAACATTTGATTACTTTCTCAATTATTTCTTTTTCTTTTTTTTTGTACCAAGAATCGAACTCAGGACCTTGCACTTGCCAGGCAAGCGCTGTGCTGCTAGGCTGTATCCCTGGCCCTCAGTTATTTCTTTAAGGCAGATCCCTAGAGGGATCATAGGCATGCAGACTTTTCAGGCTCTGTTGTACACTCGGGGACGCCCCCCTCCCTGCCCTCTCACCTCCCAATCAGCGCTCTGTGCATGGCTTCCTGACTGTATGGGCACTTCCCGATGACCACAGCAGACAGGTAGACAGGCTCTTCCAGGAAATGCATCAACAGTGCGCCCTGGCATCCAAGAACATTCCATCGGGCCACCTTGTCACTGCAGGACATGGAGCAAGTCCTGTCTCCCCGGCCTGGCTTCACTCGGAGCAGCCCTACCTGGTGATATGCAGCACCCGGCTTCCTAGGGTCTCCAGCTTCTCCGGGCACACACTTGGCTCCAGTTCTATACACGTCCACCACTTTCACACCACAGGGGGCTGTTCCAGTGACAGGAGCCAGTTCCTCTGTAGGGACTGTAGGGCTGCTCACATCTGGTGGGACTGGGTTACTGCCTTGCCTGTCACGGAGAGCTGCTCCGTTGGTGCCCAACCTGGCAGGAGTCCCAAGCCTTATCTTTTTGGCTATGGGACTGTCAGGGTCTTCACAATTCCTTTTATTTTCAGGAATCTCCAGGTTACCACTGGCTTCCACAGGTGAGTTTGTAACCCAATCTCTGCTGGCAGGATAGCAAGGCTGCTCTTCAAACCCAAGCATTGGGATGATGGAGGCATCCCCACCTGCGGAGAAGGAACCCCTCGAACAAGCAGTTCTCAAAGTGAGTCCCCCAGACCAGCCACATCAGCATCTCTAGGAGCTTGTTAGAAATGCTGCAAATTATTGGGACTCACAGGAGAGCTGCTCAATCACGAACTCTGGGGGTGGGGCCTGGGAGTCTGTTTTAATAAACTCTCCAGGTGCTTCTGATGTAAGTTCAGGTTTATGAATCATTGTCTTAGAACCACGACAGTCAAAATGGCCATACTTCCAAAACTGATACAAAGGGTTAACTCAATCCCAATCAAAATAGAAACAACATTCCTCACAAAGCTAGAGAAAGCAATCCAAAATTCATACGGAACCAAAAGAGACAAAGAATATCAAAAGCAATCCTGGGCGACAAGAACAAAATGGGAAGAATCTCAATGACGGATGTGAAGCTATAGTACAAAGCTACAGTAATGAAGACAGCATCGTACTGGGCACAGAAACAGACACGTGGGTCGATGGGACAGAGGACATGGAAACAACCTCAGGCACATTCAAGGGGCCAGAAAAATACACTGGAGAAAAGACAGCTTCTTTAATAGAGATACTGGGAAAACTGATTACCTACATGTAGAAGACTGAATCTAGACCCATATATCTCACCATGTACTAAACTAAAATCAATATGGATCACACATCTACATGTTAAATAGAAACAATCAGATGGAAGACAGATAAGCCAGGTGTGGTAGCCCATGCCTGAAATCCCAGCACTCAGGAGGCTGAGGCAGGAGGATTGAGTTCGAGGCCAGCCTGTGCTACAAAGTGAGCTCAAGGTCAGCCTGAACTGCATAGCGAGACCCTGTCTCAAAAAGACAAAAATAAAAAATAAAAAAGAAGACAGATAAAACTCTTGAAGAGATGGGCATAGGCAAGGACTTTCTAAACAGAACCCTAAGGCACAAGAAATAATAGCAAGAATCAAAAAGTGGGATCATATCAAATTAAAAAACTTCTGCACAGCAATGGAAACAATCCGCAGAGTGAATAAACAAGCTACAGAATGGGAAAAGAATTTTGCCAGTTAGTCCTCACATAGAGGACTTATACCTAGACTAAATAAAGAATTTAAAATATTAGACTCTCTAAAGTAAAAGAACTAGTCAAGCTGGGCGTGGTGGTGCACACCTGTGATCCCAGCACTTGGAGGGTGAGGTAGGAGGAACACCATGAGTTCTAGGTCAGCCTGGGCTACATAGTGAGATCCTGTCTCCAAAAACAAAACAAAACAAAACACTGAGAATATAAATCCATAGGGAGGTCCTGGTCTCAATCCCCAGTACTGCAAAAAAAAGAAAAAGGAAGCTGGGCGTGGTGGCACACCCCTGTAATCCCAGCACCCTGGAGGCTGAGGCAAGAGGACTGTTGTGAGTTCAAGGCCAGGCTTGGCTACAAAGTGAGCTCAAGGCCAGCCTGAACTACACAGTGAGGCCCTGTCTCAAAAAGACCAAAAAAAGAAAAAAAAAAGAAAAGAAATAATCAGTTCCTGGGAGCTGTTATTGAAGACTTTCTCCTAGACCCAGTGAGTTGAAATCTCTGTAGGAGACAGATATGAAAAATAACATATCATATACACACATATACACACACATATACATATATATAATATACACCTATATATATTATATATGGATTTTTGGTTTTTTTGGGATAGGGTCTTGCTAGCCTTGAACTCATTATGTAGCCCAAACTGGCCTCAAACTCATGGTGATCCTCCTGCCTCAGTCTCCTGAGTGCTAGGATTATAGGTGTAGACCGCTATGCCCAGCTAGAAAACAATATTCAAACGAAGATCTCAGGTAATCCTTATTACAAGGAAGTTTTGGAAACACTGGTTTAGTCCTGGGATTGTCAACCTCCACATTAAGGGTATTTCTGGACCAGATAATTCTCTGCTGTGGGACTGTCCTGTACATTAAAGGATACTTAGCAGCATTGCTACTGTCCACTAGACACCACTAGCCCCAAGCCTGACAACTAAAGGTGTATCCTGATGTTGCCAAATATCCTCTGGGGACCAAAACTGTTGAGCTGAGAACCACAGGTTTAGAATGAGGTTTCCCCAACACACTTTGTGGAGCGCTATCCTATTGAATACCCAGAAAATAAAAGCAAAAAGCAGGTGATACATTCACGGTTACATAAATTTGGCACACACTGCTCAAAATGTCCCCATCTTGGAGATTTTATGGTGCATAGAACCATAGTAAAGATTCTACAGTTACTTACACAACCTGGCCTGAATCAGTTCCTCAAAACTTCCAGTGTTTCCTAGGCTGGTTTAGAGATTTCTCATCTACTCTGTGCTCGAAAGGAACCTAAGAAAACCAGAGATCAAGAAAAACCACAGTCTCCCTTGAGGAAGAAGCTATTTCTTCTAACAATAACCTCATGTGTGCTGCTTTTTCAAAGTGTGTAAATAATACATCTGTACTCTTTATACCCTACGGATGGGAAAGGCAAAAGATGTAGGAGTGGGAGCGCTGCCAGGGAGGCGGGCTGGCTTTTAGAGACCTCACAAGGTGACAGTGACTTTGGAGAATTCTCTGATGTCCACCGCCCACTCTGTAGGCTCGCAGATTTGATCCTGACAGAATGTCTGAATTTAGGAGGCTGACTCATGCTAATAAAACTCATGAGAAAGAGTCTGAGTAGCTAATCAAGGCACCAGGTGATTAATTAGTGACATGAGGTAAACGCCAAGGGAGCCCGAGAGTCACATCCAGGTAATGTGCTTTTTTCCTGCAAAGAAATCATTAGGGGGCATCACAATTTATTTTTTTGGACGTCACATTTTAAAGGATTACTCAAGAGCTTGAGGAACTTAGATCAGTTGTTGTGAATTTTTATTTCACAGCCCAACAAAATTTCCAGTTTTTAACATCAATATAGGGCTACCAACTTCTTAACTGCATCAAGTAAAACCTTTAAACTGGGTGTGGTGGTGCACACCTATAATCCCAGCGAGTTCAAGGCCAGCCTGAACTGCATAGTGAAACCCTGTCTCAAAAACAAAACAGAACATAATTATACTATTAGTTTCTGTTGGCTTATTGAGAGGAATAGTTAATGTTTAGTTGTCTGATCAGTCTTGTATGGCTGTATCTGTTAATCTGAAAACTACTTTGAAGGTAGCAATATGTAATACAACAACCATTGTTAATTTCCTATCATTTTGTTTTTGAAATTCTGTATCATTTTTATTGTTTTTGTGTTGTTTTGTTTTTGTCTTTGTTCTTGTTATTTTGTTTCTTGTCTTTTACCTTTAAAATAAAATTTAAAAAAAAAGTAAGACCTTTAAAAATGCCAATTACCAGCACTGTAAAAAAAAGAAAATGAAAGGAATTATTTTTTTCAGTACTGGAGATTAAATCCAGGGCTTTCACACTGAGCTACATCCCCAGCCTCTTTTTATTTTAAAAAGGGTTTCCCTAAATTCCCCAGGCTGGGTGTGAATTTACGATCCTCCTGCTTCAGCCTTACAGGGTGCTGGGATTACGGGTGTGTACCACCACACCCAGCTCTTGTAATTTTACATTGAAAGAAAAATTTTTTTTTTCTGAGGCAGGGTCTCACTATGCAGCCCAGGCTCCTCAAATTCACAGGGATCTTCCTGCTTTAGCCTCAAGGGCTAGGGTCACAGATGTGCACCATTACTCCTGGCAGAATTGCTTTTTGAAAAACTCGCTACATAGTCTTGATTTTTGTTTTGCTGTAGACTCTTACTGACTGGTATATTCAGACGCCATGCGTTTATGTAGTTTGACTAGGCTATCAAGCTGTTACCCTGGGATCACCCCAGCCCTTTCTACGCAAAGAGCGGTCCACTGACTAGTACCACGGGCATTCCCTGGGAGCTGGTAGAAATGCAGAACTTCACATGCAGAACAATCGTATCCTTACGACAAAGTTTTAAAGGTGCGAAAATTTTACTGCCATCCCTGAGTTGTTGCCTATGAAAGACAGGAATTACTTTTAGTTTTGATAAAGAAAAAAAAAACAGGACAGAAATGATTCCCTCTGAGTTAGGTCTGGTCTTACCTTACGAAACGAGAGCTCTTGAATATCTCTTAATAACTCATCAAAATGTACTGAATTAACCAGGATTCTCTACATTCCCTAAAAGACTCTTTTAGGGAAAGCAATGTGCCAGGTCTTATTCACTGCTATATATTCAGCATGCTGTACTGCGTCTGACTAGTAGAAAGTATTTTTTCAGTGAAGGAATGAATTGAATTTTAGGAAAGGTGACTATAGCAGGACTTTGTCCTTCTAAATCTCATTGTTAGCTTCACACCTTGTGGATTTAAATATTAGACTTCCCAATCTGATTCTGAGAACTAACAGTATGAGTGAGGCTCCACACCACCCTACTTCTGCCTTGCCTTCCCCATATTGGAGAGGTGATTAGAGACATAAAAAGGCATATAAAAAAGCTATAGCTATACTTCAACAGAAATACTTAAAAAAAAATTCTCTATGGATAAAACAAACATAAAGGCTGGACATGGGTCTGTAATCGCAGCACCTGGATGGCTGAGGTGAGAATTGGGTGGCTGAGGCCATGAATCCAAGGCCAGGTTAGGCTACATAGTGAGTTCAAGGCCAGTTTGAACTATATAGACCCTCTCTCAAAAAGCCAACCAACCAACCAATGAAACAAACATAAAGGAGGCAATATGACAAGAATCGAAAGGCTTGAATATACTTACAGGGTGTATGGCTGGAGAAAAACACAAAAAAGACACCTGGTCTGAGCTTCCACTGCCCTCTCTGAGTTCCCGGGACAAAGATACTATCTTCCTTTAGAGTGGCTGCCAATTGGAGCTGATGGCAAAGGTACCTATGAGTGATAAGACATTATTAGAATAAACCAATTTCTCTAGTACACAGAAAGACTCTGCTTGGATGATTACTGAAAGAGAATTACTACTGATCAAGGAGACTGGTAGTGATGTGGAACTAGAATAATTAGCCCAGAGATTTTCAAAGTGTGGTGCCTACACCAGAGCATCAGCAGCACCTGGGAATTAGGCAATTTCTTAGGCTCCACCTTGGATCTGCTGAATCTCTGGGGAAGGCTGTAATGAGCACCACCAGTCTAGACCCCAGTAGTTCACACTGATAATCTCTACACATAGCTTCTTACACATGCAAATATTGGGGCCCTACCCAGATCTGCTCAATCAGGTGCTCTGGAGTTGTGGTTTTACCTTTGGAAACTCCTTCTGGCTATGACTTCAGCATGGCTGTCATTGAGGACATCTCCTGTGGCAAAGAAATGACACTAAGTAAAGAAATATGAAACATGGAGAGGCCCCAAGTACAGCATACAGTAGTACTCTAGTGCTCAGTATGGCCACCTGCTACTTAAGAGCTTTGGCAGAAAATACCAAAATCATTAACAGTGCTGCATTAATAGCAGGGTTTCTCAACCTAGCACGGTAAACATTTTGTACCAGAAAATTCTTTGTTGCGGGGGTCTAGCCTGTGCTATGCAGGATGTTCAGCATCACTCCTAGCATACCTGTGAGAGGTCAGGAGCACCCTTCTCCTAGATGTGACAACCAAAAACATTTCTACACATTGCCAAATATCCTCTGGGGTGCCACACTGCCCCTAGCTGAGAACCACTGATTTATACAAAGTCTTTATCCTGGTACCATACTTGTGTTCATGGTGAGACACATCCATCTAATCCACTGCAGTGGTCTTGGAACAGCTCCATCACATAGGAGGCAGGACTAGGAGAATGCAGGAAGCAAACTCAAAGAGGATCTGCTAACCGGAAGAGGAAGGTAAAGACCCCAGACTTCTAAGGGGTCATATTTCACATTCTTATTGATGTCCAAAGTTCCGTGTAATTTAAGCTAACTTTCTGGGTGTCAGAAACCACTTGAGCTGCATCTTCTACATTTTCCAAAGCTATAAGGCCTTTTAGACACAGCATGGAACAGCTAAACCCAGGGAACCTGTGGTCTGAGCATGAAAACTAACTGGCTTTTAGTTCACTCAGCACGCTCCCAGTGGCTTTTGCTTCAATGGCAGATTTCCATTCTTTAAATGAGTACGACTGGCTTCCAAGGGGAGCAAGAGTCAGTAGGAAACGAAAGGCCAGTCACACCAACTGCTGAGGCTCCCTTCCCCTGACAAGGTCACTGGTTTCCAAAGCTCCCACACAATTCTTTACATAGATTCTCACCCACGCTTACCGCTCTTCCTCATTTTGGACTGGCCTATGCATTTCGTTCCTGTTCCCATTGAGACAACTTCCTTTGTCACTGAGAGGAAAAAACAAATCAGTAAGTGAGCTCTCACTAAATGTTCTCCAGTGCTCAGGTTTAGCAAGTCTGGAGGATTCTCCACAGGATTCTCACAGCCTGACTCAGCCAGGACGGCAGTCTCAGCGGGGTGGTCTCCCACCACCGGAAGCACTGCGCCACCTGGTGGAGATACGGGAAACACGCCTAACATCTTAGTTCACACCCTGCCCATGACTGCCCCTGAATAGCCCTGTGTAATTATGACATGGGGAGAAAAGGTCTCACCTTGCGCTGGCTTATCAGGAGTGTCACAGTCTTGGTCAGGTGAAGGCTGGATCTTCACTACGGCCGCCAATAAAGTCCATTCTCGGTTTGGCTCAGGTTTCCCCTGCTTGGGCAGCCTGATCCTATAGTGTTCATAGCACAGTTGAGCAATCTCATCTGCGGTCCACATGGTCCGAGCTGAAGTAGAGGCCCTGATGGAAAGCCACAACCATCAGAAGTGCAGAAAGGAGAACCTGTGCAAGGTGCTACAGCCTCACAACAGTTCTTCAATCTTTCTATCCAGTCTATCTGTGTTGAGACTGAAGATCTTCCATCTGCAACTCTAGTTCTTTTCTACCTCCCTGCCCTCTTTTCATTGTGTGCATAAATGCGTGCATGCGTGCGTGTGCTGTGTGTGGTGTTGGGGAATGAACCCAGGGCCTTCACACTGAGGTATATCCCTAACCCTTTCTAATTTTTTAAGATAGGATCTTGCTACGTTGCTAAGTTGTCTAGTATGGGCTCAAATTGGCATCTTCCTGCCTCAGGCTCCCAGAGCACTGGGATTACAGCCATGCATCACCATACCTGGCTTTCATTTTTATCTGTAATGAAAGATTAAAGAAGTTGCAAATCCCATCAATCCCAGAAGACACCTTTTTTTTTTTGGATACCTTATTTCTTCAAGCTTTTTGTTTTTAATGTCAGGTGTCTGACACATACCTAATGAATCCGAATCTACTACTCAACTCAAAAGCATATGGCAGATCATCATACAAGATTTCTTTCTGGACAGATGTTCTTTTCCATCCTCTGTTTAAGGATGTATCTTTCTCACTTGATCTTAGCCAAAAGGCTGAGAAGCAATAAGGACATACCTTTCTCATTTCTTCTCTACAGAATAGTCAATCTCTAACTCCCTCTGGTAAATCACTATTGAGAGGTTTCTTACCAGTCAAGATTCATCCTTACAGTTGTGCTGAAGGGTGTGGGCTTTGAAGTTGCCCTTTGTGAATGCTAATTCTATGTCACAAATTAAAATATGTGTCTCATTTTCCTCATTTGTTAAAATAGGGATAATGGAATCTAACTTATTTGGGTTATAGATATTTATAAAAGTAATTGTTACAGGCTGGTATGATGGCACACATGTGTAATACCACACTGTGGGTGAGGCAGGAGGTTCAAAACCACCCTGAGCAATATCTAATAAGACCCTGTATCAAAATTAAAAAAAAAAAAAAAAAAAGACTGGGAATGTAGCTCAGTGCCAAGTGTCCTGGGTTCAATTCCAGTACCCCCCCCAAAGTAACTGCTATAATGTTGAGCAATTAATGCCAACCCTGACTGATATTTTAAAAAATTGATGATTATCCCTGGTAATCTGGTGGTGATTGGACAAAGAAAGACTCTAATGGGCACATAAAGCCATGAGTAAAAATTCATTACAGAACCAGTGTGAACTGCATAGCAAGACTCTGTCTGGTTTTTTTTTTTTTTTTTTTTTTTTTTGGTACCAGAATTGAACTTAGGACCCTGAACTTACCACGTAGGCACTTATGACACTGAGCTAAATCCCCAGCCCAAGACCTTGTCTCAAAACAAAAAACAAAAAACCCCAAAAAACCAAACAAACACTGCCTCCCTTCGCCCGCCCCGCCCCCCCGCCACAAAAAACATTACAGAGATCAGACTTGAAAGAGGCTAGGTATACTTTGTGGGAAATCCTCCCATCCTTGGTTCTAGCAATGCCCCCTGAATATAGCCTCACTTCAATTGGACTCAAGCATATAAAAAACATTTTAATAGATGAGATCGTATTTCAACACTTGCAAAACTGAAAGAAAGTTTCGCTGAGCCGCTATGCACATAGCTTCTGAAAGATGTTTCCACAATCAGATGCTAAGGACTGCACACGGCACAGGCTTGTTAAGTGTGGTAAATGGTAATGGTTAATCAGAAAGATTTAAGATAAAAATCTGGCATGAACTGACAGAAACTGGTTTTTTTTTTTTTTTTTTTTTTTTTTGGTCTTTTTGAGACAGGGTCTTCATATGCAGTTCAGGCTGGCCTTGAGTTCACTTTGTAGCCCAGGCTGGTCTTGAACTCACAACGATCCTCCTGCCTCAGCCTCCCTAGTGCTGGGATTACAGGCGTGCGCCACCACGCCCGGCACAACTGACAGTGCCAGTAGTCTTGTATCTCTAGGAGCAAAGAAAAACATGGGAAATTCTACAATTCATCTTTTAGAAAGGTCTCCCTAGTAACTTCCACGGTTCCATTACAAAGCCCTTTATGAAGGTGGATACAGCGCCATCAACTCGACATTAAAGTGGAGGGCTACATTACAAATTGTAATAATCAAGGAAGGCTGAACTTGCCAGAAGAAATGATTCTTTAAAGCAAAGCAGCCCGGGATACATCCTCTCATAGCATACGCAGTTGTTGAAATGAATAAAAGTTTCGATATTCTGGGTTCATTACAATCCAAGCCTACACTCCTTCCCAGGTCTTGAACTCCTTCATAAGCAACTGCTCCGTTAAGCAGGCATTTCTTTCTTTCTTTTCTTTTTTTTTTCTGTACCGGGGATCGAACTCATGACCTTGCGCTTGACAGGCAGGCGCTTAAAGCAGGCATTTCTATACTCCCAGCATCGCATCTTGTAACAGTTACAAGCTGAAGAACCTACTTCCTTTTTTAAAAAAACCGGCTGCCAAGGAGGAAAGGCTTTGGCAGTGCGCGAGGGTGGGGAGGCCTTTTCTTTGGTTCCCTTCCTAATACCCTGGGGACTCCATCGTACGGCAGTCACCAGGCAAGACCCCGTGGCCGCGAAGTGGGGACCACGGGAGCGGCTGACTCACTGGGTCACGCGGCATCGCCGCGGTAGCTGCCGTAAGAGCTCTTCACGCGGGGGCAGCTGACAGATCCAGGCTGGGAACCGCACTTTCCAAGTGACACGTGTCTGGAAGGGACAGTTCTCACTTCTTTCCACACAAAACTGGCTCACCAGCGCCAGACTCGAGGCACCTAGCGCCCCCTCAAACCTGGGACCCGGGACCCACACCCTCGAATTGCAGACGCACCGCCTCCGTCTCCAAAGCGCGCGCCCGGAAGATGCGGGTCAACCTCGGCGGCGCGGCGGATGTGACGTCACGGGGACGACTCCTTCCGGGTGCGACGGCACTGCCACGCGGTGCACGCTGGTCCCTGCAGTTCTTGGCGGGGGACGGGGCCAGACCCGCGATACAAGGCCGGCTTTTACGGTTCCCGGACTCTGATTGGACTGCGTGTTTAGGGACGCGGGAAACAGACTGTCGGGAGCCACTTGCTCCCGTGCTATCATTTCAAATACGAGGAGTCTATCTGGGAACTCTAGTCTGAATTTTTGTCTAAAATGGCGCTGTCCGATAGAAATATAATTCAAGCCATGTATGTTCTTTAATTTCGTCGAGTAGCCACAATTAAAAAGTCAAAAGAAGTGAAATTAATTTTAATCCCACGTCAGGTTTTCTTAGAAAGTTTCAGTAAATCTGCTGGGTACATCTCACTTCGGATTAGCCGCATTTCAGTTGTCAGTAGCTGCACACGTGTGGCCAGTGGCCACTGCAGCGCGCGGTGCAGGTGTAAAGCCTTCAGTATGCCTCGTGATATTTTGCCATATGGGTAATGCAGGAGCCTTTGTCACCCAGCAGTTATATACAGTTGCTGAAGGTGAGGGAACTCATTTGTTTTTGTTACCCCTCGAAAGTTAAAAGGGCGGAATTGCACCTTGCTTGACCCCTTCTCTAGTTCAAAGGAAGCCTCCTGCAAGGCTAACAACGCTGGTCTTTATTCCTTTCTCCACCATTTTAAATCAGCAGCTGTCTCCCCGTTCGGTCGTTAAACACCCTTTGTGGTGGTGGTAGGGTTCATCTTGCTGTACTCTACCTCAGGGACTGCCATTTCCCTTCCCTTAACACACACAGTACTTTTCCTGAGTTCTGTTGATCTTACTTCCTATCTCTGGAACCTATAATGGCTACTTCCACACTTTAGTTCAAGCTAACATCTTCCTTTTAGATTGATTGCCACACTAACGCTGGAACGAACTTTCCCCTTTTCTTTGCCTAACCCCAATTCATTTCCTCCAGAGTAGCCAGACTGATCTTTTCAAATCCCAAATGTGATAGCACCCTCTTTCTTGAATACTTTGTATTTCCCAGCTCCTAATTTAAAGGAAAGGAAAAAAAAACCACAGTAAGGCTCAGCCCAACACGAGCATCTTTTCCTGCTTCACTGGATACCACACTTCTTAGAGGTTCTCTAGTCTTTATCCAGTACACTGGCTCTTTCATGCTCCTTTCTATCACTGGACCACCATTGTGCTTGCTTGTGTGCCATGGAAAAGCCCTTTCTTCACGTCACAGATACAATGTCCTCAGGTAAATTAGGTCTGTCATACCTTTTCAATACCCCATAGACACCTTTCCTCAAAGCATTTACTGGAGCTATTTTATACAATTTTGGGGGTGATTTATTATTTTTTCCTACTCATCTAGAAGCTTGAAGGCCAATCCAATACAGAAGTTGGTGATTGGCTGGGTGTGGTGGTCCATGCCTGTAATCTCAGCACTGGGGAGGCTGAGGCAGAATTGCTGTGAGTTCAAGGCCAGCCTTGACTATATAGTGAGTTCAAGGATTGAGACTGTCTCAAAAAAACTAAAAAAAAAACCAAAACCCTCAAACCAACATAAGATGGTGATCTACAACTCTTCAACTGTTTCATGATGTAACAAGGACATTACGATCCTTCTATCCCTTCTAGCTTTTATCCTGTTGGTTTTCCTTCCAAATCCCACATGCAAGTTTGTCTCCTGCTGCTAGTTTCCCAGCCTCCTTAAGGTCAGACAGCTGGCTTCTGCCTCCACCCTTCTTAACAATCCTATGTCATTTAGGATGTCACCTTCCTTACAGCTTTCTCCAGTGGCTCTCATTGCCAAAGTTGCCTGAAATCCAGTCCCTTTTCTGGCTGAACTTGACTCCCACCCTCTGCCTTGAGCAGATCTCCGCCATCTTAGTCAATACCATCTTGCTGAGGATGTGCCATATTTTTGGTAGTGTTTTTTTCTGAAAGACCACCCGGTCATCTACTGCTTAAACACCAGCAGAGGTGTGACAGTTCCCATTTAGGTAATTCTGCACACTTAGCTTGAAGTAGTTCCCATTTAGGTAATTCTGCACACTTAGCTCATTTTACCAGCTACAGTACAAACCTGCTCTGTGAAAACAGACTAGCAACTCCCCAACTGGGACTTGCAGAAGTTTTGCTGAGGTGCAAATGATAAGTGCTTCACTGAATGACTGTTTTTCCCCAGCTGCTTCATGCCAGGGAAAAGGGGCTCCACTGTAATCCATACTGCCCATACTGCAGTGTGCCCATACTACATGGATGCCCAAAGTCAAACTTAGCTCTTCCCCTCAAGTACATACCCTCAGTTATTCCCCTCAGTGAATGGCAACTCTACCAGGTTTTTTTTTTTTTTTCCACACCTTGAAATCATCTTTGACTTCTCTTTGTCTCAGGAAACATGCCATCAGCAGATTCTGTTGCCCTGAGGAACTTAGGCAAAACACAACCACTCTAACCGTTCCCACTGCCATCCCTGCACTGCTGCAGCCCATCTGGTCTCCCTGCTCATAGTTACCCCTCACATACTGATGGGAACCACTCCCCAACAGCCTCCCATGGGACTCTTAACGAACCTTCTGTGACCACCAAGAGCTTGTGTGGCGCCTCCCTGACCTTCACCCACCCTTCAGCACACCCTCTGTTGCTCCTCAAAAATGTGGCCCTTTAGTCAAAGCCCTTTCCCACACACGGCCCTGGCGCACTGTCGCCAGATCCCTGCTTAAATGTCATGTAGCAGAGGTGGTCTTATTTTGAAATGCCACCGCCCCACCATTACAGCAGCACCTTCTCCTTGCCCTAGGGTACTTTTCTTCTTGGTGTACACCACCACCAGAGGATACATACTTACGTGTTTGTTTCTTGTTTATTTCTCTCTACACCCCAAAGAAAGAATGTAAGTTCCATAAAGGCAGGGACTTTGATTTGTCCACGACTGTGTCTCACTCCTTAGAACACCCAGCACCGAGCAGACATTAGTATCAATTTGTTAAAGAAGAGGGTAAAATCCTAAACACTCATTAGGCCAGCAGTCTGGAAAAAAAGCTGATATCCACAGGTAAAGAGACAAATGGTTTATTTGGTAACAAGGAGTAAAAGGAAATTCTTAATTCCTCTTCTCTCTTCTGGTGGCTGAACTGAATCATGGCGGTCAAATGGATGACCACACACAATCCCTTCACAGACTTGATCTTTTTGCAAAGATGCAGATGCCTGAGTTATACAAGTTGGAATTATTTTCTAGACAGAAGTGCCAGTCATTGTGCTTTCCACACTGTCAGTGCTTGCGACAGTCTCCTTCTTGTCTTCTGGCTTCATGGCAGGAAATAGGAGTACTTCCTACAGGACATACAAAATGCATTTTGAAGCCAAGAAGTACTCTGAACAGTTTCTACCGTGATCTACCTGTTGCTTTTGCCTATTGTTCCTACCCAAACCAAAAGATCTGTCTACATACCCCAGATGAAAAGATAGGTATGTTCTTTTATTTCAACTTGGTCTCTCATAGTAACAGGATAAAAGGAAGCCAACGTACAGCACTGCCTAGGGGTGCCAGGCCAAAAGAATGATTAAACACAGGCTCTATTTAGAAGAAATCAGATTTCTTCCTCTATAACAGGGTAACAACAATTTCTACACCTCACAGGCTGACTGAAATTAAAAGACCTCATGTAGCCAGAGGGCTTGGCACTTCCCAGAATCCTCAAGAAATGCAAATAGCGGGGTTGGGGATTTAGCTCAGTGGCAAAAGCGCCTGCCTGGCAAGCGCAAGGTCATGAGTTCGGTTCCCAGTACCGGAGAAAAACCAAAAAAAAAAAAAAAAAAGAAATGCAAATAGCATTGTTCCTGTGTTAGAAAAAGATTAAAACCCAATATGGTCAGAAGTTCCAAGTCTGGCATGAGCTCCCCTGCCCAGTCCTCCCGTAGCACAACGTTCTTGCTTTATTCTCTAGGCCCACCACGCCCCACCTCCAACACAGTGGAGCTCCATGCCGGGGCACCGTGTACCTTGATGTTGTTGGAGTCTGTGAGGAACATGGCGATGCGGTCAATGCCCATGCCCCAGCCGGCCGTGGGAGGCAGCCCATACTCCAGGGCAGTGCAGAAGTTTTCATCTATGAACATGGCCTCGTCGTCACCAGCAGCCTTGGCCTAGATTAAAGAGAACCAAAAGGTTACGCTTCTTCTAGGACATCTCAGAGTGCAAGCGAACACACTGAAACACTGAAAGGGAATATTTACTTCCGAGATGGTCCTGACACCTGGGACTTCCTGGGAATTGGTTCCCTCAGAACTGTACGACAGAGCAATTTCTTGCAGATTTGTGGGTCATGACTGATGAAATCCGTTTCAGATTGCACACTGATTTATCTGAAAACATCTTTGCTACCTGGGCTCTGGGACTCGAGTGGGACTCTCAGAGGCTGTATATGATTCTGTGAGTCTCCACTTCCTGAAACTACCCATCAGAGGCAGTGATAATATGGGCAGCCTGCTGAGCTGCTTTTTATTTGCCTCTTATTGCCATGCCACTTTAATAAATGTACAATTTAAGAAAAATAATGTTCTAGTTGGGCAAACCATTTTCAAAATAAGTGATATGTTCCCCATACAAATAATTTGTTTTTTTTTGGTACCGGGAATCGAACTCAGGACCTTGCACTAGCCAGGGAGGCACTGTGCCACTGAGCTAGATCCCTGACCCCATACAAATAATCTTAACCAGTGAAAACCAAAGTTCTCCTATTGAAATGTGACTTCCTCCAGCAAGCCTATGGCTTCCTTCAGCCTTCATTTCTGCTAAGTTACCAGAATGCACACAGGTAAGAGTCCTGGGTTAAGGCCAGTATTTCCTGATGAGTGGACTCTGGTGAAACGTGCTTTTGTTCACACTTCCTCCTTACCTTGGCCTGTTCCTCAAACAGCTGCCGCTGCCTCATGGGATCATTCAGCTCAGTGTAAGCATTGCACACCTCCTTCTTCATGACGAAGAGCTCAAAGCGCTCGGTTAGACCCTCTTTAGAGCGGTGCCTGGGGACAGGAGACGAAAAAAGAAGCTAAATATACAAAGCCTTAACAATTTACCACCTGTACAAGAGTTCCTGAATTCTAGTGAGCTCAAAGTAGTGACCGCTTGCAACCTGAAGCCCGGGTGCTTTCTCAGCACCAGTCACTTTGGGCGATAGTGAAGTAAGAGGGCTCCGGAAGACTGACGTTCCTAACAAGCAATGCGGTAGTCTGCTGCACCGCCCCACTCCTCCCGCAGTGCACGCCCCTTTTTGAGGCAGGGTCTCGCTACATAATTCAGGCTGGCCTGGAACTCATGGTGACCCTCCTGCCTCCGTGTCCAGGAGTGCTGGGATTACAGGCGTGCGCTGTCACACCTGGCTGCAGTGCCCTTCTTCCTCCTCATGGCCTGCAGGAC
Organism: Chinchilla lanigera; assembly: GCF_000276665.1. Lineage (NCBI taxonomy): Eukaryota > Metazoa > Chordata > Mammalia > Rodentia > Chinchillidae > Chinchilla > Chinchilla lanigera. The sequence goes on along the minus strand of NW_004955484.1, from coordinate 1,937,411 downwards.
TTGCATTGGTTGGGGTGCCGACAGAGGTCTGTTTGCATGTGGGGGCCTGTTCTTCAGAATGCTGCCATTTGGAACCCAACTGCCAGGCGGAAGGGCAGCCTTAGCTGTACCGCCAGAGATGCCAAGTGGAGACTCTGGACGATGGGACCGCATATGGGGAGGCCATGTGAAGAACGAAAGTACCCTGACACTACTCCCAGTTGAAAAAAGTCACTTGCTTTATCGCAGTCAATGCATTTTGGAGCAGGACGATTTAGTCCCTCTAGATCATCATGAAAATAAACTGCTGCTTTACACCAACAGCTTTGGGTTGGTTATGTAGCAGCAAGTAAATGCAACACCACACTTTATCTTACCATTTAGCTAACGGGCTCATGATCTGTGGGTGATCACAGATGAACGTAGGATTGATGCATGTCACTTCCAAGAACTCCCCAACAAGCTGAATGAGAAAGCAAAGCAGAACTAGACGTCGCTTCTGAATAGTACTTGACAGTCCCAGCCTAGGGGGCCCGCATTTCCCACCCAGCTGGCTTTATCCTACACCTTTCCCAAAGGCTGGTAGGGATTAACTGAGACAATACATAGGACCTACTTGGCACAGAGCTTAGTATGACAGCTCGAAATTTCTCCATTCCCTCCTTCCTCTCTTTCAGTGAAGCTGTGGCAGGACCCATTTCCTTGGCGGGGGGCACTGATCAGCACTGGATGAGGCCATGGTCTCTTACCTTGTCAAGGAGCCTGGCTGTGGTCCGAGGTGGAGGGCACTCAACATCTTTTGCTACACAGATATCATCAAGAATTTTGCGAGTTTCTTTAATACAAATGTATAAGAAGTCAGGACCATTAAAAAAAAAAAGAAAAGAAGAAGTCAGGACCAGGCACATCTCACTAACCCAGTAAATACACATGAAAAAAGCACAGTATAGAAGTGCACATAGGCCATCCCAACATTCTGAGAGGCTGAGGCAGGAGGATCCCCAAGTTCAAGCCCAGCCAGGACAATTACAGCAAGACCCTGCCTCAAATTATAAAATAAAAAGGACAAAGTATAGCTCAGTGCAAAGGTCCCTGGATCAATTCCCATCACTGCAAACTAACAGTAACACATATAAAGGGAGTAGAGTGGGAAATTCTAGCTCTGACCTCATCAAATTCAGAGCTGACAGGACAAGGGCCATTTGATGGAGGAGATATCACTTTACCTTCTGTTTCTAAGCGGTTGGTTTCAGGCAGCTTCACCCCTAGGGCTTTCTCCAGCTCTTCCACCATGCTGATTCTCCGGAAGGGCGGGGTGAAGTCAATCTCATAGGCTTGGCCCTCCGGACCATCTGGGTGATAGGTGATCTTGTAGCTGCCTGTAATGCTCTTCACCATCCCTGGGAGGGAAACCAGCCATTTCAGGAGGACCAAGCCTGGGAAACTGCTCTGAAAGCAGCACACCAGCCCCTCAGACTAATGTGGCCGATAAAACAAGCAGGACTCACCTGAAACCAACTTCTCCGTGATTTCCATAAGATCATGATAGTCTGCATAGGCCATGTAGAACTCACAGGTGGTGAACTCAGGATTGTGGGTCAAATCAATTCCTTCGTTCCGGAACTGGCGTCCAATTTCATAAACCCGGTCAATGCCTCCAACCACCAGCATCTAGCAACAACACAAGGGTCATGGCACCTAATTTCTCTTAATAGCCCTGGAAACTTTCCACTTACTAAATGGTTTTTACAGCTCAGGTATGCTCTCTCTTCAAAATGCTTCACACCCTCTTCTCTTTAGACTCTTGTAGCAGACAGTTTTTTTTTTTCTCATTTCCCAGATCATCTAAATATTCTACCTATTTCTTGGGCATCACCTGCCTTGTCAACCTAGGCCTCTCAAAAGAAACCCCTTGTAGGGTTAGCCTACATGTAAGTTACTACGCTCCACCAATCAGACCCACTAGTGAGATGTCAACATGGAAACTCTGAAGGATGATGTAGGTACTACACAGAACTCATTCTGGTGAAGGGGATCAGAGTTACAGCTTTTAGAGACAGCAGTTGCAGAAATCCTAGTGGGGCCTATTAGAAGAGACACTCCATCCTTCAGAGAGCAGTCCAGTGATACGATTCATCATTCCTAGTTGTGTGCTAAGTGTGATTCCTTGATCTTCCAGGAGACCAGGAGCCTTCTTATATAGCTAAATAAGCTCTCCTTTTGCTTTAATTAGTTACAGCAGGTTCTGTTGCCTGTAACTGAGAATCCTGAATGATGTCTTTGATATTTAAGCTGGTGATTTGAAGAAATTTATTGTGCAACCTCCAGAGACACACTAAACTTCTTCTTCAACAAGAGACTAAAATCAGATTTTATCTAAGGAAGATTATAAACTTAAAAACTTTAGGGGAACCAAAGTAGGGTAGGTTATCTGTACACCTGGAAAAGATAATCACTTTCCCCTTTGCCCTCTGCTCTGCAATGATCTACTGATCTTACAGAGAAATTTTACAAGTGCTACACTGATTGACAAATCTGAGAAATTAGAATACTCTCCTGTGTTATCTTAATGTTCCTTTCATTTCTAACTGCACCTGTATAGTCAAAGATTTCCCAGCTTTCTGCTTCTCGAAGGAAACAGGTGACTTATTACTACCTTATGGTAGAGTTCTGGAGCAATTCTCATGTATAAGTTCATATCGAGCTCGTTGTGGTATGTGATGAAAGGCTTGGCCACCGCTCCCCCAGGGATGATGTTCATCATGGGAGTTTCAATCTAAAAGACACAGGGAGAAACATTTAGAATTTGCTTTGTAGAAACATTTGCACTATGTACAAAGGTGTTTGCTGAAACATTTATTATAGAAAGAAACCAGAAATAATCTAAACTATCAATCAAGGAAACAAATAAATTGCATAGCTACTAAGAAGGTTTACATGTGTGCACAAAGGCTTCAGAATATGAACTAGGAAAAAGGCAGGCCCACCATAATACATAACGTAATTTTATATTTAAAGCAAAAATTTGAAAGAAACCCAAAAAAACCAAAAACCTCTAAAACCTTTACACAGATGTGCTCCATCTGTACCACCTGTAAGTGGTATATTTATATATCTGTATCTATCTATAAACATATCTATCTATCTACCTACCTACCTATCTACCTACGTACGTACGTACCTACCTACCTACCTGGAGAAAAAATGGTGAGAAAGGCTATATCTCAAATTCAAGTTGTGAAGTTAGTTGAAAGAAGCAACAGAGTTCTTTCAGTTTTGCTTCTATTTAATATCTGACTTTTTTTTTGGACACAGGCCTCGTTATGTAGTTCAGGCTATGAACTCATGGCACTCCTCTTGCTTCAACCTCCAGAATGGTAGGACTACAGACCTGTGCCAGCACGCCTGGCTATTTGATTGTGTTTTATAGTACAGGTACACTTGGCTTTCTTGTGCAAAGAAAGAGTATTTTTTAATGTGACAAAACCCAATATGATTTGATCATGTATTGGTACCATCAGCCTGTGGATGGCCTTACACCTTGCTTGTTATTTTGGAAGTCACGTCCTGCCTTCACAATCAGAGCAGTTAACAGGTGCTGGCAACAAAGGTCATATTCTTGCTAGGCATGAAGGATGCTGACAGGAAGTGCCTTGGAAAGGGAAGGAAAGTTAAGAGGCAAGCACAGCAAGGCAGGTCACCATGTCAGGTAAGGAGACCCCCACCCCCATCACCTCCAGGAATCCCAGCTCATCCAAGAAACTTCTTATATACGTGATGATCTTAGAGCGGATGATAAATTTTTGCCTCACAAAGTCATTCAGCATCAGGTCCAAGTATCTCTGTCGATAGCGTGTTTCCTAAACCAACAGCAGCAGTTAGAAATCACTCATTGATGCAATGGTCCAATAAAACGAAAAGAACGCACCTCTGTGCCACAGGCTGAAGAACGAGAGCTCACCTTGTCTTTGAGGCCGAAGTGCAGATGAGGTAACATATGCAGGCAGGGAGACAACAATGTGATCTCGTAGGGAATGATGCTCAGCTCACCCTTCTTGGTTTTCCCAGGGTTCCCCTGAACTCCGATTATGTCTCCCCGGCGCAGTTTGTTGTTGATATGAATAAATTCTTCCTCTGATTTATAATTCCTGAGTGAAAGGAAACGTAATTCAGTAAACAAAGCACAAATTGATATTCAACACTGGTTTACTCGGGACCTTTGTTTAAACAGCTATTATTCAGATAATAAGATGCCAAGAAGATTCTATGCTTCAGAGACAGTTGTTAACAAGGATACTCTTAGATTTCTACTGTCATACAACATGAGGGCAGGCATTGCTTTCAGGTGAGCTTTCAGGTGAGCAGATGGCCTTTTCATATTCTAAACCTTCCCCAACAGGTCCCCCCTTCATCACTCTAACTCCAAATAAAATGGTAAACTAAGACTACATCAGCCTCTGTCCCTAGCTGCATTGCTCTAGGCCAGCAGAGAAGGGCCTGTAACGGGATATTCCTATGTACCTGGAATTGGCCATGACTTGCAACTTGACTCCCTCTCCTCGGAGGTCATAGAAGATGAGTTTCCCCCCTGAAGCTCTTTTGGCATGGATTCTACCTACAAAAAGAAGAGCAAAAGTAATGACTGATAGAACCAGAGGCCATTTGGTGATACGTTTAAAAAAAGCTACCTCCGCCATACAAACCAGAACAATCTGATTATGGCCTGAGGTTTAACTCCTTTTTTTCATTATCCTAGCACTCAGGAAGCTAGGGCAGGAGGATCTCCATGAGTTCAAGGCCAGCCTGAACTATGTAACAAGACCCTGTTTCAAAAAAAAAGGTCCCAAATGTAAGTAATGGGGCAAACCAACAAGCTGTATAAGACCTCCATGTGGGAAAATAGCAGTAAGAAAAAATGGGGCATCTGACGAGTATGAGAACTGAAGAACCCACAAATAGCCAAAGATATTCACACAACATTTCCCTCCAGTATACCCACAGGATAGCAGCAGAAACTGGGAGAGGCTGTGTCTACTTCCACACAAACAAAAGCTGCACTATGAAAGCCTGAAGGGGATGGCTCAGTACAGTCCACAGCAATTCTCCAGACATAGCAGCCAAACATAAAAAACTTAACCTTGTTCTCTTCCAGGACAAGGAAACACAAAGGAAAGAAGACCAATAAAAGTGAGGAAGGAAAGAGCTAGAAGGGGCCAGAAAACCAGCTGTTGCGTTTCTGAATACCTCGCCAAAAAAAAAAAAAAAAGCAAAACAAAACAAAACAAAGAGGGAGCATAGTAAAGTTGAAAAATTATTTAAACCAAGAGCCCTTTTAACACTCGAGGAAAATACTTTTATGTAAAAATTAAGCAGCATAGCACTGAAGTCAAGTAACACTCATAGTTTTTATTAGAGAGAAGCCTGGTGCAGCAGTGCATGTTAGTAATTTTAGCACTTGAGGCTCAGTCAAGAGGACTGCAGGTTCAAAGCCAGTCTAGGCTGAGACCCTGTTTGTGAGGAAGGAAGATGGACAGAAAATAGAGCATACTATCCTGCAGACACAACGAAGCACTCAAAAAATTATTTCTGAAATGAAGACTTAGTTAGGGATGAAATGAGTTATTAGTACCTTAACAGACACAGAAAATGAAAACAAGATAAAATTTAAAAATCATAGTATAAAAAAAGATAAAACAAGGCTTTAAGAGAAAGTGATAATGAAAAAAACTGAAGCTGATCCAACATATGAATAAAAGTCTGAAAAATCCAAAGTAAGAAAAGTTGGGTGTCCTGGTGCATTCCTGTAATACCAGCAACTTGGGAGGCTGAAGCAGGAAGATCATAAGTTTGAAGTCAGCCTGGGAAATTTGGTGAGACTATGTATGTCTCAAAATGAAATGGGCTGGAAGTGTAGCTCAGTGGTAAAAGTGCCCCTGGGTTCAATCCCTAGTAATACACACAGGAAGAAACATTTCCTAAAACAGAAAAGATTTTAAAAAACAAGATTTAAAGGTGCATCCCTGAGAATACTGAGTCAGAAAGACCTAAGTAGAAGATGTAACTTAGTGAAATTACTCAGCTTTAAAGAAATTTTGGGGGCATTTAGTTATTGGCAGGAGTTTCCTTAGATAGTAGAATGAGTACTTAAAACTTTTTTCTCCTTAATTCTTTGAATGTCTTAACTTTCTACAACTAATAGTTTTACTATGCGGAGAAGGGGACAAGAAAAAGAGAAGATTCATTTTCTAAATTAGGTAAAAGAAGATCACATAAAAGATACCCTAACCCTGAAATACCAATGTTCTAGAAATATAGTCTCAGTGCAAGGGATTTTCAGGCCAAATATTGGAATTGTTAGGAGCCTGGACCCTGGACCCATGGTTCCCATGGATGAAAAGAAGGTCTTATAAAAAGACTATGACAGCAGCAAAAGCAGGCCAGGAGTCCCCTCAGAAAATGCCCCTTTCTCAGTAGCAGCCCCTCACCTGGAATGTGACCCACACTCAGGGCTGTTCTACTTTTTTCTGGGAAAGGACTAAGTTAAGTAGCTTCAAATCAGCCCACTCGAGAGCAAAGCCAACCCAGACCCTCCTTGGTGTTACTGACAAGACCTGCCCATGGCGGCCTGCAGTGGGAGGGCCAAGGCACTGTCCTACCTGCCACCTTTAAGGTGATGTCGGTCAGGTGATCCCCAGGCTGCAGGTGACTGTATTCTTGGATGAAGTGAGTAAGTGAGATGTCTACGTGGAACTTGTGTGGGTACGGATCCTCTCCACTGACCTTCAGCTGGTGGACTGCCTGACTGCGGATCTTGTAGTATTGCTGTTAAAGCAAGTAAAGAGTGACAGAGTGAGACAGTCTCTCTTTCTCTCACACACACACACACACACACACACATCTTGAGAACAGATCAGATTGGTGGCCCATTTATTAGAGTACTGCATCCCGCCTCACAGTGGCCCCAATGCTGTACAATGAGGTTTTTCTCTAACCAAGCTTTCCTCACCCTGAAACCTTAGGATTAAATATGGAATGAGAATTGCAGGGTTGCTGAACATATGCAGGGTTGCTAGGTCCACTGCTGAAAATAAAGGCCAGAAATTCAAAATGCAAGATTTGACAAAAATAAAAAACAGCGTTCTACCTAAAACAGTAAGAGTTTAACCGGTACAGGAGCCTTGGTTACCACTTTTGCGACCACACCTGTATGGTGAGTTATGTATTTTCTAACTACTCTCCTACTCTTGGCCACACATTAGACTTTTCTCTCAAGACAAGTCCTACGTGATATAAATATGCAACGTCCGTCTGCAGGGGCCAACAAACTTTCTGATGCAACTTCTCAACTCTGTGGTAATGGGAAAGCAGCCTTAGATCTATAGAGATAAATGGTCAAGGCTGTGTTCCAATACAATTTCATGTATAAAACCAAGACGGAAGGGTGATGCAGGGAGTGGCAGAGGACCTGGCCCGTGGAAGGCAGGTGTTTGGTCGACTCCCGTAAACCCTAGTCCACCTTCAGGGATCGACCTTTCCCTCTCTCTCTTCCTCTTCAGTGGTGCTGGGGACTGAATGCAGGGCCTTCTGTATGCTAAGCAAGTGCTCTACCACTGAACTACATCCCCAGCCCTAGGGGTTGCTACACGGCCCAGCTAGTTCCAAGAAGATTCATTAGTCACTAGGGAGTACTGGACTCTCCCAATCGCCTGTTGGGAGGTAACAGAGAAGCTTAGGGCCTGTGCCTTTAGCCAGATGGACTGGTAGCCCCCCACGGCCAGTGACCCACTGGCAGTGACCCAGGGCCCAGCGCCTGTTCTAGTCCCTTTTATTTTCTTAGTTACTGGTCCCAAGGAAATCTGTCCTGAGCCTCTTCAGCCTTCCTGTGTCCAGCCACACAAGTGGCCCAGGGACTCACGTTTGGGTCCAGGCTCTCTTCCTCGGCACCCACACCGTTGTCAGTGGTGTGATTAGTGGCAGCGGCAGCAGCTTGGCTTAGCTGTTTCTCACTGAGCTCTTTCTGCCTGGCCTCCTTCTCTGCCACTTTCTTCTCGGCTTTCAGGCGTCTTTTTAGCTCACTGTTGGAAAGAGGAGAGCATTCAATGTGAAAGCTGCCTGAAGAGTCCTCTATCTTCAAAACATGAACAGCCTGGGGAAAATACTCCTGCTCAGTTCCTCATACCTGATTTCTATGTAGTTCAGGCTGGCCTCAAACTCATGGCGCTCTTCCTGCCTCGGCCTGAGTGCTGGGATTACAGGCGTGTGCCACCATGATCAGCTTCCCCAATTTTATATTCCATCTCTAAACTCTTAGTCACTACACTCTATGCATATGAGATAAGTAAAAAAAAAAATAAAAAATAAATAACATTAGAACAAAGATGTGAAAGATCATTTTTAGACCTCGCTTTCCACTCTAGAATTGACATTAGGGACCAACTATGGATGAAGATGCACCAGGTCAAAGAAAACTCTACACACTGTACTAGTTTATATTTAGAATATAAAAAAAGATTTTCCAGAAAATTGGCAGGATAGGCTTTGCTTGAGGTACCTATGCTATGAAGTTCCTTGATGCCAGGGACTGTTATCCTGGTTGTTTGGTATCTCGTAGAAGATGTAGTTCCCACAGTACCAGACCTAATGTGATAAGGTAGTATCTCTCCTGTCTGCCACTCCCTTGAAATCCTTTTCTGAGGAGCAAGTGAGGAAGCACAGCAGTCTCTTCAGAGCTCAAGAAGACACTCCATGGACAATCTCCCTAAGTTTGGGTGTCAGCACTGGTCTCACTTTTGCACCTGCAGCCTGTTTTCAATACCCTAGAGTACAACACTGTACACAGCAGAATAATACAGGGGATGTTATACCATCACCGTTGTCCAACTGCCTAGGGCTAAATTCTGACAATCAATCCTGCAGCCCTAGGTGAGTGACTAAACGCCTCATCGGAAGGCGGAGATAAGACCTGCTCCCACCAGTTGTTTGAAAAGTGAGAAGTTTGCAAAGGGATGACTCTATCTTTGGTATTTAGTTACCACTCAAATGGGAGCTATTCTAGGCCTCCCTCATTGTCTTAATCCTTTACTTTGTGTGTCTAGAACAGAAACCACATAAAGTCAAATATTTCTGGTCAAATCTTTCATTATCGATCTCTTCATACTTGTTCTCCAACACTCAGAAAACCAAACCGATCTGGACAACTCGATATCCTTTATGATCTGAACTTGCTATCTGAATCAGAAACAAAAGACATTTGGATAGAGAAATATTCTCACTCAAAAAGAACTTATGGATCTTTGTTTCAAACTGCTGGTGATAACTTAGTATTTGGCAACAGTGAACTGTGGGAAAAAGTGTCGTGTGCACGTTACTACCTAGCTTTAGGGTACACTCTCCATTTTCCTTTTGAGACAGGGTCTCACTATGTAGTTCAGGATGGTCTTGAACTCACTATGTAGCCCAGGCTGGCCTCGAACTCATAGTGATCCTCCTGGTTTATCCTCCCGAGCATGAGCCACTGTGCCCAGCCCCACATTTTCAATGAGTTTAGAGTTACCTTAAACAACTAATTGAGGATTTGAATCCATCATCCTCTTCAAAGTAGGCAACTCTTTCTAGATAAAAATGTATCTTGTAATAGTTGTTACTTTTAAATCAAATCAATCCTAAAAATAGTCTCAACAGGTCCTAAGGATAACGCTAAAACTAGAACCAAGAGCAAAGAAATCCCCAAAATGACAGAAAAGGGAAAATAGCTGGCAAGGAGAAATTCTTTATTCACACTAGGTGTGGTTATGTTGGTAATCCCAGCACTCTCTCTAAGGCTAAGGGAAGAGGATTGCAAAAGCTTGAGCCCAGCCTGAACAATTTAGCAATTTAGGGAGCATCTGTCTCAAAATTTAAAAAAAAAAAAAAAAAGGCTGGGAGATATAGCTTAGTGTGAAGGCCCTGGGTTCAATTCCCAGTAGCACAAAACAAAACAACCCAAAACAAACAAAACATAACAAAAACCAAAAAACCAAACCTTTAAACAAAGATCTTTCAAACTATTCTGGAATAAAATCCAAGTCATTTTAAGACTCTAGGGGAGCTCAGCATGGTGGTCCATGCCTATAATCCCAGAACCTGGGAGGCTGAGGCAAGAGGATTGCCCTTGAGTTCCACTCCACTCTGGGCTATTCAAGGCCTGGCTGAACTGCGTGGCAAGACCCTTCTTCAAAAACAAAAAACAAAAAAACCCCAAAAACACAGTAACAAAAACTCTAAGGAGAGAAGATAAAAATTTAGAAAAGAGAAAGTGAGAAAGAACTACTGCTTTTGGTCCAAAGACTTACCCAGGGGCTTAACAGACACTGAAATAAAGAACAGGATTTTTGCTCTCAGAGCAGTAAAGATAATGGGCACCAACCTTCTTTTATCAGAAAGTGGCTTGTCCTTGTGAACCGCTGTGAAAGGAGCAAGTTGGCCCAGGCGAAGTTCCCTCTGACCCCATTCTGCCCAGGTTTGGCGCAGGGACCCCCTAACAAGCCTTACAGCAGCTTGTGTCAACATGGCAGAACACCCTGGAGCTAATGATTACCACGACCTAGCAGGAAACACAGAGATGGGGGTGAGCCGGCAGACAGTATATACCCGTCCCACCTATACGCTCTCTTCTGAATTAGAGGGGAACCATGTTTGCACTGCCGTTCAGTGTCCTGTTTAAGTTACAAACTTGAAAGGCTTTTGGCCCTGTTAACGCTGTTCTGCGACTGTACCCAACAGTATTCTCTTTCTTGGCTATGGAAAGAAGGTACATATCTGGGGTTAAAGAGTCAAATGCAGCTGGGCATGGTAGCCCATGCCTGTAATCCCAGCACTTGGGAGGCTGAGGCAGGAGGATCACTGCAAGTCAGAGGCCAGCCTGGACTACAAAGTGGGTTCAAGGCCAGCCTGCACTGCATGGTGAGACCCTGTCTCAAAAAGACCAAAAAAAAAAAAAACTAAATGTAGGGCTGGAGATTTAGCTCAGTGGCACAGCACATGCCTGGCAAGTGTGAGGTCCTGAGTTAGCTTCCTGGTACCCTCCACTCCAAATGTCAAATGCAAGTCAACAGTGTACAGGTAGAAAAGATTCTAGAATATGGGAGACAGAATGTGAGGCAGTGTTTCCAAAGCCCTAACCAACTATGGTTTCTCTCTAGATGAAATGGTGGGTTACCAGATGACAATGCAAAACATATAAAAGCAAAATGTCACTATCAAATGCAATCTCTACACAATGCTAAAAGAAAGGGCTTAAAGCTCGGTATGATGACAGGAGCCTATAATTCAACTTACTTGGGAGGCTGAGACAAGAGGACTCATGGAGCCCAGGACTTGGAGACCAGACTGGGTAATAAAGGGAGAGCCTATCTTAACAAAAATTAAAAGGAAAAAAAAAAGAGAAAATGTCAACCACACATCTCAGAGTCAAAGACAAGACCTGTCTGGAGCTCAAAGAGCAAAGAGAAAAAGAATGGTCTCACACCACTTTGTATTTATACATCATTAGTACTGGAAGACAACAGATTACAGGGATCATACTCTTCTGTGTTCAAATAAATTTGAAGGGGACCTTTCATTTGAGAATGAGATGCTGCCCATTTGGTGGGTTTGCTTCCTTCCTTCCTTTCTTCCTTATTTCCTTCCTTCTTCCCTCCCTCTCTCCCTCCCTTCCTTTTTTCTGAGACAGGGTCTCACTATGTAGCCCAGGCTGGCCTCGAACTCATGGCTGCTGGGAGTACAGGCATGTGCCACCACACTTGGCGTCATCTGGTTTCAAACTTGGGGACAATCTCTGGCAGTATAAAATGATGTTCATTAAAGATGTCAGACTAATGAATTTCCAGGAACAATTAAGAAAAAGAGGAACTGTTACTTTCAGCTGAGTGTGGTGGCTGCGCCTGCAATCCCAGCACTTGGAAGGCTGAGGCAGGAGGATTGCTGTGAGTATAAAAACCAGGGGCTGTGAAGTTAGACTGGACACACACTTCACTTTAGATGTCTGCTCCAGTGCTGGAAATCAGCTCTAGAACACAACCAGCAATGTACACCTTAGCATACAATGATCACCCAACGCTTTGGCTTATTAATTTTAAAACAAGACACTAATACCTATTGTGCAAAATTGCTGAGATTAGTCACACAGCTTGTGCAGATCAAGCATTATTCGTGGCATATAAAAACTGCTCAAAAACACGGTAGCTTTAAGTAAAGTCTGCAAATAGTAACTAATTTTCTTAAAAATCACACTTCAATTGGAAACCTTTTTTTCAAAGCATCTGCGATCTACAATCAATCCTAAAATTCAATTACTGATGTAACCGATCAAAATCCACTCAGCCGCTCCTAAAGTCTAAAAATGTTTCCAAAGGGTGTGGCTGTAGTGCCACACCTATAATCCCAGCACTAGAGAGGCTGAGGCAGGAGGATTGCTAAATTTGAGGCCAGCCTGAACTACACAGTGAGACACCGTCTCAAAATACCAGCTAACCAACAAAAACAAAAAAATAAAAGATGTTCCCACTGGGTGTGCGTGCCGTTTCCCTCCAGCATTTTCCCCTCGCAGCAGTCAGATGTGGGAGGGATCTCGCCAGCGCCCCGGGGCAGCCCTGGGGATGTAGTTTCTCAGCGCTGCGGCTACTTCTCCACGTGGACGCACCCAAGGGAGCAGGCAGACAGGCCCCCGCCCTTGGCATGGGGCTCAAGGTACTTCCCAGCCCGGACCTGCTAACCTCAAAGACTTAATGACCCACACAGACACTTACTTTTTGCTCAGTTTGGGTTCGCCGTCCACTTTCACCTCGACCCCCTCCACCGCAGCCATCGCTCCGGCCACCTGCTGTGAAAGTGACGACGGCAGTACAACTATTTCCAGGGTAAGGTCGAAGCCCCGCCTCTTCCGGGGCGGAGGGGCGGGCACTCCTGGCGCGCAGGCGCAGTGTGAGCTCCGTGGCTGTCAGAGCGACTTCCGCAAGGGCTCCCTCTAGGAAGCGCTTGTCTCCGGGCGGCTGCTGTGGTGCCGGGCGTCAGACATGGCGGAGGCGCTGGAGATGGGCAAAGACCCCAACGGGCCCACCCATTCCTCTACTCTGTTCGTGAGGGCAGACGGGAGCCCGCTGTCGTTCTACGTGCGGCCCAGCCCGGCCAAGCGCCGGCTGTCCACGCTGATCCTGCACGGCGGCGGCACCGTGTGCCGCGTGCAGGAGCCCGGGGCGGTGCTGCTGGCCCAGCCGGGGGAAGCGCTGGCCGAGGCCTCGGGCGACTTCATCTCCACGCAGTACATCCTGGACTGCGTGGAGCGCAACGAGAGGCTGGAAATGGAAGCCTATCGGCTGCGCGCCGCCTCGGCGGGCGAGCAGGCTGCGGAGTCCAAGCCCGGCGCCGCGGGCGAGGGCGCCGCCGAGCGCGAGCCGCAGCCGCTCCCGGGGCGCGTGGCCTTCACGGACGCGGACGACGTGGCCATCCTGACCTACGTGAAGGAGCACGCGCGCTCGCCCAGCTCGGTCACCGGCAACGCCCTGTGGAAAGCGATGGAGAAGGGCGCGCTCACGCAGCACTCGTGGCAGGCCATGAAGGACCGCTACCTCAAGCACCTGCGCGGCCAGGAGCACAAGTACCTGCTGGGGGACGCGCCCGTGAGCCCCTCTTCGCAGAAGCTCAAGAGGAAGGCGGAGCAGGACCCCGAGGCTGCGGACAGCGGGGGTGAGGCCTGCGGGGCGGGGCCTCGCGGCGGGGGCGGGGCCGCTTCCGCCAGCTGCCAAGTTCCTTTGGCTTCTGGCCGCATCGCTCGGCCCCTCCCACTTGTTGGCAATGGGATAATACCGCCCCACTTTCTTTACAGTCTTTGCTCTCGTCTTCCCCCAGCTCCAAGTTTTCCAAACTTTTTTTTTTGAGGGGGTGTGTTTCTGAGACAGTGTCTCGCTCCGTAGCTCAGGCTGACCTAGAACTCACGGTGATCCTCTTGCCTCAGCCTGCTCAGTGCTGGGACCACAGGCCTGTGCCAGCCCACCGGCAACATTATGTTTTCAAGGTGCATACACTGTACGGTGTATAAAATGGACGCACCATAAAGAGAAATTTTAATGCAGTTGAATTGCAAGTTGGGATTCAGTTATCGTTAGGACACCTTGCAAAGCTATTAAGACGTTTAACTGTTGACATAATGGGTATTGACCGTTTATACCACAAACTCTTTTGTTTAAAAAGGCGTGCTTGGAGCCAGGCATACATAGCAATCACATTCGTCATAGGAAATTTGTACATGTACATGATTTATCTTGACTTTCTCCTCTAGTTCCCCAACCTTCCCTTCAGCCCCTCTTCCAAGCAAGGTTTTTAAAATTTATTTATTTATTTATTGTGAGACAAGTTCAGGTTGGCCTTGAATTCACTGTGTATCCCAGTCTGGCTTTGCACTTGTGGCACTTCTCCTGCTTCAGCCTCCTAAGTGCTAGGATTATAGGTGTGCGCCACCACACCTGCCCCACAGTTTGCTTTTTTTTTGGACTGGGAATCGAACTGGGAAGTGCTTGCTAGGAACGCATTTGTGCCACTGAGCTATATCCCCAGCCCTCACAGTTTGCTTTTTTAACTTAATATTTATTTTGAAGTCTGTGTGTGTCTGTGCATAGCTTTGTGTTCTTTTTTCATAAACTGCATAATATTCCACTATGTGATGTACTGATATTCTAATTTGTTTACTCCTTTTTGTTTTTGGTGGTAAAGATAAGCTAAAACCCAAAACCTTGTACAAGCTAAGCACATTCTCTACTCCCAACTTTATTATTAGAGAAAATTCCAAACATTTATAAAACTAGGATAATGTAGTAAACTATACCACATATATCCATCACCCAAATTTACCTGCTTGTAGTTCATGGCCAGTTTTTTCATCTATATCCTTGATCCCAACTTCTTGTATTACTTTTAAAAGTAAATGCCAGGCACCTTATCTGTTTTATCTTGCCATATTTTATTTATATTTTACATAACTTATTATTATATATTTATGTGAATATATCAACATACATTATATGATTATATTATATCATTTTAACTATTTTAATATGTATCTGAAGGTAAGGTTTCTTTTCTATTTATTTATTTATTTTTTGGTTTTGGTTTTTTCTGGTGCCGGGAACTGAACTCACAACTTCGCGCTTGCCAGGCTGGCGCTGTGCCACTGAGCTAAATCCCCGGCCCCTAAGATTTCTTTTCTAGTTGCTATATTTAAATTTTATATACAGTAAAAATGAAACTTTGTATACAAGTAAATGTGTTTTAAAAATTTATGGTAAAATATATGTAATATAATTTTTTTGTGTATGATGCTGGGGATCAAACCCGGGCCTTGTGCATGCAAGGCAAGAAAGAGCTCTATCACTGAGTCACATTCCCAGCCCCTGTAATATAAAATTTAAAAATTACTATTTTAACAGTTTAAATGTTCAGTTTGGTAACGTTAAGTACATTTATATGTACAACCATTATCACTATACATGTCTATAATTTACTCATCTTCCAAAAATGAAATTCCATACCTATTAAACAGTAACTCCCCCTTCCTCTCCTCAGTCGTCTGGCAACTGCTATTTTACTGTATTTTGTTTTGTCTTGTTAGTTTAGTCAGGGTCTCTTGTAGTTCAGCCTAGTCTGGAACTTTCTTGATACATAGTCTGGGTTAGGAGAGAGGAGTCTTTTTTTTTTTTTAATCTTTTTGAGACAGGGTCTCGCTATGCAGTTCACGCTGGCCGTGAGCTCACTTTGTAGCCCAGGCTGGTCTTGAACTTGCAGTGATCCTCCTGCCTCAGCCTCCCAAGTGCTGGGATTCCAGGCATGCGCCACCACACCTGGCTGGAGAGAGGAGTCTTGCACCTCCTGGGTTAGCCTCAATACTGGGATTGTAGGTGTGCACAAATATACTCAGCTCTTGTTCTACGTTTTTTAGGAATTTTATTTCTAGGTACTTCATACAAGTGGAATCATATATTTGTCCTTTTGTATCTGGCTGTTTCACTTAGCGTAATATCTTGAAGTTTCATCCATATTGTAACCTGTGTCACAGTTTTATTCTATTGAAAGGCTGAATAATATTCCATTATATGTATGCACTATATTTTGTTTATCCATTCATCAGTGGACATTTGGGTTGTTTCATCATTTGCCTGTTGTGAATAATGCTGCTGGGAACATGGGTATACTAATATATGTTTGAAACTGCTTTCAGTTCTAGGCATTCTAGGCACTTCAGAAGTGTAATTATGGACTGTTTTCCAGTTTGTATGGGTTTTAACACACACAGATTTGTGTAGCCACTACCAAAATCAGAATGCAGAACAGTTCCATCACATAAAAAAACTTTCTTTTGCTGTTCCCTTATAGTAAATTTTAGTAATTAGAAAGGGAACAGAGTTAAATCTTCAGAGGACAGAATGTAAAGAGGAAACAGGATGTATAAATTTAGGAAGCCCTCATTTTTAGAGATGATATGTAGTGATTGTGGTACACTACTCCGGTCCACCTTCAGCTGCTGGAAGACTTGCCTTGCCCGAGGTCCTAAGGACTGCCAGTGTCCTGTGGACTGACCTGTGTGAGTTTTTAAGGTGGTGTTTCTTTTCTCCAACTCAACCAACTCTGAAAGGCCTTCCTAGCTCCAGAATTTCTTGTGGCTTTGGCTAAAGCCTCATTAAGTGACTTTTTTTTTTTTTTGGTACCGAGAATTGAACTCAGGACCTTGTGCTTGCCAGGCAGACGCTTATGACGCTGAGCTATATTCCCAGCCCTGAAATGACTTTTTTTTAAAAAAAAAATTATTTATCTTTGTATTCATTGCAGAAATGCTTTTCCAACTCAACCTCTGTCTGCCTACTTTTGATTTCTTCTCTTCAGCAAGTGTTTTTCCAAGATTACTCCCTAATACAGCCTTTTATTTATTAATGTCTGCCTCAGAATCTGCTTATGAATCAAATATCTGATGCATTTTTGTTAATTTGCATCTGTAAATACAAAGCAAAAAATGAATTAAGCTTGAAGAGTATTTTTATATGTCAGAGCGTAGGACTATTGTCACTATTTGCATAGTACCACGTTTTGAAAGCAAGTGTAGAAATTAGTGGACCTAAGTGTTTTATGCTGTTCCCACTCTTCTGAATCACAAACAGATGTCTTCAAATAGGAAAAAAAGTGCAAGCTTATTCCTGGCCCAGGCTATGCAGTACATTTTTGGTTTATGCAAAAGAGGCTAGTGCTTAATCGGTGCTATTCTTCTTTTTAATAGAACCACAGAATAAGAGAACTCCAGACTTGCCTGAAGAAGAATATGTGAAAGAAGAGACTGGGAAAAATGAAGAAACAGTAAAAAAAATGCTTGTAGAAACCACCCAGGACTTTGGGGAAGTTGTGGTATGTTAACTAGATTTACTCCTATTTTTCCCCCCTATTCTTGTTCTCTTTTGAATTACTAGGGGTTTTTTTGGAGGGGGAAGGCTATGGGGAATTGAACTCAGGACCTTGTGCTTACCAGGCAGGTGCTTATGCCACTGAGCTATATCCCTGGCTCTCTTCTCTTTTGAAACTGGTTATCCTGTCCATCTTTTTCACCCACCTGAGACCCAGAAAGATAAGAGACATGTTCAAGATAGAGAAAGAGAGAATGGAAGTAGAGGAAAAAGGAAAGTAGAACTGATGAGGGTTTAGGCACGGTGCCCTGAAGCTTTTAGTTTTTGGTTAGACAGCCTGGAGAAGAGATGGAGAAAAAACATTTTTATCTTTCTCAGAATCCTAAATGTAATTTAAAAAAAATTTATAGTAATTTTTCTTTTATAGGTAAATTTAAT
Organism: Chinchilla lanigera; assembly: GCF_000276665.1. NCBI lineage: Eukaryota > Metazoa > Chordata > Mammalia > Rodentia > Chinchillidae > Chinchilla > Chinchilla lanigera. The sequence continues at coordinate 1,919,577 of NW_004955484.1, read as the reverse complement.
TTTTGTGTACATAGAGCTTTTGGGACTATTTTACTTCTTACCTCTTCAGTTCCCTTATGGAGTGTTACAATCTGGGAGTGAAGTCAAACACTTAACAGATGACCTAAGAAACACACATGTATATATAAATGTGTGTGTATTTACATATATACATGTATGTGTTTTTTCATATGTTAGCTTCTAATTTGTTGAAATATTGTAGAAAATTTTATATATGCATGTATGCATACACACATACATGCATACACTTCCCTGGACCCTCCCACATACATATGCACGTATGCACACATATCTGTATCCAACATGAATAAATGTAAGAAGTAACATAGCATGTTAGAGGAACTGAAGGGAGTCCAGTGTGATTGGAGTACAAAAAGCAAGGGGATGGTAGTTGGGAGAGACCGGATATTATAAGAGTTCAAGATTTGGTAATTGGGAACTGGTCTTCCTTGTAATTTTCTGTAGGTTAATGAGAGCTCTGATTTTGAAATCCACATAACTATGTGTGATGATGACCCTCCCACACCAGAAGAAGACTTAGAAACACAGCCTGATGAGGAGGAAGAAGAAAAACTTTCTTCACCAGAGGTGGGAGCTGCCATTAAGATTATCCGGCAATTAATGGAAAAGTTTAACTTGGATCTATCAACAGTCACACAGGCCTTCCTAAAAAATAGTGGTGAGTTGGAGGCTACCTCCTCCTTTTTAGAGTCTGGTCGGAGAGCAGATGGGTACCCCATTTGGTCCCGGCAAGATGACTTAGATTTGCAAAAAAATGATGAAGCTACCAGAGAGGCTTTAGTCAAAAAATTTGGTGCTCAGAATGTAGCTCGGAGGATTGAATTCCGAAAAAAATAATTAGCAAGGTAATGAGAAAAGAAAAAAACCATGAACAGTTGTGACCTGTGAACTTCAAAAAGTTCTTACATTGAAACTGACATTTATCTTCTGACCAATGCTGCTATCATTCTGTGAGTCTCAGTTTCTGTAGCCAAGCAGAGTTATGTAGGAGGATAAAAGTCAAAGAAATTGGATATATTTAGAGTTGTCCCTGGAAAGTATCAGTGTGTTTAAGAAAGGAAAATCTGAACCAGAGAAGTCGATCTACTAGGTAGTAATCCTTTGCTGGAATGGGAGCCCTGCTGTGCTAGTGAGAAGGAGCTTAGTGACAGAGTCAAAGAAAGAAAATCAGGACCATAGGTCTTTCCACATAGCTTGAGTAAAGAGCCTCCTGTCCTTTGCCAGAAGTTTGTCAGATCATAGTAGATTCAAATCCAAGAATCTAGAAAAATGGAAATTTATAATAAAAGGCCTTGAACATGGAGTGTCCCAAACCATTCCATTCCCAAGGAGCTCTAAATTTCTAGAATGTTTTGAAAATTGCATATTTGCTTTGCTAACTTAGTATTCAGGGCCCCTGTTCTTTGGCTATTGTTTTCTTGGAGCACTTCTGAGTCAGGTCTCTAGTATATGTCTCTACCTGACACTCAGTTCTGTTTCAAACGCAGACAAACCCCCAGAGTCTCAAGAACTATCTCTATTAATAGTAATGTGGTTTTTAAACGTCAATTGTGCATAGCTTTGTGCTAAAGATTGTGTTAGACTTAAAAATTCATGAATTGGTTCTTTGTTGTGTTTTCATTATTGAAAATAAATAAAACTTTGAATCTTTTAAAGTGTTTTCTTTCATTGTATACACAAACCTTTTAAAAAACCATTAAGGAACTCACCTTTTTGACTGCTGGTAATTAGAACCAACAAAGTTCCGCTTTAGCACAAACAGGCCGTAAGAAAGATGCTTGTTCTTCTGGAGGGAACAAAGAGAAGATCTGCATCAGAATTATGACGAGTGGCAAAATCAGAGGAACTGCTGAGAGCCGGGGAGGGAAGCCAGTCGGGACCAGCAGGTGTGAGCTGATAGCAGAACCCCACCCTTCCCCCTTAGACGCTGAATGTCCCAGCATGGGCTACCAACTGCGGTCTTGTCAGTACCTGCTTGAGGCTTCTTTTTGCTTAAAGCACTGTGGCATTAATACTCCTGGGAGCAGCCTTCAGCTAGTGGCAAGCGGTGATTAGAGGATGCATGCCCAGCTTCACTGCTGACTGGAGAAATCACAGCTGGGTATTTGTTAAAGTCTTGAGAAGGACAGTGCTTTCCGTGACATCTTTTAGGGTTTAGGGGTTCCCCACGGAGTCAAGGATAGTGCTCACAGTGGTAATATGCTTTTGAATGCCCCCTGTGTAGACTTCCTTGCTTTGTCTCATTTTCCTGTTAGGTACATTTTGGTATCATTGGGTACAGTCAGATTCTTTCCATAGAGTGCACTTCTGGTGGAACCTGGCATCAAGTCAAATCCCTTAACCTTGCCCCGCTCCTGAGTATAACACACTTTCACTAATACAACAGTAGCTAACTGTAATAGTAACTTTTAGATGGGCATTGGAAGGGGTTGTATAGTAGGCATTTAACTTTTAAAAAATTCATTTATTGAGACAAGGTCTTGCTGTGTTGCCCAAACTGGTTTTGAATGCCTGGGCTCAAGCTGTCTTCCTGCCTCAGCCTGCCCAGTAGCTGAGGATATAGGCATGTGCCACTGCAGTGGGCTTAGTCGCTTTTGTTTAAACTGTGTTCTCCATTTTGATAGACTCTAGGGTGGTTAAAAATTTCTGCTTTAGGTATAGAGATGTCATCCAGGATGTCTGTACCTTAGTAAAGTTATCACAGCTTACTGGCTCTATAGTACTAGAAGTTCCAGTATTGTAAAATATTATGCAAAATGATGTAATTTATTATACCCAGACTCCCAAAAGACATATTTGGACAAAACACACCAAGACAGACTTATGGAAGGTATCGGTGTAATTTCTTTCATCGTTGCATCTCTCCTGGTGGGAGGCATGGGTCAGAGGAAAAATCAGACGTAGCTGGGGTAGTGGTGTAGTCCTGTAACTCCAGCATTTAGGGGGCTGAGGATAGAGAATTTCAAGTTTGGGCCCAACCTGGGCAACTTAGCAACTTAGTGAGACTCTGTCTCAAGGAAAGAAAATGGCTAGGACTGTAACTCATGGTGAAGATCCTGGGTTTAATCCCCAGTAATTCTACGGACACACATGTGAACACACACACATCAAAAGTATTTTTGGGAACACAAATAGAAACAAGGAAAATGGGCCACATTTTAATGGCTAATGACATTGAGCTACAACTACATCTGCAAGTCCTGAAGTAGAATTATTTCTCCCTTGAGTTGCAGACCACCAGACTTTAGGTTTCTCTGTTGTGGGCTTCACGAGTGTGGTACTGGTTTTCTGTTTGTGTCCTGCCTTTCTCCAGGGAAAGACCCATTCTCCTAGCAGAAATAAAACTCGGGTCTTTTTTCCTGGGCTGACTTGTATGCTATCCAATTCCTCAGTTTCCCCAGTTCCCTTGTATTGGTTTGCCTGGACTGCCATAGCAACATACTGCACACTGGATGACTTAAACATAGGAATTTATTTCCTGGAGGCTAGAAGTCCAAGATCGAAGTATGTGTGGGTTTCATTTCTCCTGAGGCCTTTCTGGGCTAGCAGATGGCTGCCTTCCACCTCCACCTTTCAGTATGTTCTGATTTCCTCTTCTGTTAAGGACATCAGTCAGATTAAAGCAGGGCCCATTCTAATGGCCTCCTTTTACTGTAGCTGCCTCTTTAAAGGTATTTTCTCTAAATACAATCATATTTGGAGGTACTAGGAGTTAGGACTCGAACATATAAATTGTGAAGGTAGGAGGAAGGGCATAGTTTAGGTGATAACACCCCTAATTGGTGATTTGAACTTTCAAGATCAAGCCTCACTTTTGCCTGCTTTGACCAGTGATGGTGCTTCAAAATCCACGTGACCAGGACTACAACCACAGTGCCATATTGGAGGCCTCATCTTTGACATCCACAGTTTGTTCTTCCCGGGCACCTGAGGTGTGAGGAGGACACAGCAGTAAGCAGTATGTTGGGTCCTCTGAGCCTGCCGGTGGGTGTGATGTCTGTGCAGAGGAGCTGGATAAACTGAACTGCCATCTCAGCCTGCTCTTCACTAAGCCTCCACTTCTCAGGGGCAAAATCTCAGAGCCCTGGGAACCCCTTGTGCAATGACCAGGCTCCCTAGTGACAGGGAGCATTCAGGTGCTCCTTAGCGGAGGAGGTTGTATTTGCTGGTCTCTGTTACCATGTCCCACTGCCCCAGGAAGTCCTGTACTAACTGCCCCATGGAGCCTAAGACCGCTGTGTTATACAAGACTTTCCCACAGATAGTGTTTCTCTGAAAAGGTTAATGTCTGTCAAATAAATCAAGAAGAAACATGGAATGCAGCCGGGTATGTGTGTGTGGCTGCTGCAGCGGCAAGGACCTGGCCTTCCACCCCACTTTGCGCCTGTTACTCCACTTCTTGCCTGGCCCAAGATGGATCTGCTTGTGGGCGTTAGTGAGGTGGGACCCAGACATGTTCTGGCCTTCCCGACAAGATGTGGACCCTCACACGTGACCCAGAGTGCACACTGACATGCTCATCTGCTGGAGCCCGAACAGGAATAACTTCCGCATTTGGGCTGGGCCAGTTTGCCAAGGAGATGCTGCCCTGGTACTGTAAGCACAACAGGGCCAGCTTCGTGGGGCAGCTCAACTTGCATGGCTTCTGGAAAGTGGGCTACATTGAACAGGGCAGTCTCGTCAACGATACCCCAAGTACCACAGCCAGCTCCAGCACCCGTGCTTCCTGCATAGCCAGGAGCAGCTCCTGGGAACAAGAGGGAGTGGCTAGCGTGTCCACCCTGCGGAGTAAGGACAGCGATGTACCAGGACAGTGTCACAGTGTCACCAAGCTCCTGGTGTGCACACTGCTGATGAAGGGAAAGAGTGTTAATGAACTCCAAGCTCTGGCTGTGAAACATGAATGCAAGACTGTGTGTCTGTCGGTGGCCCACCTAAGGCGGAAGTACACCCAGTAGCAAAATATCATCCACAAGTTCATTCGGTTCCTGACTCATGCAGTTGAACAGGATCCTGTGCGTGAAGAGGAAAATCCTGATGTTGGACAGCAACTCAGCACATTCTATGCCCAAATATACCAGGAAGTGCCACTCAGAGCGTATGTCTGTGGCCCCGGCCTCACTCAGCTGCATTCTCTGCCTACAGCAGTTCCAGTCTCTACACCCCCGACATTGTTGCCAGCTCTGGACCCAGACTCTGACATTGCTGAGCTGGCTTCTACCTGCCTTTGGCTTCTCCAGGTGGGAGCATAGATGGGAAGCTCCCAGGAGAGGAGCTATACTCTCTCAGGAGGATGGCTATGGATAACCTTACCATCTCCCTGCTGAGGGCTCTGAGTCCCCAAAGACAGGGACCGTAAGAGAAGCTGGCCAGAGTGGGCCCATGACCTACCCCACATTAGTGCACAGAGCTGGTCTGGGGGAGGCTGGGCACAGTCCCAAGGCATCCTTGCTTGGCCAGTATAGCCCTACTGAGGGCAAAAGGGAGAGGCTGGGGCTAAGCAGTGCCTCTGGTAAGGAAAGACTGAGAGTCCCCTGGGCCTGCCTATAGGCTGCTTTTGCCCCAGCTCTATCTGGTTTTTGTTTTGTTTGATTTTTTGAGGTAGGGTCTCACTATGCAGTTCAGGCTAGCCTAGAAGTCATGTGGCCTAGGCTGGCCTGAACTTGTGGTGATCCTCCTGCCTCAGCTTCCTGAGGGCTGGGATTATAGGCATGTGGCTCCAGCTCTGGCTTCCTTGTCCCTGTATCTTACGGTTCAGTTTGGTTGAGGTTTCACAGCCACACTTGGACTAACTGCAGGTTGTTCATAGTCAGAAATGTATTTGGACTTATCTCTATAGAGGTATACACTGGTATCTAGGAAAGATGAGATCTATAAACAGGCTTTAAAAAAGAAAGAAAACTTATAAAAAGCACAAAGATAGGGTTGGGGATATAGCTCAGTGACACAGTGCCTGGCAAGCATGAGGTCCTGAATTTGATTCCCAGAACAACAAAAAAAGTACACATATAAAAAGCCAGGTATAGCCCTTGAGAAGCTGAGGTAGGAGGAGAGTTCAAGGCCATCCCTGGCTGTATGGCAAGATCCCATCTCAAAGAATTGAAAATACAAATACAAAACATGGAAAACAAAGCACTGCTATGTATGCTGTTGGAAGAGAAAGGCTTTTGGAAACTACATTATGAGAACGCATTTGAAAATCGAGGTGAAATGGATATAGTCTAAGAAAAATTCAACTTCCCAAAACTGATCTAAAGAGAGATGTTGTTTTACAGACTTTCATATGAGTCACCTTTCCATCACTGGGACAAAATGCCTGACATGTGCAACTTAAAGGAGGAAGGGTTTACACTGGCTCATGATGGTCCTGAGTTCTCAGCAATAAATGCAGAACATCACGGCAGAGGAAGGCTTGCGTACCTCACGGTGGCTGGAGGCAGAGGACAAGGAGGAGAGCCAGCGGGAGAGAGGTACAGCCACAGGCCTGTGCCCAGGGGTCACCACCTCCCACCCGCCACTCCGCCTTGTGGCCCAGGCAGCTCCGAACTCACCAGCGCACTCACCACACTTCCTGACACAGCCACCTTGTGAAAACCACACCTCTGAACACATGAGACTTTGGGGGACACTGTAGATCTAATCTGTAACAATATTTAAGGTGTGGAATTAGGAGTCAACAATTTTCCCATAAAATACAGTGTCAGACCCAGAAGTTTAATTTTCAAACTTTTTTTCTGAAGTTTTGTGTTTTTGAGACAGGGGTCTCCTTGTGCAGTCCAGGATGGTCTTGAACTCACTATGTAGCCCAAGCTGGTCTCAGACTCATGGCAATCCTCCTGCCTCAGCATACCGAGTGCTGGGATTATTGGTGTATAGCACCATGCCTGCCAAATTTCAAACATTTAATAAAGGAATAAATGAGGCCAATCATTAATATAGATATCAAAACCTTTATTTACTTTTAAAACTAATACATAAAAAATGTGCATATCTGCCAGGCATGGTAGCACATAATCTCAGCCTTCTGGAAGGGTGAGACAGGACAGTCACAAGTTTGAGCCCAACCTAGGCAATGTAAAAAGATTCTGTCTTGAAATACAAAAAAAAAAAAAAAAAAAAAAAAAAAAAAGGGCTGTGATGTAGCTTAATGCAAAGGCTCTGGGTTTAATCCCCATTACTAGGGGGAGAAATAAAAGAGTGTATGTCATGACCTAGTTGTTTTTTTCTAAAATGTAAAAGCAGCTGCTATGAGCTTTTTGATACTGTGGTGCTTTCTATCAGATATTTTGCCTCTGAGGGACATGGTGGCGAGCAGGGCATGTGCTTCTGGAAGAAGCTGCTTAAGACTTTGCAACTGCTATCCTTTAGGGGATGCCCTTGTTACCGGTGAGCTGGCGCAGCACTAGCTGCAGCTGAGAGAGCAGGGACTTTCCATGAGTTTGAGGAAACTGACCCTGCAGCTGCACCTGAGGAGAGGGTGATTGCTACTGTAGATTCCTAGGACGCTGGTCCTTCGGCAGCTGCTTTTGGGATGGTTTCTCATCTTGACAACTGTGAGATTGTTCATGCTGCTCTGGGTGACTTCGCTGATTCTGCTGCTGTCCTTGCAATACTGAGTACTGCCAATGATCTTCCTTCTGCTCTTCCCTGTTCATCTCTTTGAACCCTCTACAAGCATACTGCAAAAGGATGGGGCTTACATGCTGGTTTTCCCTGGCTGCAGGACTGCTGCTGAAAAAGTGCCGTGCAAAGGTGCTAAGATAATAAAGGTTTATCACAGGGTTGTAGCTGGCAAGAGAATATGGACTTCTTGTTTTATCTTCATACTCCAAAGCACGGCCCGGCTGCTTTTCAGAGCCTGCAACAATAGAGCTCTTAGAAGTCTGCCTGTTGACTGGAAATCTGCCGTTTCTGCAGACAGGAGCCTCCGGCTGTGCCTGTCGGAGATTTGTGGGCCAACAAGAACCCTGCTCAGGGGCACACTTGGGAGCTGCAGCCTGGGTATCCTGGTGGCTTCACCATGGATGGGCTTGGACTGAGGATTTTTGTTGCTTCTGCATAGTAAATACTTTCTTTTTTCTTCCGGTGGAAGTCTGGATCTTTTACTCTGGAACCAGCTCAAAAGGGAAAAGATAATATTGTTTGAAGAAATCTACTTAAGTGATTATATTCCCCAATACATTTCCTAAATGAAGAAGCGTTCCCTGTTTAAGTCTCTTTCCAGCAGAGTCCCTGACTTGCCTTCTGAGTAAGGTGTGTAAAAATTAAAGGCAAACTCTTCGGGGCTGCATGTGAGAGTACAGAGGTCGTACATGGAGGATTTCTAGAACCACGAGCTTCTTCACCGGAAACAGTGATCCCATGGTTTACATGTAAGCCATGCCATTCAGAATCTCCCCCCAAATTCTGTGTGACCCACACAGTCTTCTCTCCCTTATTCAATAAGAGACTTCTGTAGCACAGAGAAGGCTCCCAGCTGTCCCACCTATGCCTGCATTCTTCCCCAGACCTCACCCCACCAGAGTGAATAAACCATGCTCTTTCTGAAGTGCCACATTTCTGTTTCTCTCATGTGCATAATTCTTACGTGCACTGGGTTCAAAGGTGCCAAATAAAGTAAGCAATTGCTTTGAGTTATTACTTGACCACATATTTACAGCAAGACCCTAACCATTACATTCAACTTCTCTAATCCTAAATTTTCACCTCCCTAAAGAGGATAATAAAATATGTCGCCGGGCGTGGTGGCGCATGCGTGTAATCCCAGCACTCGGGAGGCTGAGGCAGGAGGATCGTCGTGAGTTCGAGACCAGCCTCAGCTACAAAGTGAGCTCAATCAAGGCCAGCCTGAACTGCATAGCGAGACCCTGTCTCAAAAAGACAACAAAGGGGCTGGGGATTTAGCTAAGTGGCAAAAGCGCCTGCCTGGCAAGCGCAAGGTCGTGAGTTCGGTTCCTGGTACCGGAGAAAAACCAAAAAAGAAAAGAAAAAAAAAAAATAAAAAAGACAACAAAACAAAACAAAAAACTAGATGGTACCTACCACACACCTGGGCTATCTACTCTTTTGCTCACAGGCAGTGAACCTGTTACTTGTTACTGTCCCAAATACTATAGGCAACTGTAACCCAGTGGTAATTATTTGTGTATCTAAACTAGAGAATGTGCACACACCTGTAATCCAGCACTTGGGAGGCTAAGGCAGAAGGTTCACCATGAGTTTGAGGCCAGTCTGGGTTCCATAATGAGTTCAAGGCCAGCCTGAGCTACATAGACAGACCCTGTCTCAAACAAACAAATACACACATACACACACACACACACAAATATGAATATGGCTTTTTTTTGGTGGTGGTAGTGGGGATTCATACTAGGACCTTCACACTGAACTATACCCCTGGTTCTTCACTTTTTTTTTTTTTTGATACAATGTCTTACAAAGTTGCTAAGTTGTCTAGGCTGCACTCAAATTTACAACATTCCTGCCTCAGCCTCTCAGAGTATTGAGATTATATGTGTGTACCAGCACATCTGGCATTTGCAGTCCAGTGTTTTGACAAAATGACAGTATGTGTGGCACACAGCTATGTATAAAATAGGCAAAGTTCACCTATGCTGCTTGGAAGGCAGCATATCAGCTACTGAGGGAGGAGTTGCAGCCTTAAAGGGAGGAGGATGACAAGTCTCTGAGTGTTGCTGCTGGTGCCATGTGTGAAGTTAGTTTGTGAAAACCCATTGAATTGCTTTTTAAAAAATGTACATTCTATTTCAATAAAAATTATTTTTATTGAGATGAGGTCTCTCAAGAGCCTACTCAAAGCCTGAGGCAGGAAGATTGTAAGTTCAGGGCCAGCCCAGGCAACCTAGCAAGACCCTGTCTCAAAATAAAATCATAAGTGCTTATAAATCAGCCTAACATTTATAAGAAAAAAATAATAAAATTGTAAAAATGGATACTCAAGTCCTCTTGACCTAGTATTGTGTGGATCCTCAGTCCCCCTTTATATTTAGATTACATTAGGTTTGAATTTTAAATTTCCACACACCTTAAAAAGATCCGGGTGTGGTGGTGAAAGAGAAAACTATACTAGAAACAACTGTTCTTTTAAAACTTTGTCCTCTTTGAAGTTGCCTAGCTCTGTAACTGTTTCATGGTTCTGTAATTGCTTTCTTGACCCCTGTAACTACAAGAGTGTAACTGAACCTGGTTGTACCAAGCTATGTGGTCATTAATCTAGCCCTGTAACCGAAGATCTCACCCTGCTAGCTAATCAGAAGAGCTGCCAGGCTGTCCCTCCCGCCTTTGTAACCCCTGCTTATGCCTCATATAAAAATTCTGCCTCACAGACACTCGCTGCCTGGCTTCTGTTGGAAGTTATTCCAGCCAGGATCTCTGGTATAAAATAAAGCTGTTTACTGCCTCCTGACTTCCTCGGGTGTTGTTCCTTTCCTGGACTTAGTTTTGCTGCAACACACTCCTGTATTCCCAGCAGTTTGGGAGGCTGAGGCAGAAAGATCATTTAGTGACTTTTAGCAAGACCCTGTCTCAAAACAAACAACAAAAAAAGAGATAAAAAAATTTGTCATATCTTTACTGAACATAAAAGAGGAGCAAGAGGGGTCTGGAGACTGGGAAAAAGCTCACTGAGAAGGTCCTAGATTCAACCTTCAGCCCTGAAGAAAAAAAATAAGATGGGAGAAGTAATGAGAGTAGAAAAACAGTAAAGGGCTAGGGTGTAGCTCCGTGGTAGAAAGCTTGCCTAGCAGGTGTGAGGCCCTGGGTTTGAACCCCAGCATCCACAGAGATGCTGTGGAGGAAGAGGCTGTGTGCTGACACAGTGCAGCGGGGGAAATGTGCACACAGCTTGCCATCTTTCCTCATCTAAACACTGGAGGTTTAGACGAAACTGATCACTTTACCACATGTGCTTTTGTTGAGCTTTTCGACAAGAATTAGGCCGTATGATTTTTTCTAAAATTAATTTATATTTTCACATAAGTGCATTGATTCCTTAAGGAAGCTTTTTTCTATCACTATCTGTCTTAGTCACTTTCCTCACTGCTGACACCCACAAGTTAAAGGAGGAAAGGTTTATTTTTTGTTCAGTTTGTAGTGGTTTCAGTTCATAGTCAGCTGGCTCCAAGGCAGGGTGGCGTGATAGAGGGTCATTGCAGAGGGGAAACAGTCCTAGGCAGAGCAGGCAGGAGGCTGCAAGCAGCAAACAGCAAACCTCCCTTTCCCTTTTAACCCATCCAGCCTACAAGCCTTTCGATGGCAGAAAGATCATTTAGTGACTCCTGCATGCTAGACAGGGACACTTATCAGCCCACACTCAGGGTGGGGCCTTTCCATTATCCACACCCAGAACTATGCTAAACCAATCAGTGGATCACTTTGGTACCACATACCTTTAACCCCAGTATCACATACCCTAGATCCAGCCATTTCTGAAAAGCCCCATCTATGAGCACACAAGCCTTTCGGGGGACATCTTGATTCAAGCCATAGCACTACCCTTAAATGTGGGCCACTTGTGCTTTAAAATATGAAATATATTGAAAAGAAAACAATACTACCAGGTGTTGTTTCTATTGTTGTAGAAAACAATACTACTGGCACATGCCTGTAATCCCAACACTCGGGAGGCTGGGGCAGGAGGATCACTGCAAGTTCGAGACCAGCCTATGCTACATAAGTGAGCTCAAGGCCAGCCTGAACTGCATAGCAAGACCCTGTCTAAAAAAACAAAAAAACCCCAAAAACCCAAAAAACCAATACTACTAAATTTAAAAAATTTAAGAGAGACCATTTAAGAGAGATATTCCTCTTTTAACAACCTACCTGTTTAACTACCGTTTGGACTTACAACCAAGGCACACAGTTCAAATTTACAACCCATATTTCTTTTGTACAGTTCTGTACATCTTGTTTATAGAGCCTCAATGTCTTTTGTTTTGTTTTGCACAGTATGTCTTATTTATACAGTACTGTAATATTTGCTGATTGTACTATACAGTATATTGCTATGGTTTTATGTTCTGTTACACATTACAGTACTGCATATAAGAGTTATGCAAATAAAAGCAAGGTCATCAAGTTGGAGTTTCCTTTAACCATTTCTTTGTTCTGAATATTATAATGGACATGCTATATACAATTCCTCATTTAGTGACCACTTCATTTAATGACCTACTTACAGGAAGGGAACTCGATCCTTAGGCAAGGAATGTCTATACAAAGTAGGACAGGGTATAGCTTAGTGATAAGTGTCCCTGTCTAGCATGCAGGAGGCCCTGGGTTTGTACTCTCCAGTACCGAAAAAACAAAACCAGTCCAACAAAACAACAAAAACCAAAACAAAGCAAATCTAAGCAATTTACAAAAGAATTCATATTGAAAAATAACATCTTGTGGGGCTGGGGATTTAGCTCAGCAGCACAGCGCCTGCCTGGCAAGTGCGAGGTCATGAGTTCGATTCCCGGTACTGAAAACAAAACCAAAAAAACAAAACAAAAAGAAAAGAAAAGAAAAGAAAAATAACATCATGTAATATATAATTGTACTATGACACATTGATAATTTCTCCCTCAAATATGTTTAAAAACAGAAATTTAATCATTTATTTCAAAATAAATAGAAACTAGAAAAAGTTACTGTTTTAAGCAAAAAAATTTAACCATTTAGACTGGTAAATCATAACTTATTTTTGTTTAAATACTTATGCCAATGAATAGAAATATGAACAGGATGTGGTGGCACATGCCTGTAATCCCAGCACTTGGGAGGCTGAGGCAGGAGCATTGCCTTGAGTTCAAGGCCAGCCTGGGCTATATAGCAAGACTCTATCTCAAAAACTAAAATGAAACAAAGAAAAAGAAAAAGGTTCAATATCATTAATCATTAGGGTAATGCAAATCAAAACTATAATACTGTATTTAACACACTAACTCACTCAATAGTATAGCTATAACTCTTTTAAACATGGAAAAAAATAACTGTTGGTTATAATGGAGAAACAAGAACCTTATGCATTATGGTTAGACTGTCAAATGATGGAACTGCTTTGGAAGACAGTCGGGCAGCTCCTCTGAAAGTTAAGCGGAGTTCCCATAGGACCTAGCAATTCCACTCCTAGGTAGCTGCCCAATCAAGATGGAAGTACATTACTTACACAAAAACTGGTGTGTAAATGTTCATATGTTCATAGCAGCCTTACAATAGACAAAAGACTGAAATAACTCAAATATCCATCAGGCTATGAAAGGGAAAATAAATATTTTGTTTTTGAAATACTATTTGGCAGTAAAAAGGAAAGGAATGCTATGCATGGATCAACCTTGAAAATATGGTAAGTAGAATGTTTTGGGGAAAAATAGGTTTTGTGGTTGTATAATCACAAAAGAGTACATAGTATATGATTCCATTTACATGAAATGCACAGAATAAATAAATCCATAGAGGCAGTAGATTAGTAGTTGCCAGAGACTAAAAGAAGGAGAAAAATAACCACTAACAGGTGTGGGGTTTCTTCCTAGGATGATGAAAATGTTCTTAATTAGATAAAGGTGATGGTTACCTAATTCTGTGGCTATACATACCAAAAACAACTGAATTATATACTTTAAAAGAGTGGCTTTTATGGTATTGAACTGTATCTCAATAAAGCTTTTATTTTATTTTATTTTAGTCTTTTTGAGACAGGGTCTCACTGTTCAGTTCAGGCTCGCCTTGAACTCACTTTGTAGCCCAGGCTGGTCTCGAACCTGCAAAGATTCTCCTAGCTTAGCCTCCTGAGTGCTGGGATTACAGGTGTGCACCACCACGCCCAGCTAAGGCTATTATTTTAAAGAGAAAGAAAAATGAATAAAGAGAAGTGTAATTTTAAATGAAGATGTGACTATTTTAAGCACATATTTTATTAATAATATCATGACTAGGCTAGAAAAATCATAATTGGAAATTTCCCTTTGGAGATCTTAAGGTTGATGCTAAGTTGAAAAAGAAAGTTTGTGACAGCAACTTAAATACAGACAGTTTCAGGTCTTAGGCACAGGTGTCTCAGGCTTCTAAGGAAGCATTTCCCAAAATAGTGTTAAGTCTGCAACTTATAAATGACTTCTGTTTCAGGAGAATGTTCCTAAGTCAGGTTGGTCTGTAGTCCACAAAGTGAGTTTTATACAGTACATGTGTGTATCTTATATAGTACAGCTGTGGAAGTTCTCAACTAAGCTGAGGACTTAAAACTATATGTGACTTTTCTGAGGACTGAAACGAAAATGTTTCAGTCCTCAGAATGCATTCTCCATTTTCTATATATCTATTTATCTTTGTGCTTGTCTCTATTTCTGGCCTATTAGATCTGAATCATAAACCCAACCCCCATTATACAACAGTAGCCCAAATAAAATAAAGACTGTTAGAATTAAAGGCATTAGAATGTTAGAATTACAGGTGTGGGCACTTGTACAATTATCCTACTCTCTCAATTTATTTGTTAGGATGGGATATTCCAAAAATGCACGTCACTTGATTCTTTTAAATTTTGAGATCCAGGCATTGTGGTGCATACCTGTAATCCCAGTACTTGGGAGGCTGAGGCAGAAGGATTGTTGTGAGTTCGAGACCAGCCTGGGCTACAAAGTGAGCTCAAGGCCAGCCTGAACCGCATAGCGAGACCCTGGCTCAAAAAAGACAAAAACAAAAACAAAAACAAAACTACCACACCAACTAAAATAGATAGCAATATAGAAATGGCTCAGATAAATAAATATCATGGAAAAACATTAGCTCTATTGTCAGTATGTCGTACCTAACATCTTTTGGCTCCAAACACCAACTAAATATGCATTGATACTGATGGGAAAGCATTTTAAAAAGCAAACTTTCAGAAGTAACTTGACTACCAAAAATTCAGGGAATGGTCACTTAAGCCGAGCCATGCAGTGCCTGCAGCACAGTCTTACCCCATCCTTCCAGCCCAAGGTCCATCACCTGGATGGCCTCAGTGCAAATGGAGTTCCTCCAGATTATCACCTGAATGTAATATAGTTCATTACTGTTACAGAATGAAAAAGGATGAATCCTAGCAAACAGAACCAGTGGTTTTAGAAGAGCTGTGGCATAGAATTCTCAAGATGTATGTGGATGAGGGACTTGCTGTCACCTCACGTGTCATACCTGGTGTGCCCTGCGCTGTGGCTTCAGTTGCTATGGCTGGAGCAACCGGGGGCTGCTGCTGACTGGAGCTCACTGAGGGAGAAAGGGTTACCTCACAGGGGCCCTGGCTGGGCAGATGGGGTAGGGACTCTCTGGAAGCAACTTGCTCATCCTGTCCAGGCAGCTGCAGGGCGCACAAAGGAACAGGGTGGGATGTGCTCACGGACATCTGCACGGCCACTTGTGGGCTGGTGCCTGGGGCACCAGGCAGTCCTCTGTTTGGTGAAGCCAGAGCTAGCCTAGCGGTCTTTGGGATGCCTGGCCTGGAGACCGCAGAGCTGGAAGCAGACACACCAGGTGGGTCCAGCTCCGCGCCGATGGCAGATGTTACAGCGGGAATCGGCTTAGCAGATCCTACACAGCAGGGACCAGCATGGGCCTGAGGCTTGGCTTGTGCCATCTGTGTCAGTGACAGGGCTGGCCCAGCTGCCCTTCCCGTGAGCTCTGCATTTGCTACAGAGTAAGAATCGTCTGGAATCTCTTGTTTGATTTTCTTCCTGATCACATCCTTGCTGCCTTGGCCGGCCATCTGCACCTGGGAGCACCAAGGGCGGGAAGAGGGCGCTGCTCCCGGGGTTTTGCGAGGGGCGCTTTGAGGCCATCCGGTGGCGGGTTCAGAGGAGCTATCCTGGACTGGAGCAGAAGAGTCACGAACCGTGCCAAGCTGGATGCTTTCATCTTCATCCTCGTCCCTAGCTTCATCTAGTTCAGAGGGCTCGCTGCGGTGGGAGAAGCCACTAGAGTCTCTGGTCCAGCGACCATCTGACGCCATTCTCGCTGGTTTCCGAGGGCTAGTCTGTGTCCCGGAAGGCTCTCCGATTGTACTGGGACCCTCAGGGAGAAAACTTGTGTTGCCTTGGGAACAGCCTCTCACTGGAGACCCCGCTGTGCAGGTAGCAGTTACCCAGCGGAGGGTATGGCCAGCCTTACACTGCCACGCTGCAATCAGGTTCCCATGGAGACCTTCAACGCTGCAGAAGAGAGCATGGCTGTGCACCCAGGTGACCAATCTGGCCAGGTCCTCCAATGAGGTGTGAAGCCAGTGCTCCATGTTAGGAGGATTGGCAGTATCTTCCTGCACGCCTGTGTTCCCTGGGCGGCGGGTGGGCCAGAGAGGAGCAGAGAGGCGTGAGTGCGGAAGGCTCCCACCTGCTGCCTAAAGCGGTGTGGCAGGGGGCGGGGCTGCAGCCTAGCTCTGCCCCACGCGTGCGTACCAGACTCAGCATGCCTGGTGGGTGTTTCACTTTTTTATTTTGAAACCAGGTCTCCCTAAACTGCTAAGGTTGATCTTTATTTATTTTTTTGGTACTGGGATTCGAACTCAGTTCCTTGTGCTTACCAGGCAGGCGCTTGTATCGCTGAGCTAGATCCCCAGCCCCTAAAGTTGGCCTTAAACTGGGCATCCTGCTGCCTCAGTCTCCCAAGTAGCTGGGATTATGGGCGTGTGCCATCATGTCCAACATAATAGAAGTTTTTGAACATTTATTTAAAAATAATAGTAAAGCCAGATGTGCTGGCGCACACCTGTAATCCCAGCACTAGGGAGGCTGAGGCAGGAGGATCCCTGCGAGTTCAAGGCCAGCCTGGGCTACAAAGTGAGTTCAAGGGGGACGTAGCTTAATGGCACAGTGCCAGCCCAGCAAGCGCGAGGTCGTGAGGTCGATTCCCGGTACCAAAAAAAAAAAAAAAATCAAGGCCAGCCTGAGCTGCATAGTGAAACACTGTCTCAAAAAGAAAAAAAAGAAAAAAAGAAAATTTTACTCTAAATGCAAGCAGTCACAGAAAGCCTTGTATTGAGAGTTCATGCTTATAAAATGCTTAGCCATGGATAGAAAGTGGATTAGCCATTACCAAGGCCTCAGGGCAGTTGGGGAAGGCATGGCTGCTAATGGCTTGGGTTTAGTTCTGAGTAAGAAAAATGTTCTGGAATTAAATATTGGTCATCACAAAATGTACACTAATAATGTAAAATGAAACTTCAAAAGGAAAGAGAAACTGGGATAGTGGAATGGAGAAAAGAAGAGAAAAGCAAAAAGAAAATAATAATATATATATGGCAGTTAAGATAGTTATACTACTAATATCTCTTAGTTCATTGAAAAGAAAGGTTTGTGCTAATATTGTTTAGACAATTAAATGCTGATATCTTGTATTCTGAGTAACTAATTTAAAGATAACAATATGCAATATATTAACCACGGTTACTTTCCTATTATCTTCTTTTGAAATTTTGTTTTTTTTCTCTTTAAATAAAAAAAAATGTATTGGTGATCATTGCACAACTTTGTGAATATACTAAAGAACACTGAAGCCGGATGTGGTGGCACATGCCTGTAATCCCAGCACCTGGGAGGCTGAGGCAGGAGGGTTGTTGCAAGTTCAAGACCAGCGTAGGCTACAAAGTGATCGCAAGGCCAGCTTGAACTGCATAGCGAGACCCTGCCCCAAAAGGACCAAAAAAAAAAAAAAAAAAAAGAGCATTGCATTTTACATTTTAAAGCTATGAATATGGAGAGCCTGGCACCTGATACCAATCTTCTAGTGCAAGATCAAGAGGGTTTTTATGGGAACGCCTAGATCTAATGTCAGAAAGAAGACCTACAAAGCGGCAGCCACTGACTTTGCCGCACTGTCCTCCTGTCTTGCAGTGGCCCGTCCTTCTTGCAGGATGTAGCTTCTCTTTCCTTCAAAGCAGTCTTTTCTCCTCGAGTGCTTTTTTTATACTTCTCTTTCTTCTGCTTGTTTTTTTCCTCTTATAAAGAAAATGTTCATCTTTCACATTTATCAGTTGTTCCAGCAGATTCACCGAATGGGACAATGAGACTGGAAAGCATTGCTGGTCTCCAAGTTTCGGGATCTTGTCCACAGCCTTTCCTATCCAGTTTCAGGTCTGGGAGGTTGAAGGAGGGACAGACGTGGGTCTCCCAGGGGAGCGCAGATACCTTTTAGCAGAGGCTCTCCAGGGGCAGGGCAATCAGATGCTTCAGGCCAAGGTCCTGAAAGTTTCAACCCTGGGCCCAAACTACATAATATCCCACCCTCAGCCTGCCCCACGATAACCCTTAGGCCTAAATGCTACTAACCTACTTGTGCTTCCTGTAATCTGTGATCTCCCCAATTCAATTTAAGAATGGAACTTCTGGTCACCCTGCTCATGAAAGACACTCTGATTCACATGAGATTCCAGGCTTGTAACCTGAGATCCCTTGAAAGACATTAACTTTTTTTTTTTTTTTTTGTGCTATGAATTGAACCCAGGGCCTCCTGTGTTAGGCATTTCTGTACCACTGAGCCATACTCTTATCCCCTAATCCCTTTTTCTCCAGGCACTTTGATCTGAACTCTTGCTATAGAAGCTAAGAGTTACCATTTTCATTTTCTTTCTGCAGCCTCCGGGGCCTGTAAGTGCTTTGTCACTGAGCTATAGCCTCAGCTGACTTTTAAAATTTATTTTTTGTTTGTTTTGAGACAGAGTCTTGCTATGTAGTTCAGGTTGGCCTTAGACTCACTGTGTGGCCCAGGCTGGCCTTGAACTCAAAGGGATCCTCCTGCCTCAGCCTTCCAAATCCTGCCTGGGATTATGGACATGTGCCATCACTTCCAGCTGTTCTCATATTTTATATCCTCCTGTCTCAGCCTACCTAGTAGCTGGGATTATAGGTATGTGCTATCACATCGAGCATGATTCACCTTTTTCTTCCAGAGAATTAGGTCCTACTTACCTCCGATAAACATGTAGATTTACACAGGTATAGAGATGCAATATAGATGCAAATACAGATATAAATTTACAGATTTATGTATATATACAGTATGTGGGGTTTCGGATATGCATATGGCTGTGGATGATGTAATTATAAAACAACGGATGCCCCTTCATTAATATTAGACTTCTTTTCAAAACTCGGAGAACTCTCTTCACATGTGTGTAAAGTATGGGGAAATGACTGATATTAGTAGAGCTCTAAATACTAGATGAGCTCCCTCTCATCTCAGCCTGCCCACAAGTCATGGGGGGAAGAATTTAAAAATAAACTAGCCACATCATCACTGTCAAATAATTATATCAGAATCTTCCTGGGTAGATCTGTGCCATCAGTATGCTGCATGGCCATGTGTGCACATATGTGTATGCATTTTCATTCTCTACGTGATGATGAAAGTACATCTCACGTTAGTAGTAGGATGTAACTTGACAATATGATGTTGGAATATTTTGGCAGTTGCTCTTTAGCCTATGAACCTTCTTAGCAAAGCACTTATTCATGATACTCCCAGACACCAGTGAGCATGCCCACCCCTTGCCTGTGTGTAGTAGTGCAGAACTGGTATCTCTGTAAAACTACATCTGTGTTTTAACACCTTCACATGGAAGTGAGAGAACTGCAGAATGGAATAGACTGACAAGTGACAACATGAACCAAAAAATATTTTTCAAAGATACTTGTATTAGGCAGGTGTGGTGGCACATGACTGTAATCTCAGCACTCTGGGAGGCTGAGGCAGGAGGAGCACAAGTTCAAGCCCAGCACAGGTGACTTAATGAGACGCTGTACACAAATTTTAAAACATAGAAAAAGGGCTGGGGATTAGCTTAGTACAAAGGCCTTGGATTCACTCCCTAGTACTAGTAAAAAAAAAAGAAGGAAAGAGAGGACAAGATAAAGGATGATTACCCCAAGGTTTGTGTGTATGTGTATGTGTGCGTGCGTTAATAATTGAACCTAGGGCTTTGCCCATGCTAGTCAAGCACTATACCACTGAGCTACATCCCAATCCCTACCAAGATTTTAAATTAACATATAACCAAACTGGGCGTGGTGGTACACACCTATAATCCCAGCACATGGGAGGCTGAGACAGGAGGATCGTTAAGAGTTTGAGACCAGCCTGGGCTACACAGTGAGCTCAAGACTAGTCTGAACTACACAGAGACCCTCTCTGAAAAAGGCAAAAAAAAAAAGGAAAAAGATTAACATATAATCTATTTATAATGAAGGGAATTGTATGAGTATGTAATATATAAAAAAATTCAAAACCTAAACGTGTAGAAACACTAATAGCATTAGTGATTTCATGGCTTTACTATAATTTCCTTACAGCTGGATGTGGTTGACACACACCTGCAATCCCAGCACTCAGGAGGCTGAGGCAGGAGGATCACAAGTTTGAGGCCAGCCTGGATTACATTGTGAATTCAAGGCCAGCCTGAACTACATAGTTTTGGGAACCTGTCTCAAAAAACAAAAATAAAAATAAACACAAACAAAACAAAACCCCCAAACAATTTTTTCCTTGCAATGTTTGTGATCAAAGGAATACTCAGTATGGAAGGAGTACTCATTATGTGAATACTCAGTATTATGGATATGCCCTTATCCATTTAACTCACTTCCTTATTAATGGATGGTGAGGAAGTAGTTCCCAGTTCCCAGTTTATGTCTTCAGAGCTCAGAGGAAGAAAAGCTCACTTTTATGAGCATATATCACCAGAAAACATGGCCTTTTTTTTTTTTTTAAAGATCATTCAGGTTCGCTTTGAACTCACTGTGTAGCCCAGGCTGGCCTGGAACTCACAGTGATTCTCCTGCCTCAGCCTCCCAAGTGCTGGGATTGTGAGCAGGAGCCACCATGCCTTCTGCATATCAGACTAACGTCAAATTTGCCTTAGCGCCTGGTGAGGGGGGAAGAAATGCCAGTGGATCTCTTGCAGGCCTGTTCTCTTTGCCCTGGCGTGTTTAGGGCTGTGGATTTTCCAGACTGAAAAATGCTGGGGCTCAGAAGGCTTCAGCAGACTTGTCCCCTGCTTGGTGCCTCAGTGGCTCTGAGGCAGTGGGGCTGGGTGCCATGGGTAAGCACTCCCACGCAGCGCAAAACCTCCTCCTTCCCCTGCG
This sequence comes from Chinchilla lanigera, assembly GCF_000276665.1. NCBI lineage: Eukaryota > Metazoa > Chordata > Mammalia > Rodentia > Chinchillidae > Chinchilla > Chinchilla lanigera. The sequence continues at coordinate 1,898,446 of NW_004955484.1, read as the reverse complement.
CCAGTCTTGCTTCAGGACGGGATGCCCTCAGTGGTCATCTTTTCAATGGTATCTGCGTCAAAAGAGAGGAGGCCTGGAGCAGGGTCACCGACAGCCTTCCGTCGTGTGCAGCAGAGCCGACAGTCGTCTCACTGGGGCTCGGTGGGGCCCACAAAGGTCCTCTTCTTGCAGATAAGGTTGTAGCTTTTACTGAGAATCCGTGGATACCGGGAGTCTGCCGACGGCATGAAAGTCAGTGGCTGAGCAGCTCTGGCTGCAGCTGGCATTCGCCGTCCTCAGGACGTCCCTTCCCGAGGGTCCCATTCTGCGATGAGAGCCTGGCGGCCCTTGTCCCACCACTGCATGATGTAAGGTAAGTCAGTGTGACCCGGATCTGGAAGCCGTTGCTCCTTGTGCTCAGGGTGAGGCTGAGAATGGTTCTTCCCCTGCAGGACTCCTGGGCCCGAGTAAGCTTTGTCATTTTGGAGGCTGAAAGGAACCTGAGTGTCTGAGTAGTTCCCTCCTAGAGTCAGCAGCGTCAGCAAGCGATCCATGAAAGTCAGAGGGGTGTCAGAGCTCTCTCCTCCCTCCGTAGCCGGTGTGGGCTTTGCGCCTGTGACACTTGGTCCTTGGCTCACAAAGACCTGGAAGGGGTCCCAAAGCTCAAAGAGCACCTGGGATGGAAGAGGAGCCGGTGGGAATGTTTGGTTGCTGCAGAAGGAACTGGAGGGAGGAAAGTGGGGAACTTCGTGTGGGAGAGCGGACAGGGTGCTGTGCTGCTGCTGAGCAGGGGTGTCTGGTCTCTCGTCTGTGCCGTCCACCTGGAGGTCCAGCAGCTCTCTTGTGCCCTGCTCAGGACACAGAGGATTCTGGTTCTGAAACCACATGTACAGTGAGAAAAAGGAAAACACAAGCCCAATGAAACATAAGCAAGTCTAACTCTGTAAAAAAAAAGGGGGCTATTGCCAGGGGCAGCGGCACACATCTATGAACCAAGCACTCTTAGAGGCTGAGACAGGAGGATCACAGGTTTGAGCCCAGCACAGGCAATTTAGCAAGATCCCGTCTCAAAATAAAAAATAAAAAAGGTCTGGGGATATAGCTGTGTGTGAAGGCCCTGGGTGCAATTCCCAGTGCCACAAAGCAAACAACAGAAGAAAGGAGGCTCTTAATGTAAAGTCCACTCGCAGGGTGCACATGACAGGTGTGATTGAAAA
>NW_004955484.1:1889814-1896910 GCF_000276665.1 Chinchilla lanigera | reverse complement strand
AGTGTCTTTAGCTGGGCTATCCTGGCTGCCTTGACATTCAGACTTAGTTCAAAACATTTACCTTTCGTGGTCATTTGACCTTGGGGAAGAGGCACAAGTCACACGGTGCCAGATCCAGGGAATAAGCACACACTGTCATGTTTTTATGAGCCCGCCTTTCTGTTGAATGGCACTGTGAAGGCCTTGTAAAGACGCTCACAAAAGAGGACCTCCAGAAGTGCTTCAGAAAGTGGCAAAAACAGTGGGCTAAGTATGCTGGAAGTGAGGGAGAAGATTTTGGGGGGCATTAATGGTAATGAGTTTTTTAGTGCAATAAATTTTTTCTTCCCATGCTGTAGCCTGGCCCTACCACAGACCCTGACTTTATTCTGCTCCCCACTCCTCTTTTATTGTAATGTTTAAATGTAAGCATTCATCATATATTTTGATCTCTGTGTGTGTGCATGTGCGTGTGCGTGTGCGTGTGTGTGTATGTGATATGAGGTCCTGACTTCTGATCAAGGGTTAGTAAACACAGTAAATGTTTTGGGAGTTTCTATGCCACAAAGCCTTTGGCAGTGCTTCCTACGTCACGAGCACTTCCATGGATGAAATCACTATCACTGTCACCACTGTCACTATCACTAAAGTATAAGGAAGTCCATGGGGACAGTGTTGTTCTTCATTGGAGAACACTTGACTATATAGATTTTTTGGCTGTCAGAATAGGAGTAGGGGAGGTGAGTATGGACTTTAGTGGTACTTAATTGGCAGAGGCCAGAAATGCTGAAAAATATTCTCCTATGCCCGGGACAACACCTCATAAGAAAGAAATATCTTGCTTCAAAACACAACACGGCCAAAGTGTTAGGAAAACTGATGGACTTCTCAAAATAGGTATTAATTTTCAGGTTTCCCCACTCTTTTCCTGTTTGGGATTTTTTTTTTTTTTTTCCTCTTTTTGAGGCAGTGTTTCACTATGCAGTTCAAGCTGGCCTTGAACTCACTTTGTAGTCCAGGTTAGCCTTAAACTCACAGTGATCCTCTTGCCTCAGCCTCCTGAGTGCTGGGATAATGGGCACATGCCACCACGCCTGGCCTTGTTTGTGATTCTAAATGAATGAATCCGATTTATTTATTTATTTTTTTTGTACCAGGAATTGAACTCAGGACCTTGCACTTGCCAGGCAGGAGCTTGTGCTGCTGAGCTATATTCCTGGCTGAATGTATCCAATTTGGTTTGGAAAATCTTCTTTTGCTGGAATGTGATGTGCAGTGTTGGGTATTTACCATCCCAGCACTTTTTTATTTTTATTTTCTGCAGTCCTGGGGAATTGAACCTGGGGCCTTTGGAGTATCCTACATCCACAGCCCTTTTTTATTTTGAGACAGGGTCTTGCTGTCACTAAACTGCCCAGTCTGGGCTTGAACTTGCACTCTTCCTGCCTCAGAGTGCCAGATTACAGGTGCGTACTACCAGGCCCCACTCTGCCCAGACTTCTGTCCTTGATGACTGTGATAACCCAAGAGAGCAGGAGTCTATGCCACACCTCCAGGGCAATGTCACTGAACTGGTAGGACAGATACATAACTCACTAGAAATGCTTTTGAGACCAGGTCTCTCTATGTAGCTTAGGCTGACATTAAATTTGCAATTTTCACGTCTCAGCCTCCCAAGCCCCCTGTGGAGACAAAACCATTAAAATTCTCAGCACACAAACTTCTTTGATAATGTCCTTCTGCCCAGGCACCGTACTGAGCAGCCAGGAAACACTGCACTAGTGAGGGCTAAAATCAGTACAAGACACAAATAAACACAAAAACCATCCTTTTCTCCCCTGAGCTAGAAGGTAAAACATACAGATACCCTAACTAACTTTCAAGAGCCTTTTTGGAGGCCTAAGCAAGAAGCTTTGATGTTTAGAACTTTAGTTACAATACAGGACCTGAAAGATTAACAGGGAACAGGATGCCCTGGGAAGTATATTTCTAAGATATCTACAGTTGCCAACTCAGGCCTTTCCCTTGCTCACATCTTTATTCCTTTATAAAAACTCCACTCTGGCACATGCCTGTAATCCCAGCACTTAGGAGGCTGAGGCAGGAGGATCATTGCAAGTTGGAGACCAGCCTGGGCTGCAAAGTGAGTTCAAGGCCAGCCTGAACTGCATAGTGAGACCCCATCTCAAAAAAAGACAAAAAACCCCCGCAAAAAGAAAAAAACACCCACTCTTGCTGGGTGTGGTGGTACATGCCTGTAATCTTAGCTCTTGGGAGGCTGAGGCAGGAGAATCGCTGTGAGTTAGAGGCCAGCCTATGCTGCATAGTGAGTTCAAGACCAGCCATAACTACATAGTGAGACCCTATCTCAAGACAAAACAAAACAAAACAAAACAAAACAAAACAAAACAAAACAAAACAAAACAAGACAACAAAAACAAAAAACAAGCAAAAAACCTTAAACCCAACCCAATCCAACCAAAACCAAACCAAGAAGCAGCTCACTCTCTCACCCTGGCTATGCAAGTCCTCTCTTGCAAACTTGCCCACTGTCCCTCTCGAGAGCCTACTCAGTTATCTAGATAAACTCTTGTCTTTCCTAAAGCCCTTGCCTCTGGGTAAATTCCTTCACTTCCTGCATCACTACCCTCTAGACGCCCAATGGCATGGTGCCCCTGAGCGCAGAGATTACAAGCGTGGTCAGCACCCGGGCTAATGTACTAGAACTCTGAGTTCCCGAATACCCACTTGTTGAGCCAGTTTTCCCCCAGCGGCAGCATCAGGGAGTGGGTTCTTCTCACAGGCTCGGCCTAGGGTCCTCCTTGGGGTTGCTGTGTGGGCGGTCAGGTCTTGGCTGGCTCCTTTTGTTAAGCATTCTAAAGGTGAGCGCAGGAACAAAAGGGGGCTTTTAGTCCAGTTTTCATATTCAAACCCAAGGAAATGCTGAACACTTTTACTCTCAGAAGCCCCCTGAGGGGACCAAGAGGGGGTCACTGTGCTGCTGAGCAGCCACAAACCCCAAAGAACCTAAGCTTTCCTTGCTCGCTAAGAACTTGCCAGTCCCAGCCAGCTGCGGAGAGTGCACGCGTTCTTGACACTACTGTGCGCAGAGCAAGCTGTAACTGGCTCGTAGGCGACGGAGCCTTTATGAGAATCTGCATACAACGCGCAGTCATTTCTGCTCTCCACGAGCCCCACTGAGGAGCTGCGTGTGGACCACTGGGCTCTCACCTTGAGTCCACAGCTGTGGCTGGTCAAGTTCCAGGGCTTGGTCTTCTTCTAAAGAGCGTCTAGATCTCAGTTGTCTCCATCTGCGGTTTTTAAACCAATTCTAAGTGGGAAAAGATGTGAAAACAATGTAACTCAGCTGCCGTTCCATCCATGAATCCGATTAAACCGAAGTGATTGGGCCAACTGCCCTGGGAATCTAGGAACGGGGCTACTGTTAGCGCACAATCCAGAACCGCACATGCGCTGCACACAGACCATAGGAGCATTTCTCTGGCAACCAGTGAATTTCCCTCAAAGGAAACCTCTCTGTTTCTTTCTTGCCTCGCAGGACTCCAGAGTTGGAATGCCTTTTACCATCATAACTTCATGGGAAATGTCACAATTAGTCACACTAAAAAGCCAGGGTAACAGTCATCCATATTTGCTCGGACTTGTTTCACCCAAGGGTGAACGACAGACAAGGAGAACCCTAGCGACTGAACAGCTCGCTTTGTCACTAACGTAATTTAACTAGCACCTCAAAGTGGAACCTCAGGCCGGGTGTGGTGGTGCACGCCTGTAATACCAGCACGCAGGAGGCTGAGGCAGGAGGATCACAGTGAGTTGAGGCCAGCCTGGGCTACATAGTGAGTTGAGGCCAGCCTAGAAGATATAGAGAAACCCCGTCTCAGAAAATTCCATAGAAAGAGCCAAATGTGATGAAATGTCGAATGTAAAAGCTGCTGACAAATGCAAAAAAAAAAAAAAAAAAGCACTTAAAAGTTAGATTTTTTTATTTAGAGACAAGTGGCTTCTCCAAACTTCCTCAGGCCTGGGGAATACATTGGCAGCCCCATCTCTCTGCCCAGAGGACTGACAGAACCTGCAGGTGCTGGTAACAGGAGGTCAAAGTCCAATTTCATTTCCACAGGGAACAGAGGGACATGGGTGGGGTCCAGGAAGGGCTGAACTAAGCGTGGACAGGTCTATTACCTTACAGCTTTGAATAAACCCTTTTTACCAAAATAAATGGCCACCTTTGATTTGGTCAGCAATGAGCAAATAAACCTATGTGGCCAGTAACACAACCTGAAATCTTTGCTTATTTCCTCATTCCTGGAGTCAGAACTGCAACACACACTTTCTGAGTGTTTCATTTAGATAATTTGATAATTCTTAAAAAGATTTAGGATGCTAGTGACAACCATTACTTGATGAACAGCTGTCTTCTTCATTGTGCTAAAAGGCCTTATGTCCTCTCTAAAGTAATTAATTACAATATTTTCAGATAGATCTGAAGCACAGTGGAAATGGGAACCTAATGAATAGATTAGAAAGTGAGATGGGAGAGCCAGGTTTGTCCTACATTGACCCCTGGACTTGCTGTCCTTGTCATTAGTTCAAATGGGCCCAGTACCTCTCAACACTGATCACCAGATATTACCAGAAGATGTACTTTTATTAGAGATCTGAAATAACTCTTCCAGGGGCTGGGGATTTAGCGCAGTGGCACAGCGCCTGCCTGGCAAGCGCAAGGTCATGAGTTCGATTCCCAGTACCGGAAAAAAGCCAAAAAAAACCAGAAAGAAGCCTTGCTGAAATAACTCTTCCACATTCAGTTCAGGTACATGAAGAGATGAAGAAAAACATCTTTTCCCCTATCCTCTTAGACTGAGGCCTTTATATATAGCTACTGGTTTATTTGATACAAAAACCAGACCTTATTATTTTCCTCTAGAAAACACATTCTTTAATGTTTTTTTTGAGACAGGGTCTTGCTATGCAGTTCAGGCTGACCTTGAACTCACTATGTAGCCGAGGCGGGCCTCAAACTCGTGGTGATCCTCCTGCCTCAGCCTCCCGAGTGCTAGGATTACAGGTATGCGCCATCATGCCTGGCTATTTAAAAACACATTCTTACTAAAATAAATAAATAAATAAATAAATTAAAAACCCACATTCTTACTTGATCTTCATTGGTTTAATTACTATTTTCATCTGGTATGATTAGAATTTATTTATTTATTTATTTATTTATTTATTTATTTATTTACTGGGAATCAAACTCAGGACCTTGTGCTTGCCAGGCAGGCACTATGCCACTGAGCTATGTCCCCAGCCCATATATTATTTTTAGAATAACTGAAATTATACTCTTTTCGATAGCTGAAGAAATTAGTTTCATTTTACACCAGTAATTCTATTCTGAGTAATTTATTATGAGAATTTACTTTCAACATTGTATATTAATTACCTATGAGACATTACATTTAAAAAGAAAAAAACCTAGCTTCAGAATTGGGAATTTACACGAGCTCTTATTCCACAGCTCCTTTGTTACTACATATTAGTAATTTTTCTGTACTATATATTCCAGTACTTAAGGATACCACATCAGTATTCCAATACTTCAGTATATTCAAATGCTGAATTCAGTATATTCACCACATCAGTATATTCCAATACTTAAGGACACCACATCAGTATTATAATTACCAATATCCCACATTCTCTCAATTGCAAAATATAATTTGCCGAGGCAGGAGGATCTCCATGAATTCCAGGCCATCCTGGGCTACACAGTGAGTTCAAGGCCAGCCTGAACTACTTGGCCAGACCCTGTCTCAAAAAACAAAACAAAACAAAAAACCAGGTCCAATTATTCCAAAATATAGTTTAATGGGTAGAGCCTGGCCTAGTATATTCTTTCTCTTTCTCTCTCTCTTTTTTTTTTCTTCTGTCTTTTTGAGACAGTCTCACTATGCAGTTCAGGCTGGCCTTGAACTTACTTTGTAACCCAGGCTGACCTCGAACTCACAACGATCCTCCTGTCCCAACCTTCCGATTGCTGGGATTACATGCGTGCACCACAATGCCCAGCTCTCTCTCTCTTTTTTTCTGTCTGTCTTTTTGAGACAGGGTCTCACTTTACAGTTCAATCCAGCCTTGAGCTCACTTTCTAGCCCAGGCTGGTCTCAGAACTTGCTACGGTCTCCCTTCATCAGTAACTACCAACCAATGATATTTCTGCCTTTGGTGAAAGATACAAACAGTTCTTCTTCTTCTTTTTTAATATTATGTGACAGGAGAAAACCTTTCTCAGTGAAGTACCTAACATCGCAGAACTGCCTGAAAGTGCTGAGCCTTTTTCTTTCCCATGGCGCTGACAACAGAAATCGAATGCCTACCTTAATTTTAGATGCTGGAACACCAATTTCTTCAGCCAGTCTTTCCATGGTAACGTTATCTGGGTGAGGATCATGTTTAAACCATGCTAGGAGGATCTCCTTTTGGCTCTGGTTGTAAATGGTTCTGCCTTTCCAGATTTCTTTTCGGGGGTGTACAGATGAAGAAAACAGGAACATTAGCACAGAGGCTATACTAACACATTCAAACTGCTGTGCGTGTTATGTCCTACATTGATCCCAGGTTGAAAGCCAGTAGATCCTCTTATTCCTCTTTTTTTTTTTTTAATCTTTTTGAGACAGGGTCTCTCTATGCAGTTCAGGCTGGCCTTGAGCTCACTTTGTAGCCCAGGCTGGTCTCGAACTCGCAATGGTTCTCCTGCCTCAGCCTCCTGAGTGCTGGGATTCCAGGTGTGTGCCACCATGTCCGGCTTACTACTCTCTTTTTACCATAGGTATATGGATAAAATCCAAGCTAAACTGGACATATTAAATAATTAAACAGATATTAGGAAAATGAGAATCAATTAAGTTTCCAAAGCAAGAACATACAGAAAACATAAAAAATTATAAAGAAAATAGGAAACAACCAGAAGGAAGAAAACTAATGATAATAAGTAAAACTGATGAAACAAATGAAAAGGTTAAATAAAAAACAGGTCCTTTGTACTAAAAAAATAATATTTTGGCCAGGGATGTAGCTTAGTGGGCACAAATGTGAG
>NW_004955484.1:1887169-1888828 GCF_000276665.1 Chinchilla lanigera | reverse complement strand
CAAAAAAAAAAAAGTAAATGAAAAGAAAAAACAAAAGCATTGAGCTCCATGATTAATGGCAGGTTATTGGAGTTAAAACCTAACAGGGACTCGTATTGTGGTGGATTAGACAGATTCCAAGTCCTTGTGTACAGCGAGTAAAAGAATTGCACATTGTACACTTGATGGTCAGGGAAAAGTAGCTACATTTATTGAGGGAACAGAGAAATGATGCCAGCGTGACAAAAAGGCACACTACACTCCAGGCAGGTGAGCGAGAAAGGAAAAAAGACTGCATGAGCTTTAGTCTGGGGTTCTCTGGAATGCTCCTAAGGTGGGGGGGGGTGTGAGCTCAGCAGGGGGGAGGGAGTGACTAGGGAGCGGTAGCCTTAGGGTGGAGCTCTAGCTCAGCTGGGTGGAGGGGAATGAATTCCTCAGCCCCCAATATCCTATCTGTACTAAGGCTGCTGGCAAACAGAACACACCTGTGGGGTCTCGTACAGGACTTGGGGCTTTTATAGAGTTATGAGAGGAAGCTGTAGCTACTTTTGAGGAAGAGCTGTATTTGAGGCTGGGACGCTTGCACTGGCTTTCTCCAAGGCGAGGATGAAGCTGGTTACTGGTCCGTTCTGGGTAAAGGAAACTTAGAATATGAATCTTACAGAGGGGAGGGCCTGAAATGGCTGTGGTCTGTGGTCTGGCTAAGGCGGTGTTGGCCTGGTTCCCTCATGCTCAAGGATCACCCGCACAGCTATATGCCTCCACCATGCACATCTGGGAGGCTTAAGCTCCATGTCAACCCCCTTAAACTCCATCTGCAGTTTTCACTCCTCCTCCTGAGGCAGGCTGGAAGAAATAAAGTTAGGTAGAAAGGAGACCAGGAAATCCGAATTTTAAAGAAAAAACACCGTAGTTTCAGGACACAAGCCCATTTTACTTTTTTTCAGTCTCCCAAAACAGCAAACCTGGAGACTCCCTTTCAGCTGCTAATGGTCCCTTTGATGCGCACATGGTCCCCTTTCACCCGGAATGCACCTCTCTTTTGGCATTTCCCGGGAGGAATAACTCACTGAGGGTGGGCCATCCTCTCCCACCCTCTACGACTGAGACTGCGACTACAGATGACTGAATTCCACAGATTTCCACCTCTAAGCGCATACAAAAGATCCTCAGTGCCCGACTGCCTCGCGCCTCCTTTCTTTGACCACCTGCACTCTGCTCTTGAGTGCATCTTATATCTTCCTCTCATGAGTAATAGTGGCTGGTGTCAGTAATACCAGTATTATAGATAGCTAAATTAGGCAATCAGACAAGGGAATCAGTGCAGTAGATGAGAACACATCAAAACTGTGGCTAGAGCCAGGCATAGTAGCGCACGCCTGTAATCCCAGCACTCGGGAGGCTGAGGCAGGAAGATCGTTGCAAGTGCGAGACCAGCCCTGGGCTACAAAGTGAGCTCAAGTCTAGCCTGAACTGCATAGAGAGACCCTGTCACAAAAAAGACAAAAACAAACAAACAAAAAACCCCAAAAACCAAAAAAACAAAACTATGGCTAGAGGTGCATCTGAAGATTGGAGTCATAATGACCAGATTTACATACTTCCCTAAGGGTTAAATGGAAGTTTGGGGTTATTGGTACCACTCCTTTGAGGTTTCCCATATAAATAAGCCATTATCTC
>NW_004955484.1:1869065-1886279 GCF_000276665.1 Chinchilla lanigera | reverse complement strand
CTTTGTTAAAATAGTCATAGATTTAAATTGAAAGCATGAGAAGGTTATGATGTTTCTTTGTTTTTTTTGATGGGTGTTATGGTTTGTGTCTAGGTGTCCCCCTAAAGCCTCATGCAGTCATGGGGTGGGCTTCTAGAGTTTTTGATTGATCCATGGTCCAGTGTTGGGATTATGGATGTGAGTGTTACTTGCCCTGGGGAGGGTAGTTTGCATACAGTGTAAGGGAGGGAAAGAGGCTGCTTGCTGCTGCTCCTCCCCTTTTTTGCTCTTGTTGCTTTTGCTGTTTTCTGCTGCCATGACCTGTTGCTCTCTGCCATGTGCCACCGTGCCTTGGAACCAGCCAAGTATAGACTGAAACATCCACAAACTGTGGGTTAGATAAACCTTTCTTTCCTTAATTCTGGGTGTCAGATATTTTGTCTCAGCAATGAGAGAAAAGTAACCAAGACAGAATTTGGTACCAGGAGTGGGGTCATTGCTGTGACTATACCTGACCATGTGGCTCAAGAGCCTTTGGGAATGTCTTGTGGGAAGAGTTTGGAAAGGTTCAGAGATGTTGCCTGAAAGAGTAGAGGTAGAACACCTTAGGCTGTTCTGTGTGGGAGATTCTGCTCAGAGCTCATAAGACCAGAAGCCTGATAGAAATACTGATGACAAAGACTGGGTTTGGGAGATTTCTGCTGGGAAGAAGGACTGCATTGGTTGTTAGAGTCCAGACAATGTATGTTATGGCTTGGCAGAAAGTTTGTCTGCATTGTGCTAGTGTCCAGAGACTTTGCCTAAGATTGAGATTAAGGGTGGTAGACTAATTAATCTGGCAGAAGAAATTTCAAGGCAGTCCAATGTTGGGGCAGTGGCATGGCTATTGTTGGGGGCTTTTAGCCAGATTTATTTTGAGAATCATGAGCAATGAGCCCAGCAAGATGATTTAACCTTGTGAGTTTAGCTAGAATGAAAACTCCAAGTCTCCAACCTTTGCAGCCTCAAAACTGCAAAGGTGAAAGCCACAGAATGCCATGTCCCAGAATGGTGGTAGCATAGAGAATTTGTTCCTCAGAATTTGACTCAGAGTGCCCACTGACCCAGGCACTTAACTCCTATGACTAAAAGAGAGGAAAGCTTGGCTACTGCTCTACGTGGCAGCAGACCTTGGCATCATCCCTGTGGCACTGGTTTTAGGTGCATACGGAATGCAAGAGTTCTGAGGTTAAAAGGACTTCCATCTAGACTTTAGAAGAAGACCTGGGAGGCCAGGCAGTGTGCACTGGAGAGGGCAGTTTGTGAAGCTTTGAGTGTGAAAGCTAAAGTGCAGTAGAGACCTCAGAAGTTTGGCGAAGGCAGGAATGGGGATTGTCTGAGGAAAGTTGCAAGGAGGGAGCAAAGCAGGTCTCTTGACCCTCTTTTTTTGCCCTAACCCAGTGCTTCTCTAGCACCTATAGCAACTCAAGCACCCACAGTCCTTTAGCCTTATCCTAAGGCCCTGATAGACAAACCTGGGATGTTTTGTGTGGAATGATGGCATCCGCTACACACAAATTCAACAATCTTAGGAGAGGTTGACCATGACCACTCAGTGGTCCAAGTTCATCAAAAGAAACACCTTTTGGAACTGTGTTCCTGGTCAGTAGATATCACCATAGAAACATAAATCCACAATGAGATTTTTGCAAACCTAACTCAATAACACATTAAAAATTGTACACAATCAAGTTGGTTTTATCCCAGAGATGCAAGGATGGTTCAACATATGTAAATCAAGAAATGTAATACACCACATAGATAGGATCAAGGATAAAAAGTACATGATTAGAAAGAAGCTTTGACAAAATTCAATATCTATTCATGGAGAAAACCCTGAGGAAAATAGGTATTGGAGGATCTTTCCTCAAATTGATAACATCTATATGATAAACCCAGAGTCAATGTCATAGTGAATGTGGAAAAACTGAATGTATTTCCTTTAATATCAGAAACAAGACAAAGGCGTTGACTCTGACTACCCTTGGTCAATATAGTACCTGAAACTTTTATCAAGGCAATTAGGCAAGAGAAAGAAATGACAAGAAATGACAGGGATATAAATAGGAAAGGAAAAGTCAAATTATGCCTACTTGCATGTGATATGGTTCCTTACACAGATGGTCCTAAAAACTCCACCAGATAGTGTACTGGGAATGTAGCTCAGTGATAGAGCACTTGCCTAGCATACATGAGGCCCTGTGTCCAACTCTTGGTACCCTCCACCTCAAAATACTATTAGATCTGATAAATTCAGCAAGGTAGAAGGATTCAAATCAATGGCTTTTTCATATTCCAATAATGAACCCACTGGGAAAGAAAACAGGAAAGCAATTCCATTCACAATAGCTTATAAAATACCTAGGAATCCATCTAACCAAGGTAAAAGACCTCTCTAACAAAAATTACAGGACACTGAATAAAGAAATTGAAGAAGACACTAGGTAATGGACAGACCTCACTTTTGTTCATGGATCAGTGGAACTAGCATTGTTTAAAAGGTCATTTTACCAAAATGTTACTAAAAGTGATCTAGAGATTCAATGTGATCCCTAATAAAACACTGACAACATCTTCTCTAAAGAAGGAAAAAAAAAATCCTAAAATTCACACGGAAGCACAAAAGACCCAGAATAGCCAAAATAGTCCTGAGCAAAAAGAGCAATGCTGGAGGCATCATCATACCCAGTTTCAAATTATATTACAAAGCTGTAGTAACAAAAATGATATGGTACTAGCACAGTTATAGACATGTGGACCAAAGGAATAGATAGAAGACACAGAAACAAGTGTAAGCAATTACAGCCATCTGATCTTTGACAAAAGGGCCCAAACTATAAGCTAGAGAAAAGACAGCCTTTTAAACAAATGATGCCAAGAAAACTGAATGTCTACATGCAGGAGAGTAGAAGAATGAATGTTGACAGATTGCAGGGTGGGGAAGGAGGCTCTGAAACAGTTGTTGGGAATGTAAACTAGTACAGTCACTATGGAAATCAGTATGGAAATTCTCTAAAAAATTAAAAATACACTATCTGACCAGCTATACACTCTGTGGTATATCCCCACTCACACAAAATTAAATATTACAGTACAGTGATACATGCATACCCATGTTTATATTAGTGCAATTCATAATAGCTAAGCTGTGAAAACAGCCTAGATGCTCATTAATAGATGAATGGATAAAGAAAACCTGGTGTATATACACAAGAGAGTATTATTCAGCCAGAAAGAAGAACAAAATTATGCTGTTTGCAGGAAAATGGATAGAAGTGGACACCATCATGTTAAGTGAACTAAGCCAGTCTTGGAAAGTTAAATATCATGTTTTCTCTTACATGAGCTATCTAAAATAAATTAATTAAAAATAAAAGAAATGACAGGAAATCAGAAGTTAGATTTTTAGAGATGGATAAGTGGGTTGGAAAAGAGGGGAGGAAAAGGAAAGAGGGAGAATGGCAATGAAAAAAATAAAATTATATTATATGCATATATCAATATTCCAGAACAAATCCTATTACTCTGTCTTGCTAATATACCCTGATAAAAAAGAGAAGCCAGGTGTGGTGGTATAGGCCTATAATCCCAGCACTCAGGAGGCTAAGGCAGGAGGACTGCAGTGAGTTCAAGGCCAGCCTGGGCTCCATAGTGAGACCTTGTCTTGAAAAATAAAACCAGAAAAAAGAAAAAAAAATCAATGACAAATTTGAAAATTATTCCCCTAAAAAGATTATGAAAATATATTTTATCAATCAATACTATGATATTTATAATAATGTTTCTTTTCTGAGACAGGGTCTTGCTGAGTAGTTCAGGCTGGACTTGAACTCATGCTGATCCTCTTGCCTCAGCCTCTCAAGTGCCAAACAGTTTGTTTTATTCAAAATTAAATTTCTATTCAATATTTTAATAATATTATATAATTAATATATTGAAAAATGGAATTCTTTTATTCATAATTTTATATTTGGATATTCATATGAATCCAAATACTACGTTTTTTTTTTTTTTTTTTTTTTTTTGAGACAGGGTCTCACTGTGAAGTTCAGGGTGGCCTTGAGCTCACTTTGGAGCCCAGGCTGGCCTTGAACTCACAACGATATTCCTGCCTCAGCCTCCCGAGTGCTGGGATTGAGTGGTGGGATTATAGATGTGTGCCACCATGCCTGGCTCCAAATGCTATGTTAATAAAATTAAAATGTATATATTTACCATCAGAACATTCAAATATAATTCAAGTTAAATATTTTTATTAATTATTCTATCATTAAAATTGTAGGTATATGATTTAGAGTTACCTTTTTCTCTTTCTTTTTTTTTTGGTACCGGGAATCAAACTCAGGACCTTGTGCTTGCCAGGCAGGCACTTGCGCTATATCCCCAGGCCCTCTTTTTCTTTCTTGTGGTGCTAGGAATTGAACTCAGGCCTTGCACCTGCTGAAACCCAGCTGCACTTCCACTTTACCTGTTTACTTCTCTTGTACATGTTCTAACATAATTCTGATTTTCCAAGATCTTCATGCTGCTTTTCCTTTTGTTTTCTAGCCAGTCCACACCCAAAATCTGAGGCCTTCTGCTATGTGGGAACTATAGGAAGAAAGCTAAATAGGTTTTAATATCAGTCATTTAAAAATATATTTCAATTAAATTCAAAATTAAGTGTGAATGTCCTAAGAATACAGATTTTATTAAATACTGGGGATATATTTTTGCACATTTATTCCTAGGATCCTTTCAGAACATTTTCATGTGTATCCAATCCTGACACAGCAGCCAGGGCTGGTTAAGCTGTCACGCCTGTGCTCTAATGGCCTGTGACACAATTTAACACCTGGGGGGAGGGGGTAAATATTGCTTTAGGCTAAAACCAGGAAAACTCGACACAAATAGCCAAAGTCTTCATGATGGCGTTGAGACCTTAAGATTTCCCTTACTTCTCACTTTTATGTCCTATCATTTCTTCTTAACTCTGATCTTGCGAGGTATCATGGCGTAATTTTCATTGCACGCTATGAGACATCTCAGCGTGTGCAGGGTGATATGGCCGTGTGCTACACAGCTGAGTGGCCCAAATCATCTAGGTTCTTGTGTAGGAAAAGGAAAGAATCGCCAAGCGCACACCTCACAGTATGTAGTAAGCTTATTGAAGATCTCAGGGCAGCAGCAGGAGCAGGTAGAAGGGAGAAGAGGGGCGGAGGGCCTTTGTAACTCAGGCTGCCAGTATTTATAGGGTCAGCCATCCGCTGCTCCTTGGTGTGGCCCACTGTCTCTCTTTACTGATGTCAGGGATCTGTGACCTCCTAGGCTTAATCCTGGATGATCATTAGGGTGGCGTTGGACTTATGATTGAATGGAGGGAAGGGAGGTGGCTCATGCAACTTCCCTGTCTTAGGAGCCTGGAAGCCTGGATAACCGTTAGGGCTGAACAAAGGGAAGGAGTGACTCAGCTCCTTTGCTTCTAGCTATACTGTTGACACAGGACCTCCAAGTGACAGAGAGGAAGTAAATATAACTCCCAACCTCCTAATGTCAGATATGCTGAGTTCCAGTTCCCGAAATCAGAATGAATTCTGAGGAACAACGGAGGTTAAGAGCAAGATATTTTATTGAGGGAGAGAAAGCTCCTGGAGCCAAGAGGGGGCCTGGGTGGGTTGCCAGTGAGGCCACTTCTCAAGGGGGGTTTTATAGAGCAAAATCACGAGTTTGGTACAAAATCACTAGGAGGGTACAACACGGGATAATCTTATTCATGATTAGTGAATAAGATTACAAGTATAGCGGCTTAGGTAATGTTGACCCAATGGGAAGCAGGTCATGTAGTAAGTATGCATGGAAAGAGCAAGGAGTATTTTTGGAAGAGATGAGTCAAGGGGTACTGGTCACCCATCTCGGTGACTGATGCTTATTTAGACCTTATAGGACCAGGTGATACCGATGACGTATCGCTTATCCCTCAGGGAGGCATGTAGGCCTGGTCATTTTGTCTTTCTCTTGAGGACTGGCCCTCAGTGGGTGTGCCACCAGCCACAGTCGTAATGTATTCTCACCCTCTGCACTGACTCCCTCAAGGGCCCAGACCTATTTGACTGCCTATAATATTTCCTCCTGACTTAGCCCTCTATAATACTATGTGGACTGTACTTTGCTGGGGAGTAATCTGCTGTAGCACTTTCTTCATATTCCTCAGGTTATAATACATGACACATATGTAGAAATAAGTAGGGCTGGCCTGGGGTGCAGTTCCATGGTAGAGTGATTTCTTAGCTTGTGTGAGGCCCTGGGTTTGATCCCTAACATGGGATTACAAAAAAAAAAGTGAACCCACCCGCAGCTGCCAGCCACTGCTGATACCACCGCGGCTTGCTGGTGCCCCGGAAGCTGCCCCTTCCTGGGGTCATGGTGGGCAGCAAGATGGCGTCTGCCAGCCAGGTCGTCCAGGGAGTCAAGCCACACACTCCATTAATAAGGTTCCCTGACAGAAGAGACAATCCTAAACCCAGTGTATCAGGAGCTTTGTGACCAGCAGAGATCCCATCTCACTCTTCTGTAATTTCGCAGCATTCTAAGGGGAGTAAATCACCGGAGTTGCTGATGCATCCAGGTCCACCAGACACTGCAGGAATAATAAAAACTAGTGTAGATGTACAGAAGGAAACTAATATCTCAAGAGGAAATAGAATTTATCCAACGTGGAGGTCCAGAGTAATGATCGTGGCTGCTATTTGTCATCAGACAAAAGAATTATCTTTATAATGAAGGACTTCCAAAATGACATATGATAAGTTGTATATTAAATGACCTTAAAAAATATTCTGCCAAAAAAAGAAATATAGAAAATTTAGAGGGATGCTTGGATCTTCTAGTTTATATATCTTGGTCAACTTGTCCATAAGCTTACCTAATTATTTATATACCTCATACTTATTAAAGCATACATTTGGAAGTGCTAGCCTGTTAATTTACTGTTGATTTTCAAGTAATAACAGTGACAAAGTAGGAAAAGCACACAATGTGTAGTAAGCTATAGATTTCTTATGATTTCACTTTTCTTTCTGATTTTGTTTGGAAATATAAAAAATTTACTAGATAGATACTGCATTAGGGAAGTAGTTTTCCTGAAATTAGAGGAGGGTTAGTAAAATAACATCAACACTATTCTTAATTCTGTAACTTTTTTCATTCACGAGGTTACTGGAGTAAAGTGGTGTAAGCGTATCTTATTGTAGATGATCAGTATATAACCAACAACTGAGTTGAAGACCTGGGAGACAATTCAAAAAAATGTACTTGTAACCTTTATTCAGGAAAAAAAAGTCAGTATAAAATGGGAAATAAATGATCAAAATGAATATACACAGGAATAAATGTGTCACTGGAAATTTCAGTTTATGTTGGGGGATGTTAATGTCTTGTTTGGTTTTTTTATTTTGTGTGTGATCATGTGTTTAAATCCTGATGATGTGTTAACTTTCTCAAACTTAACATCTGAAAACCTCATAAAGTCAACCTATATATTTGCTTATGAAACTAAGCTATGCAATTTTATTAGGGCCTTCCTGTGCCAAGGGAAAGTAAAGCCTCACAAAGCTAAATAAATTCTTTTCCATAAAAAAAGTGAAAAAAGGAATCAATATACATATAAATACATATTTATGTACATTTGTAGAGCACTTATGCCCCAATATCAGACAATAAATATTTTCTGCATGTGGCTCCTGCCCTGGAACAGGCTGATATAATCCAGGCTCCTGTGTACGATGAGGAAAGAATTGCCGCGTGTACACAGTAGTCAGTAGAAAGCAGCTACATTTATCAAAGATCCTGGGAAGCTGTGCTCAGGGCAAATCCGTGCCAATGAAAGATATAGCACAGACTGAGATGGGTGCTAGAGTAATAGAAGAGGCACAGTGCATGGGAGCAGCAGCACAGGGGTCACACCAGGCTTTGGGAATTTAAAGCCCAGGCACCAGCACTTGGGTACCTCCCCTGACTCTCTAGGTGTGATTGACAGGGATGATTGGTAAGGCACACTGTTATCTCCAAGGCTCTCAACATGCACGCGCATCCCAGGATCCACTCTGATCTTAACTATCTTTATGACATGTAGCATATATTTATGAACCTCTAATAAGGTGGGAGTAGGATGTGGGTAACCAAAGGTGAAGAAGCTAGGCGATCCAACTTGCCTAGAGAATCAGTGACCTTTTGAGCTTTCGTTATTTTATTTTCCACCTCTCCCAGTAGAGTGGAAGGGAAAAGGACCCGAGAGTGTTGTTCAATGTAGAAGGGTGGAAGGAAGTGACTTCCTCAGTTTCCTTGTTTCTAACTGTACTACCTGGACACCATTACTCAGGTGTCTGGGGAGGTCTTCTGAGGTCTCAAGAAGGTTTCCCATGGGATTCACTGACTGTTTTAATCCACAGCTCCTTAGTGTGTGCCTGTCTGGTGCGATACAGTGGGAATAAGATGATGTCTTTGCCTTACTGGCCTGGGTAGGGCAAAGAGTGACGCAGAAGTACAGGGAGGGCCTCCAGGTAGCTCAGTGATGCAGTGCTTGCTTAGCATGTGTGAGGTCCCTGGCTCAGTTCTCAGCAATGAGGAGAAAGAAAAGATGAGACACATGGAATAAGTATGGAGACAGAGTGATGCAGCCAGGATCTGTGCTGGGAGGAAATAAGTGGGACACAAGGAATAGAGAGGGATGGAGAGGAAGCACTGTTGTATGGATGGAGGGCTTTTCCTCTGGGGTCCTGATCCTGGGAGGGACCCTGGGTCCCTAACCAGTCACTGGGGTGGGCTCCTCTTTCCCTGGGCATCTGAACATCCCTGTCAAATGCCTCATTTATAACCTCAGCAACATAAGGGTATTTTAAAGTTTAATTTAATTTTGCAGTTCTGTGGGTTGAACCAGGGCTTTTAAATTGAGCTACATCCCCAGCCTTTTAAAATTTTTTAAAATTTTGAGACAGGGTCTCACTAAATCACTAAATTGCCCAGCTTGGGCTTGAACTGGTGATCCTTCTGCCTCAGTCTCCTAGAATGCTGGGATTACTGAATGTACCACCACACCTGACTGATTTTGAGCTTATCGCATCTATTCTTCATGTGTTTATGTTTTGTTCTATCCTTTAGAACATACAGAATAGAGTTGTAAGAATTATTTAATGCGCTTGTATTCTAGCACCTTTATCATTTCTAGACCTATGTCAATTAACTTTCCCCTCAGGATGAATCAGTTTCCTATTGTTGTGCATTTATGGTAATTTTTGATGGGATTGTTGCAGAAAAACCAGTATCAAACCAAATGGAAGACTCTTTGCACCAAGGAGTTAGACGGCAACCTTTATGACACTAGCAGGCTGATGGGAACCAGTTCCAAATCATCAGCCCAAAGTCAGGTTTGAGTTCAGTTTAAATACAGTTTGCAAGCAGGAGGTACAAGGCTGGTAGCATGTTACTACATGCTTGGTTACATGGAATACAAGAATTATATCCTGTATTGCCAGACAGAGTTGTTTTAAACAGGTTTACTGAAAGGAATTGCTTATCATTAGACATGACCATTCTGGGAGGGAGGGGGTCTGAAGAGAGTAGGTAGAGTTGAAAATGTCCTTGAAGGGGCCACAGTGTTCTCAGCACAAAGTATAGAGTCCTTGAAGCAAGCTGAAACAAGGCTCCATAGGTATATATTTTAAGTTGAAAAACACAGACACTGCAGCTGGATGTGGCCGGGCTGACTTTGCAGACTAGGTGGAAGAAGAAGCTGGAGACAGACAGCCAAGGTTAACCGAGCCCAGCAGTCTAACTATGCGACAGGCAGTGTGAACATAGTCATAGGCTAGTAATTGATTTTTAACTTTTACTATAAAATATCTATAAATTTGCTGTTCTGTGATTCTGTCTTTACAGGATGCCAAAAGCTATTGATTTGACTTTTGGGGGTGATGGCTATTTTATAATTTTAGGAATACTATTGCACTTAATTATGTGACCCATTAAATTTGATCCTTGTGGGGTTTGGTGGAAGGGCGGTTAAGTAGGTTCAAATATGTAGCTGTTGGTGTGGGAGGGGTGTGTAGAGCAGCTTTCTGTTGCTGTGACCAAACACCTGAGGAAAATGAAGGAGGGAAGGCTGATTTTGGCTCACCTTTTCAGATACGGTCAGCCCGCTCCATTGCCTTAGGCCTCTGGGGCACCGTTCAGGAGGGGGCGGCAGGGGAAAGCTGTTCACCTCAGGATGGTCAGGAAGCAGACAGAGGGAAAGGCGCCGGAGAGAAAGGGGTCGGGAGGAGACGAAGTCCCTGGGATGTTAATGCTGATTGTCAGTTTGATTGGATTTGACTGGGTTGAGCCGCGTAGGAGAGCAGGAAAGCACACTCTGGGCGTGTCTCTGGGTTCCTATCCGGAGATGATTGGCATGTAGGTCGGTGGCTGAGGTGGGGAGGAACTGCCGATAGGCTTGCAGTCTGGGGGAATGAAACGTGGATGAAGGAGGAAGCCAGCGGCACTTGCAAGCTCGGTTCACCTTGAGCAGGTGCATCTTTGGGTGCTGTCGTCGCCTGTGGACCTAAGACGCCGGCTTCTTCAGCATTTCAATCCGCACTGCTCCAGTGGCTCTCCAGGGAGCTTCCAGGCTTCAGCGATGGACTGGAGTCCGATACTTAATGCTGGAGTTCTTAGTCCCTGTTGTTCTGAGGCTCCCAGATTTTTCTTCTTGTCTTTCTCCTTCTTCTTGTCCTTCTCCCCCTCCCCCTCCCTACCCTCTTCTTTTTCTTCTTCTTCTTCCTCTTCTTCTTGTCCCCCTCCCCCTCCTCCTCCCCTCCCTCCCCCTCCTTCTCCTCTTCTTTTCCTCCTCCTCCTCCTTCTTCTTCATCTTCTTCTTTTCCTCCTCCTCCTCCTTCTTCTTTTCCTCCTCCTCCTTTTCCTTCTCCTCCTCCTCCTCCTCCTTCTTTTCCTCCTCCTCCTCCTTCTTCTTTTCCTCCTCCTCCTTTTCCTTCTCCTCCACCACCTCCTCCTCCTCATTCTTTTCCTCCTCCCCCTTCTTTTCCTCCTCCTCCTCCTCCTCCTTCTCCTTCTCCTCCACCTCCTCCTCCTCCTCCTTCTCCTTTTTTTGTTTTGGCTCCCAGCTTCTTGGACTGAGAAGCTATTTATCTCCTGGCTCTCTAGCATGCAGGTAGCCACTGTGTGAATCAATCAATCTAATAAATTCCTCTCTGTCTCCCCTACCCACTAGTTCTGTTCCTCTAGGGAACCTTAACCAATAAAGTCCCCACGGTCAGACCTCTGTGACCCACTCCCTAAGGCCCCACTTTCTAAGTTTTCACCTCTTCCCAACAATGCCATCAGGTCAGGATCTCCTTAGTGGATGAAGCACAGATGAAGTTAGGGGCTGTCTGATACAATCACCCGAAAGCCACCTCTCTGAACACATGAGACTTAGGGCATTTAGCTGTAACTGTGGGGTCAGCCTTCTTCCTGTTTCCAGGTGAGTGCCAGCAGATGGACATCTGCCTTGTCTGTGAGCCTCGGTGGCCTCAGGGGCACTGGGAGGTCTTAGTCCCTCGGTTTGGAGCTGTCTCCTTCATTCCGTGGATGGGCAGCAGCCACTGAGGGCAGGGTGGTGGGGGAAAGAGGCTGTGCTTCATGCTTTCGCTTCTGCTGGAGAATCGGACAAGCTGCCTGCAGACCTGGGTCTTCGTTTGAGATCCAGCTCACATTTGGGATAATCAAGTCATCATTTTTAATCCACCCTTGACTCCTGGATGATTATGTCCTTATGTAAATGAGCCAGAGATGGATCATTAGCTCGAAAGCCTACTTATGCCAAACTTAGGTTTTCACACATCCACTTGTTTAATTATAGCCCCAGTACACATCCTTTCAACTAAACAGGACCGACTTGCTTTGCATACACATCTGCTAGCTCTGGTGAGACACCGTGGGTGTGCAGAAGACCCCGGGTCACTGCAGCCCTTGAGCTCCACCCGAGTCCCTGTCATACTGCTGTGCATTTGAGCAGACTCCTGTGTCCGCTCGGGTCCTGCTCTCCGGCGTGCTTGTGCCTTCTTCTTCTGGGTGTGACCTTGAGCCCTTGACTCTGCACCAAAGCACTGCCCAAGGAGAGCGTGCTGTGTGCTGTTGCTGCTCTGTGGTTATAATACACACACATACACACACATACGCTCACCCGCTCCCCTTTCCGACTGAGCTAGGCCTGAAACCCATGTGCACTCTATAGTTGAACTATATCTACAGACCTTTTAATTAACATTTCTTTAATTTTGAGACACAGTCTCACTCAGTTTTCTAGGCTGGCCTCGAACTGGTGATTCTGCTTCAGCTTCCCTAGCAACTGGGACTATGGGCCCACACCCCCATACCTAGCTCAAACTCCAATTTTTTTTTTTTTTTTTTTTTTTTTTTGAGACAGGGTCTCGCTATGCAGTTCAGGCTAGCCTTGAGCTCACTTTGTAGCCCAGGCTGGCCTTGAACTTGCAACAATCCTCCTGCCTTAGCCTCCCGAGTACTGGGATTACAGGCATGCGCCACCGTGCCCGGCCTCAAACTCCTATTTCTGAGCAACATTTTATTCTTAAGGATTTTAGTGGATGGACCAAAGTTAAACGAGAAAGACTCATATAGTACTGATTAACAACTACATATATTAATAATGCCCATCAGGTGTATTTCCTGGAGGAGCATTTCAGAAAAGCGAGCAGGTAGGCAACCATTTTCCCCACTGTTTTTCAGTGTTGAAGATTGAATGTAGGACCTTGTACATGCTAGGCAAGTCCTCTACCTTTGATCCACATCCCTATTCCTTTTAAAAACTATTTTGAGACATGATCTAAGTTCCCCAGGCTGGCTTGAAACTTGAGCTCTTCCTGCCTCAGCCTCCCAGGTAGCTGAGATTACAGAAGTGCACATGGTGCCCGGCCCACCTACCGTCCTCTGGTTATAATATTCTCTTTATTTGGTCCTCTGTGAAGGGCCAGCGGGTTTCTGTGCGGTTTTACCTAAGACACCAGTCTGCGAATTTCCCATCTCTGATCGCATTCCCTTGAAGATAGAGGAGAGTATTTGCGTCCTCTGGTGGCCATGGGTGGAATGTCATGCTCCTTTCTAATAACTGTGATAGTAAAGCCAAACCACTTTAAAATTAAAATGCTTCCAGTTGCTGACGGATAGTTTATTTAAAGTAATTTCTGTGGCTAGAAATGCCAGGTATGCTGCTGGGAACTTGGTTATCCTGATCATCAGAGGAGCTTGGGACCTCACTGTTGCTGAGGATGGCTGTGGTTCTTACTTTGGCATCTCTTCCTGGCTCCAGTGTAGATCCCTCAGCATACTTTATATATTTTAATTAAATGAACACATGGCGTTAGTGGATTGACAGGAATAACACACCCGTATCTTCAATATAAAGTGCTATTTCACTTTTCACAGAGAGATGTCTGTGAAAAGGACAACTAAAGTGGCTTTGATGTTTTCAATTAAATATATTTTAAACGGAGACATAAACATCTAAGAATTGTACATGTTTATGGGGTACCACGTTATGTTTGGGTTTAAAATTTTTTTTTATTGGTCCCGGTTTGTAGTACATAATGATTACGTTCATTGTGGGGAGCTGGTATATGCACAGCTGGTATAGTGCAGCTTAATTCCTTTTCCTTTCCTTTCTGTCATGGTTTGGGGGATATTTGCAAGGGGAAACAGTATAATACAGGACACAGTTTATAAGATTATTTATAATAGTCACCCAAATAATGATACGCAAAAGAGTGCAGGAAGTCTGTCCACACACTTAGGACCAAAGAATCTAGCTGAAGGTCTGGATCCCACAACAATGTCCTGCATGAGTCCAGCTGAAGACCAGAGCCCATAACAGTGCCTCCCATGAATCCAACTGGATGCCCAGAGCCCATAACAATATCTGATGCAGGCCTGTTTCACAGATCTGCACTGGGAAGGCCCAAAGGTCAGTGGTGGGAGCTAGAAAGTCTGTGCTAGCAGGATGAAGGATCTGTGCTAGCAGGCTGAGGGGTCTGCACTGGAGCCAGGGAGAGATGTGCAAAGTAAGAACCAGAGCTCCCCTGAAAGGTACCACAGCCATCCTCAGCAACAGTGAGGTCCCGAGCTCCTCTGATGATCAAGATGGCTGAGTTCCCATCAGGGAAGCCAATGCAGCACGCTTCTCTAGGAGACTGAGCTGTGCACCATCTTCCCCTCTGGAGCCAGGAAGCAATGCTCAGAGTGAGGACCACAGTTCCCCAAAGTGAACTGAAGCTATTCTCAGTGCCAACAAACCCTGAGCTTCTCAGAGGATGAAAACAGCCAAGCTCATCAGGAAAGGCAGCACGACAAGCTCCTCCAACAGAACCAACAGCTCCTTACAGCTTCTACCAGCTCCCAACAGCCTCTCAGCTCCTAACAGCCTTCCTTCTTCTCCAATTCTGCCTCTTATGCTGCTGGCAACAGTCCTCAGGTGGGCCTCCCACACCCAGCACCATGCTTACTCAGTTCAGCTGGGGGTTATAAGCTGACCACCAGTTGTCCATCCACTACGCTTTCCTTTCCCTTTCCTCCCTCTCTCCCTCCATCTCTGGGCGCCCTTCCCATTTGCCAAAGTTTATTTTTATTTTTCTCTTTATTTATTTGTAATTTGGGTGTCTCATATAAAAGAAACTGTTCTATCTAAACTTGTGTGTGGTTTATCTCACTTAACATTATGGCCTCAAGGTGCATCCGCTATCCTACAAATGACTGAAATTTATCCTCCTGTGTGGTGCTCCGTTCTGGGCCAACACCACATTTTCTTTGTCCGTTCATCTGCTGGTGGACACACATGCAGCTTCCAAATTTAGCGATTTTGGGAGCCAACCCAAGGCCTTGTGCATGTGAGGCGCGCGCTGTGACTGAGTTACCTCCCCGGCTCTAGTTTTGACATTTTTGGACAATTACGCTCCTGGTGGTTACTAGAGTAATATAATGACAAGTATAATTCCCTGCCACCATTTATTCCTTGGCAATAGTTGGGGAGGCGGCATACAGCCCCATCATTTGATTAGCCTGTTTAATTCAGACGCACTTGGTGCCTCTGCCAAAGAGAAGCTGCCGTCCTGTAGTGAGTGAATGAGCAGTGTGACAGGTGCTGGCCGACGGCCCCCTGCATTAGAGGCTGAATCCACCAATTCCGTTCTTCACACGCCCTGAACATGGGAATCCACATGGGAACATGGGAACCTGTACTTGAAGCAGTAAGGTGTGTCGTGTGGGTTAAGAAGCCCATTTATGTTTTTGTTCCACTTCCTGGTTCTCTATGAAATAAGCCGCAATATTCTAAAATCAGCTTTTGATCTCATAATGTCCTTTGAAAATGTGATAATTCAGATTTAGTAAGATGAAGGGAAGTAGTCCTATTTTTTTGTTTTTCCTTCTTCAGGACGAGGTCTTGCTGTTTAGATCAGGCTGGCCTTGAACTCACTATGTAGCCCAGGTGATCCTCCTGCTTCAGCCTCCTGAGTGCTGGGGTTACAGGTGTGCACCACCACACCTGGCCAGTCTGGGAGTTTCTTAATTTCCCCATTTATGTCTGAAGGATAGGATTGCTGTATAGAATTCTTGATTGAGAATCTTTTATTTTCATTTCTTCAAATGTGTCTTCCTGCTATTTTGTGTTCTCTTTGGTTCTGGTGGGAAATCAGCTGTTATTTAATTAATTAATTAATTAATTTATTTTTCCAGTACCGAGAATCGAACTCACAACCTTGTGCTTGCCAGGCAGGCATTGTGCCCCTGAGCTAAATCCCCAGCCCTGTTATTTATTTATTTATTTATTTATTTATTTTTGTCTTTTTGAAACAGGGTCTTGCTATGCAGTTCAGGCTGGCCTTATCTCACTCTGTAGCCCAGGCTGGTTTTGAACTTGCAATGATCTTCCTGCCTCAGCCTCCCCAGTGCTGGGATTACAGGCATGCACCACCACGCCCAGCTGAGCGGTTCATCTTATCAAGAAGCCATTGTACCTTACTTGTTGATGTCAAGAATCTTTGTCTTCATCCTTTAAGAGACTGATTATGATTTACTGAGGTACGAATCTTATTAAGTTTACTCTCTGTGAAGTTTATTGACTTTCTTGGATATGTAAGTGAATGGTTTTCATTATATTTGGGGAGTTTCCAGCTATTATTTAATCAGATATTTTGACTTCTCTCTTTCTCCTCTCCTTTTGGATCTCTCATTATGTATATAATGCCACTGTCAGTAATTTTCCACAGATCTCTAAAATGCTGTTAAATTTTCTCTGTTCTTCAGACTGGATAATCTCAACTGACTAATTTTGAAGCTTGCTGATTTTTTTTTCTTTTTTTTTGAGACAAGGTCTTGCTATGCAATTCAGGCTGGCCTTGAGCTCACTTTGTAGCCCAGACTGGCCTTGAACTTGCAATGATTCTCTTGCCTTAGCCTCCTGAGTGCTGGGATGACAGGCATGAGCTACCACGCCTGCCTTGATTTTTTCTTATCTCTTCTTAAATTTGCTACTGAAAACCTCTAGTGAAATTTTCTTTACTTTGAAATTTTTTTTCCACTTAAAAAAGATTTTTTTTGAAACAAGGTCTTGTTATATAATTCAGGCTGGCCTTGAACTCACTGTTTAGCTTAGGCAGGCCAAGCTCACAGCAATCCTCCTGCCTCAGCCTCCCAAGTGCTGGGATTACAGGCATGCACCACCACAGCTGGTATAACATTTTCATTTCTGTTGTTAAATCTTTGAGTTTCAGAATACTTACTAGTTTTGTCCCTTTTTATAATTTCTGTCCCTTTATTTATATTTTCTATTTGATGAGATGCACTGTACTTTTGGTGATCTTTGACTATAATTAAAAAAATCAGTTGGATGTGGTGGTTCATACCTGTACCATCATTTAGGAGGGTAAGGGAGGGGGATGGTCATGAGTTTGAGGCCAGCATGGTCTACATAGTGAGACCCTGTCTCAAAAAAAAAAACAAAACACAAAACAAAACAAAACAGATATAAAGTTTTTTGTAGTAAGTCCAGCATCTGGGCTTCCATGGGAACATCTGCCAGTCCTACAGCACTGGGGAGACCAATGTTGACCTTCACAGCCAAAGTTTTAAAACAATTGTGACTCAGGGAGCCTCGGGCGGGGAGCGCCGGTCTTTGGACCG
>NW_004955484.1:1863698-1865300 GCF_000276665.1 Chinchilla lanigera | reverse complement strand
GTAAATATATATTAAATGGGTGAATGAACACACAGGCATGTGTCTTAAAAGATTTTATCTCAGCTGGGTGTGGTGATGTACCCCTGAAATCCCAGCACGCCAGAGGCTGAGGCAGGAGGTTCACCTCAAGTTCGAAACCAGTGTGGGCTCCATAGTGAGTTCAAGGCCAGCCTGGAATACATAGAGAGACCCTGTCTGAGAAGAGCAAAAAAAAAAAACTCCCCAAGAGATTTCAGTTTACCTTTTGAAAACTATTTTCTTTAGCTAAAGAAGTCTGAGTTGACAGTTTTCCTGCAGCTCTGTAACAGTGTTTCCCACCACCTGTAGCTTCCTTGCTGCCAGCAGGGATCAGGTGTTTCTTTCTCTGACTTCTTTTAAGATGTCTCTTTGTTCTGAGCAACATCATTATTATGTATGTCAGTGTCGTTTTCTTCGTGTTTCTTGTGCTTGAGACTTCAACGAGCATTTTGTATCTATGGATTTATAGTTTACATAATAACTGGAAAAATTTAGCTACATTTTTCTTTGAATATGTTTCTGCCTCCCTCCTACCTTCTTTGGGGATTCTGATCACCCATGTATATTCATCTTAGCAAAATCTTCCACTATTTTACTTATTTATTTTTTGATTTTTTGAGACAAAATCTTACTCTGTAGTTCAGGCTGGACCTAAACTCACTATGTAGCCCAGGCTGGCCACAGACTCACAGGGATTCTCCTGCCTCAGCCTCTCAAGTGTTGGGATTATAGGAATGTGCCACCACACCTGGCATTCTGTTTACTTAAAACCGTTTTCTTTTTTTTTTTTTGTGTGTGTATACTTGTTTTTTGAGGTACCAGGAATTGAACTCACCACCTCACATTTGCCAGGCAGTTGCTGTGCTACTAAGTTGTATCTCCAGCTCTGTGTGGTTTTAATTGTTATCATTAAATTCAGAAAACTTTCTTTAAAGTCTTATCTGCAATTAATTTTACCCTGGGTATTTTTGTTTCATACTTCATAGCTTTCATTTCTAGCATTCAATTTGGGTCTTACTTTTGTATGTGTCTGATTAACTTTTTGAATGCATTGGATTCTTATAATAATAGCTGTTGTTTAAAAAAATCTGTTAATCATAGCATCTGCATCTGTTGTGAGTAAATTTTGATCGCTTTATTATTCTTCTGTGCATTTCCACCTCTTTGCATTTTGGTAAGGTTTTTTTCCCCCAACTGAGTTAAATCTTTTTATTCTTTTGTAGTCTCTTCCAGGGTTAACTACTTCCACTGTAGGTGATGAGATATACAAAGCTCCTCTTCAAATGGCACCGCTATGAACATGGTCTTTTTCCTTTCACCACAACTCAGAATTAAATTTTTTTAATTTTAAACATAAAAGAACCAAAACATGTTAACAAACACACAGACATAAGCAAAACAACATAAGAACAATAAAAGCAATATGGAATTTCAGACAAGGTGATAGGAAATTAACAATTGTTGTATTACATATTGTTATCTTCAAATTGGTTACTCAGATAAATGAATATAGGCATGTAAGATTGATCAAACAATTAAACATCAACTGTTACTTTCAATAGAGCAATAGAAATAAGTAGTAGA
>NW_004955484.1:1855606-1860348 GCF_000276665.1 Chinchilla lanigera | reverse complement strand
GGTCTGTTTTATCTCTTTCTAGAATATTTTTTAGTACTCTTTATAGGATTGGTTTGGCACTCATGAATTTCTTCAGTTGTTCTTTATCATGAAAATATTTTATTTCTCCATTAAATTTGAAAGATAGCTTTGCAGTGTACATCAGTCTGGGTTGAAAGTTATTTTCTTTCAGTTCCTGAAATACTTCACTTCAAGCTCTTCTTGCCTTGATGGTATGTGTTGAGAAGTCTGCCATGATTCTGGCAGGCTTTCCTTTATAGGTGATCTGTTTCTTTACTCTAACAGCTTTTAATATTCTTTTGCTGAGTTTCTGGCATCTTGATCAGTATATGTGTGGGTGTAGATTTATTTTGGTTATGATTAACTGGAGTTCTATATGCTTTACTTATCTGGACGTCCTATTCTTTTACCATGCCTGGGAAATTTTCTGCTATTATTCCTGCTATTATTCCACTCTTTTTAAGTCATTTGTGTTGACACCTGCTGTTTCATTGATACCTATTAATCTGACTTTGTTTTTCTTTGCTACATCTTGCAGTTGTTCAGTTGTTATTTCCTGGTTCCTTGTTTTTAAGAGATCCCACCTTTCATATTCATTAGTGGCAATGCTGTCTTCAAGGTCTGAAAGTCTATCTTGAACTTCTTTCAGGAGTTTTTGCAAGCTTTCAATGGAGTTTTTAATTTCCTGGATATCTGTTTGCATCTGTTTCATACCTTCTAGTTCCTTTCTATATTGTTCCCTGAAGGTTTCCATGAGTTGTCTATGCTCTTCTATTTTCTTGTCTATGTCATCTTTGGATATCCTGAACATTTCTTTTATTATTGTTGTCATTTCTTTTGTCACCTGAGACATTATTTCTGATCTGATGCCTTTTATGGCCTGATGGAGTTGTTTCTTTACTTCAGTTGCTATCATTTCAGAAATTTCAGGTCTATGACTTCCAGGCTCTTCTGTGTTGATGTCTCCTGAACTTGTTTTGGGTGGTGTAAAGGTCTGGGTTTGCATTTTGCTCCTTCATTTTGTCATTTTTGAAGATCCAGAGGCTCCCTGGAGTGAAGCCTCACTCTCCTGATTGTGTGTGAGTGGCAGGGAGAGAGTCCACAGTGCTCAGTGCAGCTCCTGTGCTGGTGAGTGGTGGCAAGGTGGGATCCCAGATGTTCCCGAATTTTCCTGTGTTCAGTTGGCTCCCAGGCCTGTGTGGGCAGGGTGGGGGAGGCTCACTGGTGTTCCTTAGACTGTCTGGGGTTCAGCCCAGCTTCCACAAGAGTAGGGGGGGTGGAGGTTGTGTTCACCGAGGCTTCAGATATTTCCCAGGACAGAGCCTGCTTCCCACACTGGAAGGGGAGGGGTGAGGGCGGACTCCCTGAGGCCTCTGACTCTGTCCAGATTTCAGCTGAACTCCCAGAGGGTGTGAGTTCTTTTGGCAGTGACCACCAAGGCCCCAGAAGTTGTTCAGGCATCTAAGTGCCTCACACACTAGTGGGGAGGCACCAGAGTGGCTCACTGGGGTTCCTAAATGTGTCTGATGTTCTGCCCAGCCACAGCAGACACACTGTGTGTGTGGTAGGTAGCCACCAAGGCCCCAGAGGGTGCCTGAAGTTTTGCCTGTGTTGCATGGTGGTCAGGGAGGCGCCACTGTGACTCACCGGGCTTCCTGAAGATGTCCAGGGTTCATCCCAGCCCCAGAGCAGCAGTTGCTAAAAATTTAAATACAAATTTCCTACTGGATCCAGTAATTCCATTCTGTCTTGGTTACTTTTCTCTCATTGCTGAGACAAAATTCCTGATGCCCAAAATTAAGGAAGAAAAGTTTTATTTAGCTCACAGTTTGTGGAGGTTTCAGTGGATACTTGGCTGGCTCCAAGGCAGAGTGGCGCATGGCAGAGGGCAACAGTTCATGGCTGCAGAAGAGAGCAAAAGCAGCATGAGCAAAAAAGGGTGGGGAGAACAAGCCTCTTTTCCTCTTTTATATTCTAAGCAGGCTACCTAGGGGGCGTGTAACACTCACCACATCTCCACGCCCTCCTCTTGCACAGGCTCAGGATGAATACAAAGTAAGCACTCTGGTTCCCTGCTGAGTCACTTAGTTAACCTTAAAACTTCTTAAACTGACACAATGAATAACATCTCAGAACAGTACAGTCATGTCCTTTTCACTCCAAGTTGCAGAACTGCTGAGTCACTTAGCCAAAATCTCTAGACTCCTCAAGTTGACACAATCTATCAACCGTGACACATTCCTACAGGTAGTTTTGTGAGAGAAATGAAAATACACGCCCACAGAAAGACCTGTGTGTGAATGCTCATAACAGCATTATTTATAATAGCCCAAATCTGGAAACTTTCTAAATGTACATCAACTGACAAATTGTCTTAGATTCTTGTGGTTGCTGTAACAAATTACCAGAACTTTGTGGCTTAAAATAAACTTCTCACAGTCCTGAAGGTTGGATATCCAAAACCAGCGTGTCAACAGCGTTGTATCCCTCTGCAGGAGATGCTAGGCTTTGCTTCTTCCAACTGCTGTCAGTGCCAACATCCTGACACGTCTTCATTTGTAGCCACAAAAATGCTACTGCTGTCTTCACATCACCCTGTCCTCTGTGTTTCTGGCTTTGTCTGCTTAACATTGTCCCCAAGATTCCTCAGTATTTTGTAGAGTCCAGTCTCCTTCTGCTCTTCTTTTATAAAGACCCCTCTGATGCCATTTTGGGTCCCTGGATGACTCAGTCTAATACGCTCACCCCAATTGTCCCGAATTAATTGCATCTACAAAGACTGGCCACTCAAATAAAATAACATTAAAATACCTTTGGGTGGCCATTACCACATAAGTAGATATACTATAAAATGGAGTTTTCTTTTGCAACTAATAAGAACAGACACAAGCTCCAACATGAGTGAACCTTAAAAACATTGTACTAAAAAAAAGAAGCCAGGCTCAAAAGATGCACGATTCTCTTTATGTGGAATCTCTGCATTACTTAACTACATGGAGACAGTTTTTCCTAGGATTATGGGGGTGGAAATGCTCTAAACCTGGATAGGGTGATAGCTACATACTCATCATTATGAAATAATTTGATTTCAAATCAAATCATTAAATTTTATATTATGCACATAATAGCTGTTGCTTCAGCATCTGTTTGGAATATAAGTTGGGTTTGTCCATACCAGAAACAGGGCACAGCCACGGTTGGTACAGTTTCTAGTTCTTTGCATCCTCTCCGTTCCTCTTTGTGGTGGACACAGGCATCTGCCCTATCCACATGTCTCCCGGGGACCACTTCCCATGGGATGGCTGGGTACAGCCTACCTGGATGGTTCTGCTGAGCCTCACACCTTGCATGGACTGGGCAGACTTGCTATAGTGACCACCTCTCATTTACTGCAGAGTTGGTATCTGCTTGCTTTAAACCTGCCAATTATAATTTTCCTTCAGGAAATCTGTTTGGATAACTTACCTGGCTCCAGTAAAACCATTGGCCCCTGGCTCTCTGTGTCTCTCTGTCTCTCTTTCCTCCTTGATTTGTATGTGTGTCTGTGTGTCTGTGTGCCTGTGTGTGGCCTCCAGGCATACCAGTAATATTTACCAAGGTAAGTAAGTAAAATATTTTTTTTTAGTAAGTAATATAGCCATAAATTTCAACTTATGTGTCTTCTAATCATTGGAGGGTTGATCCATGTTAAAGATCCTAAATTAAAACAATGCATAATAGATGTATATAAACATCTGATGTAGCTGGTAGGATGGAGAGTGCCTTTCATGATTAGCATGAGGTACCTTTAAAAAGGTTTATTCATGTTCTGTCCAGTGTGGATAACTACCTGGGGGAAGGTCATACTGCACCCTGCATATCCACTGCTTTGCAAGGCAGGGACACCTCTGCAGAGTGCTGCCAAGTTCTGAACCTTAAATTGTGGTTTGGCGAGGACGCTTAACCTACTGCCAAGTGGTTTGCCCCATATGACCAGGGCTGCTTGATGTGGGTTAAGGGCTCTGTATCTCTGGAGCCTGATCAGGAAGATAATCACTCATGGCAAACCTCACCCTCTTTGGATGAGCTTTGACATTCCCACCCCATTTCCCCCATGGGGCTACCATGGGTTCATTTTTTTCAATAATAAAGAACCAACCCAAGAAGCAACATAGTTGGCCAAACTTCAGAGAGTTGCCTTAGCACTGGATGCCCCAGTTAACAAATAACTCCATCTTCCTTTTTGTGTTTATGAGACGCATTAGGACAGTCCCTAACAATTGTCCCCTTCAAGGTTAAAACGTACATTAAAACAATGCATAATAGATGTGTATAAACATCTGATGTAGCTGGTAGTTCCTCACACACTCAAAGTGTAAATCAAAATCACACATCTCCACAAAGACTGCAGCCTGCGCAAGGCCACAGTGCATGGCATTGGTAGGACAATTACTCCTTTCATATTTCATGAGACCCAATTCTATGCCTCATGTGCTCTTCCACACCACTTCTGCTCTTCCTTATGGTGTTCTTGCTAAAATGCAAAGCCACGTGCAATTTCCCAGAATGCAAGGCAACCATTATCTCATCATTCCTCTGGATTAATCTAACCCAGTCAACAAAACCTCAGAAGGTGTGAATTGCAGGATGGTGATGGGTGAGTATCTCTGATGTGACAGGTCTCCAGATTCCAGATATGTTTCCCAGTGGAGGAAATGAAGCCAGTCAGCCCCATCACTTTCCAAAGACTCAGAGAAGAAGGA
>NW_004955484.1:1822011-1823032 GCF_000276665.1 Chinchilla lanigera | reverse complement strand
TTAGATACCTATATCTTCATGAGTAGAAACCAATATAGGTTTGGTTTTAATTTTAAATCCTTAAGTTTAGGACTTAGAATGAGTTTGCTTTTTCACATGAGATGCTCACTAAAGTCAAGGGTTATTTATTCTATTCCTCATAGGTTTTCTTTTTAATTCAGCTACAGAACTTGGCGTGCATCCTGGCTAACACACAACTCTGAATCATTGTGAATGAAGACAGAAAGGGGGAAGGGGAAGTAACAGAACAGGTGGGGATGTGTGCTTGCTTGTAATAAACCTTTATTTCTCTTTGAAAGTGAGTCTACGGCTTTATCTTCTTTTTTTAAAATAATAGTTATGCAGCTGTTAGACAAGAAAATTCAAGGGCTGGAGATCTAGCTCAGCGGTAGAGCAGGTGCTCATATGTGAGGCATGATGCCCTAAATTCAAAAGCTAGCTGCCATCCCTTAAAAATTCATGTGTCCAAAAAATTGAGTATTGATCTACCCGGAACAACAGAGAAAGGATAACTGATAAAACCTAGCAGAGGTCTAATTAAACATGTGTCCTTTTTTTTTTGACTTTTTGAACCAGGGTCTTGCTATGCAGTTCAGGCTGGCCTTGAGCTCACTTTGTAGCCCAGGCTGGCCTTGAATTCACAATGATCCTCCTGCCTCGGCCTCCCAAGTGCTGGGATTACAGGCGTGTACCACTGTGCCTGGCAAACATGTGGTCCTTTCAATCCCACCAATCATGCATACTTTAAGTGGATTTAATTTCATGCATAGGAAAAAGAAATGTTTAGATTATTTTATTGATGTTACTGTGTTACTGGCATAAATTCAAATTTCTGCAGAGGAAAGAAGAGAAGAAAGATGATTATTTCATTAAAAAGAAAAGGTTTACTACTTTTGAAAATACATGAATTACCAGGTTATTTAGTTGAGACCCCTTAAAGTCAATGCCATACAGGTAAGGACATGTGTATTTGGATAGAATCGAAACAGACCTGTTTTATTTTCTCATTATTGAGACACAA
>NW_004955484.1:1816413-1817371 GCF_000276665.1 Chinchilla lanigera | reverse complement strand
CATTTGGGTGGGGGGAATGGGATTAAGCTTTTAGCAGCTTGAAGCCTAATTCAGGAGATGGAAATGGGAAAAGTAATAATTAATATAAAGTATGCTGTAATAATTATATTGTGTTTCTCAGATTTTTCCTGCTGTGACGAGATACTCAAGCAAAACAGCATAAAGAGGGGAAGGTTTATCTTGGCTCACAATTTCAGAGGGTTCAGTTCGTGGGCACTTTACTCCATTGTTTCTAGGTCTGCAGCAAGGCAGAAATGCTGTGGTAGAAGGGTGAGCAGAAAACTGTTCATCTACTGGCAGTCAGGAAGCAGAGAGAGAGAGAAAGAGAGGAAATGAGCCAGAGTGGGAGGAAAGGGTGGGGTCAAGATAGGCTCTTTTTTTTGGGGGGGTTTCCAGTACCAGGAATTGAACTCATGACCTTGCACTTGCCAGGCAGGCGCTGTGCCACTGAGCTAAATCCCCAGTCCCTAAGATAGACTTTTCAGAGGTAGTCTCCATCACCTAGTCCCTCCAACTCAGTCCCACCTCCCATCAGCCCATTCAACTCACTGGGTCAATCCATTGGCGAGGATTAGTAGTCTCATGGTCTAGTCACCTCTCCAGGAGCCATCTCTGAACTTTGTTGGATTAGTGATCAAGCTTTCAGAGCATGCATCTTTGGGGGACACTTCCTACTTAAACCATAGCATATATATTTTGTAATTTCAGGATAATTACAAGAGTTGATGAAAAGGTAGAACAAATGATGGGTGGTTGGTTATAAAGTTAAGTGAAAAATAAACAATGAAGTACAAAGAAAGACCCAGCAGGGAAAGGCTAAAACACTTCTCTATTCTCCTATGTCAGATGATTTGATGTTGTCCCACTGCTCTGTGAGGTTCTGTTCAAGTGACTATTTGCTTTTCCAACTTATGTTTTGGTTTGAGAAATATGTTGCCAATTCATTATGTTTCTTCAA
>NW_004955484.1:1813895-1815136 GCF_000276665.1 Chinchilla lanigera | reverse complement strand
CAGGGAGTTAGTTTTTCATGTATAAATGTTCTCATTGCATCTAGCTCCAGTGCAAGGCAACTCTGGATGGTTACTTTGGTGAAAGCCATAGATAAGTTCTAAAATTGTGCATTTCCTTTACTACTAGTCAGATGATACATTCTTTTAGGTTAACTGTCCCTAACTTCCCTAGGGAACTTCATTATCTGGGGGTTCATGTCCAGCACAGGGGCTCTCCCAAGATCCTTAACAGACACAATTGTATGCATTATAAACTGCCCCACACAACTCACACTGGCTGAACCACAACTTGTTTTCCAGAAGATGTGCTTTCTCTGTAAGTTTTGTCTTGAGGTCTAAAGTTTGAATAATTACTTAAAAATTTTAAAGGGGAGGAGATTTATCATAGAGGAAGGGAGACCACTTACACCAAAGTGTCAGAACTTGGTTGCTTACACAATAGCTATTCCTACATTTTACTTTTTATAAAAAAAAATCCTGGGTTTTCTTAAAAACGTAATTTCACTTAGGCGTCTCTTGGTCATCTCGTTCCTCTTTTTCATACTGATTCTGGAATGGACATGGGAAAATGATATTCATGAAGAGCACCTCTGTGCGGTGTGTGTGTGTGTGTGTGTGTGTGTGCATGTACGTGTGTGTATTAGCAGGGGAGATTCTGCCAGATTATGTGCTAGTTAGTATTTCTTTGTCTTTGGAGGAGACATTGTGACAGCAGCCCTTTCTCTTTCACTGGATTCATTTTGGCTTTTATAATACAGTACCTGAGACCACAGCAGCCAATCTGTAACCCAGCAGAGCAGTAGGGGAGAAAGAATCCGGCCACTCCATGATATTGTCAAGACACTGAAGTACAAATACTTATCTATATAAATATGTAAATAATAACATAATAAAGATATCTCCAAAATGCACTGTAGCCCAATTTAATTTTAAGTAATTTTGTCTTATTTACTTTAGCTGCAAAATGAAACTATATTCTCAGTGGGAAGTATACGCGTAATGCAAAAGCATCTCTATTTGAACAGTAGATCTTCTTAAGCTGTTTAAGCCCAGGCTTCCTTCCCTCCTCTGAGGTGCCACTGGCCACTGTTGGACTTGTATTCTTCCTATTTCTTCACTTTGCATTTAAGTTGTAATAGATGCAGCTATTCCTAGTTTTCTTTTTACAACATGAGATTATAAAATGTATATGTGTCTTTGAAGTGATTTTTTTCAACTGATTTTAGAATCTTTATATTTGC
>NW_004955484.1:1800572-1801556 GCF_000276665.1 Chinchilla lanigera | reverse complement strand
AGCCAGAGAAATCTGGATTTGAATCCCAGTTTCACAATTCTACTGCTAAGTCAGCTTTGGTCATACCTCTTCTAAAACCCAGACCACAGCCCTCTGTCGAGTCCTTAGCTTGTGGCATTTCTCCTGGCATTCTTCTATGACATTCCATTCACCCCTTGTGGCAGCTGGGGATGCAGGGGCTGGCTGTGATATTGCTTGACCCACCAGTGATCTGTCAGGGCCGTCTCTGGCTTTAGACTCCTAACCTCACTCTCTTCCACAGTGTGACCTCCTGAAGCCTCTAAAACCAGGAGTTTAGGTTCCTTTGACATCGAAATTGAGCAGCATGGGAAGGGCAGACCCCTGACTCTGCGGAGCTCAGGCCCCGACCTCACCTGTGCCTCACGCTGATACAGGCTCAAGGACCACTTGCCCGCTGTGGTCATCACCCTGCCCCATGTTCAGACCACTCTACCCGTGTCCATCGGAGTTTTGTAGACCAGCTCAGGTTGCTGAATTCCAGCCTTTGATTCCAGTTTGGCTTTTTGCCTGCTGTGCTGCCCATGAACTCGACTCAGTGGAGCAAGGAGAAAGCAGCGCAAATCCTTATCTGGCGAGAGGTAGGACCGGAGAAGCGGCTGCTGTCAGCCAAATCAAGAATTTGGGTTTATGCTAAGAGCAGTGGGAGATCCTTAAAGAGATTCAAGTAGAGAAGTGACCTGGTCTGATGTGCACTCCAAGTTCCTGTCTGGAACTCTTGGAGGTGACGGTGACTTGAGAGTTTTCCAGTAGCTGAGCTGTGGAGAGGCTACTTACCATGTGCAAGCCCTCAGCTCTCACAGGCGCTGGCTTCCACAGCAGGGAGACAGACAGGGATCAAATGCAGTGCCAGTGAGCAGGATGACTGTGAGAGTCATAAGCATTTGGGGAAAGTAAACTTGGATAAAGCAAGGTGCTGTGTTAGTGACCAGAGTTTCTTATGAGAAAGCGAAGCTCACTCTGAGA
>NW_004955484.1:1794396-1798502 GCF_000276665.1 Chinchilla lanigera | reverse complement strand
TGTGTGTGTGTGTGTGTGTGTGTGTGTGAAGTCTTTGTAGTTTCCTGCATATATGTGGACAGAGGTAGCTTTACTTCTTTCTTCGTCATTTGTTTGCCTTTTATCTTTTTCTTGCCTAATCACCATCAAGGACCTCTAGTACTGTGTTGAGTAGACATAGTAAAAGTGGACATCCTGATCTTGTTCCTGATCCTAGAAGAAAATATTTTAGTTTTTTTCACACTGAGTATGACACTAACTATAAGATTTCTAGATGTGGCCTTTATTATCTTCAGGTAATTTCTTTCTATTCTTAGGGTGTTGATTTTACTTCTTGGAACTTACTCAAGAGAAGAAAGACAAGTATCTGCACAAAGATGGATGCATAAATCATAGTAGCATTATTCAAGGTAGCTAAGAATTCAAGCCATCCATACATCTCATGGGTTTCTGAGTGAATGGACACATGTGGTGCATCCATACAATGAAACATTGCAATCAAAAGGAAAAAAATACTTATGCATGTAATAGCAAGGATGGGCTGCAAAAACATTAGGCTAAAGTGAAACCAGTGAGATGCGTAAGACTACACATTTCAAGATTCTATTTGTGTGAAACACCTAGGAAAGGCAAAGCTATAGAGCCACAGAAAAGAACAGCTCTTGCACGGTCCTGGTGATAAAGATAGGGATTGGCAAAAAGTGGACATGAAAGTACTTTTGGGGGTGAAAACAAGATTTAATCACTGTACAAATTTATTAAAACTCATCAAATCATATGCTGACAATGGATACATTTTATAGTCTGGGAATTTCACCTTAATAAAACTTAGTTGGAACAGGCTCCAAGGTGTGAAGCGACATTTCAGAGACACACAGAGCACTGTATGGTTTGTAGTAGCAATGGCCTTTCAGGAGCAACTGGTGGTATAGAAACCAAACTTGTTTATCTTACATTACTCTTGGTATTTGTGTCATTATTACCAAATGAGAAGAACTCATGTATCTCTAAATCAATGACTAAAACATGTGATGTTCGCCTTTTGGAAGTACTTTGTCTCAAAAGATCTGTCTCTTCCATCTGTTTTCTTGGTTTTGGGACCGAAGATTCTGTCCTAATCAGGCTCATCTCCTTTTCCTGATGAAGGATCCAGGGCAGAATGCTACACAGCAGGAAAAAGCAGCCCAGGGGTGTAAGCAAACACTGTGTGCTGTGATGTTTTCCCCTTTGGCTGTAACTTGATATATTCTTCAGGATCAGGGAAAAAAATCTGCAGCACAGAAAAGATGTGCTGTGGAGTTTGTAACTGAGAAGGGAATGAAAGCATTGCGCCATCTTCAAAGCAGCAGCTTTTCTCCCCTCTCCTGGATACCTAGTTCAGGCTGGGTCTGTCGGCAAGAAGCCTCGAGGGTCCCTTCTCCTAGGAGAGAAATGTGAGGGGGCTTTCAGGATGAGTATGGAGCAACTGGGAGACTTCATAAGACTTGTCAGGAACAATGCACCACAATCAAAAATAAACTCACCTTCTGGGAAAAAGACTACAGGACTTGGGGCAAGTACCAGGACTTACACATGCAATTACCTTTCTCTAGAAAACGAATCACCTCCTTCTTCAGTCCCACCACTGAGGAGAGCTAGAGTCAGGCCTGTCAAACCCGAGATGTCACCAGGGGTTCCTGGAGAAAGGCATATTCCATTTCAGCAAGGCTGAGGTGGGGCTCCTGGGCCACACTTTGAGTAGCGGGTTTCCTAAACATCAAAAGAATAGACTGCAATTTATTTGATGAGTGACTTAAGAAGAAATAATTTTCCTTTTCCTGAATATTGCTTTTATTTGAGATGGAGATAGAATTGCTTGTGGTACTCAAGGCACTGAATAATAATCAGATTTTTTTGGAAAAATACAAGAAACAAATAGCCACTGAGCTAACCGGCTGTTATGGCATGGTCCAGGGTTTCACTGAGTCACTGTCTACAGTCATTCTGGAAGGGACTTGTGTTCTGGAGGTGACTTTGTAAACAAAGATCACACTTGTTTACTTTCTTTACTGCTTTTGAAAAGAAAAATTGTAATCAATATGTAATCATTACACATATTTATAGGGACACTGACTTTTTGATATGTATGTACCTTGGGTAATGATCAAAGCAGGGTATTTTGCATATCTAACATTTGAAATATTTCTCATTTCGTGCTGGTGAGAATATTCAAATCTATTCTTCCATGTATTTTGAAATACATAATATCTATGCTTACTTTACTGTGCTATAGGATATCAGAGTTTATTTTTCCTATCCAACTGTACATGCTAGTGGATCTTAATTGTCAATTTGACTGGGTTAGAGATTCTTGCAAAGGTGATTTGATCATGGGGTCCTACACTCCCAAGTGGATTAATCTACTGACGTTCATGGCTGAGTGTGTTGCTAGGAGATGGAGTATGGTAGGAGGAGGTGGGTCACTGGGGCTGCCTTTGGAAGGTGCATAACTTGCTGGTACTCTTCCGTGCTCTACTACTTCCAGGAAGTGACCAGTTTTTCCCCACTGTGCCCTTCTGCCACGATGTTTCCAGCCATGGAGTTAAACCTTTCCTTCCTTTTCATTGTGGGTAT
This sequence comes from Chinchilla lanigera, assembly GCF_000276665.1. Taxonomy (NCBI): domain Eukaryota; kingdom Metazoa; phylum Chordata; class Mammalia; order Rodentia; family Chinchillidae; genus Chinchilla; species Chinchilla lanigera. The sequence goes on along the minus strand of NW_004955484.1, from coordinate 1,795,910 downwards.
CAGGAATTTTATCCTGTCAACAGGAAAGTTGACAAATACACAGGAGTTTTTTATTCACTGACTAATCGCTCCACACCCCCTTCCCTACCACCCTCCTTAGTCTCTGGTAACCACTCTTTGACTCTGTACTTTCATGAGATGAAAAGTTTTGGGTTCTATAAGTAAGCAAGATGATGTGGTCTTTGTCTTTCTGGGCCTGGCATATTCCACTTAACATCATGTCTCCCAGGTCTATCCATGTTGTTATAAATTACAGTATTCCATTCTTTTAATGGTTGGATAGTATTCCACTGTGTATATATTACCATATTTTATTTACCCATTCATCTGTTGATTGACATTTATGTTGATCCCACATCATTGCTATTGTAAATAGTGGTGTAATAGTCATGGATGTGCAGATGTCTTTTCAACATACTGAATTTATTTCCTTTGGATTTATGACCAGTAGTTTGATTGTTGGGTCATAAGGTAGTTATATTTTTAATTTTTAATGATCTGTGTACTATTACTACTATTATTAAACAAAAAGAAATATCCCTAAATCATTGATTAATATTCCTAGAAGATAAGTTATCATAATCCAAAATTCTATGGCATAATGTCAGAAACTCTTCTAAATAGTATGCTGTATCCACTGAAAGCCATTTATTTCCTAACAGTTCTATGAGACAGGCATGATATTATCATTGTTCCACAGATGAGGAGGCTGAGGCTTAGAAAGCCACACCATCACTTGGATCATATCATCTGTGTTATTGGCTTCTTCAATAATGCTTGTCCTGAGCCACTAGACTGTACAGTACATCACAGATTTTCCAGCTCTGGCTGTACATTGGAATCACTGTCTTAGTTCAGGCCTCTATGATTAAAATACCATAAACTAAGAAGCTTAAACAACAGAAATTAATTTCTCACTATTCTGAAGGCTAGAAAGCCCAAGATTCAGATGGTGGCCAATTTCATTCTGGTGAGGGCTCTTTTCTGGGTCTGCAGAGGGCCACTTTCTTGATGGACCTCAGAAGGCAAAGAAAAGTCACTCATGCTTCTTACAGGGGCACTAACCCCATTTGTGAAGGTTGTGCCTTTATGACCTGGTTACCTCCCATGTTACTCAACTTCCCACTGATGGGAAAAAATGCCTGACATCCCTAAACTGAAGGAGGAAGGATTCATTTAGGATTATGGTTTCAGAAGTTTCAGTCCATGGTTGGTTGGCTCCAAGGCAGAAACATCACAGCAAAGGGGCATGGCAGAGGAAAGCTGCTCATGGTGTCCAGGAGCAGTGAGCAGGGAACAACCAGAGAGGAAGGGGTCAGGGACCGGAATACATTCTTCCAGGTCACCCGCCTGTGACCCACCTCCTCTAGCCAGGCGCACCTCCCAACAGCACATTTAACTGTGAGTTCATCAATGGATCCGTCCATGGATGAGCACAATGCCCTTGTGGTCCAATCACCTTCCAAAACCTTCACCTCTGAACACATAAGCTTTTGGGGAACATTTTATATGAG
>NW_004955484.1:1792816-1794061 GCF_000276665.1 Chinchilla lanigera | reverse complement strand
GAATGACATACAGCACTCATTACAGCTGTGTAAGATGGCATGGATTCAGTTAAATAAGTCTTTGTGGGTAACAAGACTTACTTTGTTTAAAAATAACAATACCAAGGTCCAAGGTTTGATATGGGAATATATTGATGATAAAGACAGTCCTGCCAACTACGATGCTGCTTCTCTTCTCTGTGGGTTGATAAATGCCAGTTAAACGTTAGGCCCAGCTTTTCTTCAATTATTGCCTCATCCATGAAGTCTTTCACCAGACACAAAGAATACAGTTTCTGCATCCATTCACAGAAGCCTAAAAGCATTCACAGAGCCAGTGGGAAAACTTTGGGTGACCATACACACACATCAGAAAGTAGATTTTTTTTTTTCTACCTCCTTCAAGATTTCAAACAAAATTGTCTACGTGAAAGCATTTAAGAAAGGATAGTATGCAGCATGTGCATGATAGATCAGTGGTACTCATTAGCTCAGATATGCTTTGTATTTGCCCAGATTCAAGTACACCATGGAGTAAGCCGATCTGATGGTGCACTAGGTTATGGGATTATAGTCAGAATGTCTATATGGGATTATAGTCAGAATGTCTATAAGGATCTCTAATTTTGGTATTTGAGAAACCAGGTGAGAGGAGTTTGTAATTAAGGGAATGCAAGAGTTTCAGAAACTAGATATTTTCATTTCACCTTGGTTTTCATAGAACAATAAAATGTTCCTAGAAATTGGGGTAAAAGTTGAGTGCAATGGAGTGAAAATCAACAAAGAACACAGATGAGTAGTAATCTGGAGAAATAACCTACCCTGGACATGGATTGGAAATGGGCTGTCGCTGGGACCAGCTACCACCTGTGCCAAGGTCTGGTCTAATGTTTTAATTTGTTTGGGATGCTACAACAAAATACCACTAAGTAGATTTTAAACTAAATAAATTATTTTTCTGAGAAGTGCAACATACCAAGTCAAGGAGCAGATTTGGCATCTGCTGAAGGCTCAATCTCCAGTTTATAGATGGTACTTTCCAGGATATGTCCTAGCAGGGGGTAATTGTGGTCCCTTTTGCCACTGGCCCATTTACAAGGGCTCCATATTCCTGACCTAGTCACCCTGCAAAGTTCCACTTGCTGACACCAGCACATTGCAGATGGGGTTTCACCACAGGAATTTCGGGGTGACAAAGCCTTCAGTCTGTAACTCCTAGAACAATAGTTCCCAGTATGGTTCCCAAAAAAGCAGCCTCAGGGGCAC
>NW_004955484.1:1790797-1791841 GCF_000276665.1 Chinchilla lanigera | reverse complement strand
AGAATGTACTGGGGTAAGAAGTTGCTTGTGATCTTTTATGTGAAAAAGTGGTTTTGTTTCACTCGTGTAAGAACCTGAAAGAGTGAATAAAATCTAGGACGTACAATAGACATTGTGAAAGGAAAGGAAACTGCTCAAAAGGAAAGAACAACTGGGATGAAGAAAAAGAGAAAAGATAGAAGGGGAAATATACACATATACATATGTATATATATGTATATATACACACACACACGATAGTTAACATAGTTGTACTGCTGACTTTTATTGCTCTATTGAAAGGAATAGTTAATGTCTGAGTGTTTGATCAGTCTTACATGTCTATATTTGTTTATCTGAGTATCCAAATTGAAGATATCAATATGTAATACAACAACCATTGTTAACTTCCTATCACCTTGTCTGAGATTCTGTATTGCTTGTATTGTTTTTGTGTTATTTTCTAAATGTATGTGTGTTTGTTAAGATGCTTTTGTTCTTTTATCTTTAAAATAAAATAAAAAAATCAGCATCCACTATGGCATTCCACTCTGTTAACTATATACCCAGAAGAAAGTAAGTTTGCAAAGATGAAGAGCTGCCTATTGCCAGTGGCTGTCACTACAAGAAGGGGTTGTATGCATAGATATATATATAAATTAACGCCTTGTTAAAAGAGTTTGCTCAGTTAAGCCTCACTTATTTTCTCAGGGATTAGGAATCAAACTGTGACACATTAATTACTGATCGTCGGAAGTGACCTCCTGTAAAGAAGGTGGAAGAAATCCTAATTTTGCCTCTTTCTTATTTTAGAATACAGGCTGTGCCATCGCTGTTTAACCAAGCACTCTGCCAGCACAAGGACCCTTTTATCCACCTGGAGCTCAGAACGGATCACAGCAGAGCCTTGAGCCCAGGGCACGGATGCGCTGTCTCCAACACCTCCCTGGCCCCATGCACTCAGAGGCTGTTTTCAGACAAGGATCTCTGTGTGAGCTCCCGGACCAGGGCCTGTAGACTATCCTTAGAAACAGTGAGCACCTTTTCATGTAGTAATTGTCATGG
>NW_004955484.1:1785221-1786352 GCF_000276665.1 Chinchilla lanigera | reverse complement strand
TTCAGAAAGAAAGAAAGAAAGAAAGAGAGGAAAAAAGAAAGAGAGGAAAAATGTAATTAAGTGGGACATTCACACATGGCAGCACCTTGACTCTAGCTGTTTAAAATACCCCATTGGCTCCCAAGTCTGGGCAAGCTCTGATTATACCTAAGGCGATGACCCAGAGCAGTTCCCAGGGAGGCTGGTAGAATGGGCTTCTCCTCCTCTCAGCTGCTGAAGCCTCCAAGGAAGCCGAGCCCGACCCTCCCTGCATTTGGAGGTTTGTATGTACCATGTCTGCCCTCAGTCTAGACCGCAAGAGCCATGGATGGATGACCCTGCACTGTGATAACAGCCATGGAGGGAGGACCCTGCACTGTGATAACAGAAGCCTGCTCCCTGATGACCTTCACCACAGGCAGTGGCCATGACAGAACCTCAGGTTCCCTGTCTTCAATCAAGCCTGGCTACTGGGGTGGAACCCAGGGCTGCCTGTGCTTATTGTCAAAGAGTATTTACAGCATTGATTCCTCATCTTAAACATTATAGAACGGACACTTCCACATCAATGTGCAGCACATCATTATTCACATGACCAAGAACTGAAATCAACTCAAATGTCCACTGATGGACAAATAGGTACACAGATCTGGTCCATGCACACAGTGGAATATCATTCAGCCCTGAAAGAGAATGTTTTGGGACATGCCATGAGAAAGGTGAACCTGAAAGATTATATTGATTAAAGTGAGCTATTCAGAAAAGACATATTTTAAGACCATAATTACATGAAGTTCCTAAAGTAGTAGTCATACTCATGGAAACAGAGTAGAATGATGGTATCCAGGGGTAAAAGGAAAAGCAGAATGGGGGTCATTGTTAATAGGTCAGGAAGATGAAAGTCTTCTGGGGATGGATGGCGATGATGTTTGCACAATCTGGATGCACATAATAACACCCAAGGTGATTAAAATATTAAATTTTATGTTGCACATATTGTACCCCAAGAAAAATGAGCAAAAATTCTGAATACAAGAACACAATCCTTTTCCCATCACAGTAAATTATATCAAACCCCAGAACCCCTCCCAAAAACCCAACGCTGTAATCACAAGGAGGTGCTTGGTTTTGTAGGTACTGTGAACTAATGTA
>NW_004955484.1:1782478-1784095 GCF_000276665.1 Chinchilla lanigera | reverse complement strand
GACACATCTTTTAAACTGGACACACATTTTAGGTGATGTGCTAGATATTCAATACATAAAACAGTTCTGTGCCTGAAGTTTGTGTATAGTAGTTTTCGTTTTGCTGTTTGTTATTTCGTTTCCCAGGGGGGCTGGGAATTGAACCCACAGCCTCACACTACTGGTCAAAGATCGAACACTGAGCCACATCCTCAGCTCAGTGATAATATCTGTTAAAGATACTTCAGGACTTCTCTTTCCATTCTAAATAGGCACCCTGCATTGGTACATAACGCTGTCCTTGTTGTTTTATATTCTTTTTATTAAGTGGCACCATGGTTTGTTGCTGGATTTGCCTCTTTTTAGAACCTGGCTAAAATGGCTTAATGGGGGAGTGCAGGCAACAGGTGACAGCTGGGTGCAGGAGGCAAGGATTTCACCTACAGGCTCATGTCCTCTTTGTGTAACTATCATAAGAGCCCTGAGCAATACAAGCCTGAAGTCCATATAAGAAAAATGTAACGTCCATGTCTGCTTTTCACTAACTTATTATTATTTCCGAATCTGAGACTTCTTTAACGTCAGGCAATTGTGACCTCTTCATGTGGTTTATCTCACTTAATAATCACAATTCTATGGGGTATGTTATGGTTATTATTTCAACTTAATGAATGTTATTCAACTCACACCTCAGGTGGGAAGGGTGAATCCTGGCATACAGTGCGCAGGCTGGAGACCGTGTTTCAGGTGTTTGGAGGGTGTGAGCTGAGAGTTTGAGGACGCAAGAGGGTGGTGGAGCTGTGTGTAGAGGTAAGTGAGGGCGGGTTACATGGCAGTTTCTCTACATGCTGCTTTCTGTTCATATTTCTGCCATGGGCCACCAAAGAATGGAAAGACTTGGGACCTTTGCTGAGATTCTGTAGGCCTAAACTTTCCTAGTTGCAAAATAGAGTGAGGCACGTTTATTAGCTTCCATTCATCTGAACCAGAGAGGGCTAATGGGGACAACGGCCAGGTCCTTTAAATTGGTTGTGATTTTAATATGAAAAAGTGCTTTATAAAAGTAGTATGTTTTTACCAGGATTAAAATTACCTTTCTACTTTAACTCATCTTTTAACAAAGTTGTATGCCGAAGACTGAAACTAACCCATGTCTGTCACTGTGCACCAAATTAAAGTAAAAATGAATGAAAGACTAAATATTAAAACAGAAACGTTAAATCTACTGGAAGACAAAGTAGGTAAAAATCTTGAAACATAGGGGTAGGCAGACAATTCATGAACAAAAACCAAAGTGCACGGGGGCGGGGAGGGGCTGGGGATTTAGCTCAGCGGCACAGTGCCTGCCTGGCAAGTGTGCGGTGGTGAGTTCAATTCCCGGTACCAGAAAAAACCAAAACCAAAACCAAAAAACAAAGTGCATGGGAAATTCTTCAAAGAATCAACAACTGGGATCTCATTTTATTGAAAAGTTTTTGCACATCTAAAGAAATCACCAGCAGAGGAAAAAGAAAACCCACAAATTGGGAAAAAATTTTAGCTAACTGTCCTCCAGACAAAGGACTTCTATCTAGAATATATAAAGAATTAAAAAATCAGGCCCCCCAAATTCAAAGACCCAACCCAAAAATGGGCATC
>NW_004955484.1:1774159-1777698 GCF_000276665.1 Chinchilla lanigera | reverse complement strand
GGTCTGAAGATGGGCGCTCCCAGCCCGAGGCTCCCCTAGTCTAATAAATTTCAAATAAGATCCTCTCAGAGAGTCATACTGAGACATACCATATGCAAACTCTGCAAAGCCAAAGAAAATGAGATTCATAAAAGTGAGAAGAAACTTAAGAAACCTAAGGTATTTTCTTTTGTTGCGGACCAAAAAATACACGCTATATGTGCACATTAATTTCCACGTTTACTGAAAAATACTGAAATACTGAAATAACATTAATGTATGTATAAAAACCTCCTCTAAATTGCTGAGGAATAAATTAATAGGGCAATTTGTCAGGATTTTTAGGACGCAGCAGACTTCAAGTTACAGGGGTCCAGACTGGAGTGGCTTACAATGTAAAAATGTGGGATAAGAGTCAGAGTTAACAGGGTCCCTTGCTGTCAGAGACATCATCAAATCTTACCATTTCACTGATTATTGCTTTTTGGCTACAACAAAACTATGAAGCAACTTCCACAGCTCCATAGCTCCACTGTTGAAAGGAAAGAAGGGCCAGGAGAAGGGACCTCCCTTTCTACTTGACTTCCCTTCCTGTCTCCTGACATCAGTGTCATGTGACTACCCCTAGCTGCAGTGGGATCTGGGGATGTGTGTATCTAGTAAAGGGAATGAAGCAGTCATGAGTAGTGTAGACCAATCACGAAAAATTCTGTGCAGATTAGTGCACTGCTGTCTTGAACATTCTTAAGTTCTGTTAATGTGGCAGAAGTGGGCAGAGGTGATAGCTGGATAGGCAGCTAATGTAGCTCACGCCAGCTAGGCAATTATCTTTCTCTTCATTTAGTGAAGAATAAGGACTATCTCTTATTTGTTTTCCAACTTTCTATTTTTTCAGGGCTTGGTAGCATGCCTGTCAAGTAGTTCCTGCTTTTTAGCTATAGATTGGAGGTATAAATAAATGAATAAAATACCTTGATAACTTGTAATTCAGGCTGAAAATCACTGAGTCCAGTAATAGACATAGAATTCAGGAAGCAAAGTGTCAGGATCCTGAAATTTTCTGCCCAGAGAAAATTTTCACTTATAACTGAAGAGAAGCTGAAGTACCATATTAACTAATTTCCTAGCTTTTATACACATAGAGACTCTGAAAGTGTCAAAGATTTAGTCTCCATCAGCACCACTCCAGCCCAGAGACAGACGCAAATGCACTTTTTACCACCTTCCCACTTAGCTAGGAAGCACTGAGCAAGCGCAAGCTGCAGACCTCTTTCCTGGAAATGCTGCTTTGGAAATGAGACAGAAGCTTGGAGTCTAAAGAGGCTAATCAGTGAATTATTTGTAACATTCTTCCGGGTGCTCTGTCCTAAAGCTTTTCCATTATGGTTTCCTGGTGCACATGGGAGTGGGGGGTCTGGATGTGTAACTCTCCTCTTTATACGAGAATTTGAGGCTGGGGGCATTACAGCTGATTTTGTATGACACATCTAGATAATGTACAATGAATTTTTCTATTATGTGAAATTTGAGATCTCAAGGGACAAGGATTTGAAACTAAATCTTTGGGAACTGAAGGAGAATATATTTTTGCTGCCTATATATGGTATAGGTAATAAATGTCAATGTAAAACCTTCATAACCCTTTAACCAAGACATTTTGAAGAATTTCTTTATTGGATCTAATTTAATGTCACTTAAAAATATAAAATAAATGTCTATTCATTGTCAGAAATGAGTGATACAAAAGGTGGAAACCAATTTGCTTCATCTAGGTCTATGTTCTACTCTCTCCAGTTAACTCCTGGAAGTAGTTTACAGCCAATCCCTCCAAGCATTCCAGCATGCTTATTTTTAAATCTCAGAAAGCGTTCACATCCAGTTGTCATCTGACTCTTTGAGAACAAAAGAGTTTGATTTTGTGTAACATAAAGAGACTCTTTTGAGGCTCCTGATAGAGAAAGCATTCAATTTGGATATGAAAATCTTTTATTTCCAGCTCAGTCTAAGACCCATTTCTGAAAGTTACTGAAGTCCTTTGTACCATTTATTCATTTACAAAGTGTAATTCAATATTTCATAAATATTTTTAGCACAACTACAGTGTGGTCTGCATAGTAGTGGGTGCTTAGAGGATTAGCAAAAAGGTCCAGAGAAAAGTCTGTGTGTTCAATAAAAAGGAAAGAGGAAAGATTTTATGACTGTTCTAGTTATTTTTGTATAGCAGGTGGTCCCCAATACTTAGTAGCTTAAAATCATCATCATCATCATCATCATCATCATCATCATCATCATCATCATCATCTCACAAACCTGCAAAGTGCTCAGGAAGGGAGGTTTGTCTCTGATCCATACAGCTTCAGCTGGGACATCACGACTGAGATGGGAGGATATACTCACAGGGTAACTCTCCCACATGTGTAGTCATTTGGTCATGAATGTTGGGCAAGAATGGAGGTGGGGTCAGGGCCTTGGGCTTTTTCTTTTCTGCCAGGGCTAACTCAGAAACTTCTCTGTAGTTCTGTGGTTGGCTTCCAATAGTGAGCCCCAAATAAAATGGCAGCCATTCTCTTAAATCTTTAGACTGCAGTTGGACAGTAGTGCTCCTACAATACTGGTGAAACAAATGCAGGATAAGATTCAAGCCCAGAGGTCCACTTCTCAATGGGAGGCGAGTTGAAGGAATTTGAAACTGTGCTTTATGGTAGATGTATGCTTGAGTGTGTACTTACTAAGTGCAGTACTGTCACCCATCCACTCATAAGGGCACTGATCTTGCTGTGGGGGACTTCACCTCTCTCACTCATTCTACAGAGTAGAGTTTTCAATGAGTTTTCTGTCCACTGATTACAAGGAAGTTTTTCTGATACCACTCTGTCAATAGTAATATCTCATCAACATGGTCCCAATTTTTGATGCTTGGTCTTGGATGTGCACATCCTCCATTTGACCAATCCCCTTCCTTTCAGTACTATGACAAACAGAACTAAAGATAGTACATCCCCCTCTGCTCTTCTTGTATTACTATGGTATAGTAAAAGCCTATTCCTATATTTACATTGCTTTTCACATAAAAAAGTCTTGTCTACAGTAGGATTGGAACTCACATGCCATGTAAATACTTCTGCATATTAGGTAACTTCCTCAAGTGTCAATTTTCCCCTTAGTAATCATAACTACCTTGCAGGGGTTTTGTGAGAACTAAAGAAGACATGGTAGGCACTCACTAAATGTAAGATAAGACCACTAGGTCATTGTTGATTGATGAAGGTATAAATGGCTAAAAATCTTGAGCTTTATAAAATACAAGTTTCCAAATGTTTGAAGTTATATAGTTCTTATGTTTGGAAGGAAAAGGAAAAGATATGAATTGATCAAAGGAAAAGATATGAATGATCTCAGTTATCAAAAGTGAACACACACGTATAATGCATCCAGTGGCACTTTGGTTCACAAACATGACTCATTTTATGATCTGGGGCACTATGGCTGCCATTGTGATTTGTGTGAGCAAGATGGCCATGTTTGTGTTTGTCACCTCATGAGGAGTTTGTGACGGGAAA
>NW_004955484.1:1769615-1771414 GCF_000276665.1 Chinchilla lanigera | reverse complement strand
ATGGTAACTGTGAATTCCAACGTGAATCAACTTTTTGAAGCAGTCAGTAGGAAAGTGAGCCCATTCAACTTTAACTGTGAGTTTTCTTTATTAAGTCAGGGGCTTTGATGGAATGCAGACAGTATATGAAGGGCTGATATAAATGGCCCATTGGTTGAAGAATTTATCTTTGGAAAACTGCAATGTTTTGTCTGGTTAGGGAGACTTGTTACGCTTTTCAGTTTATCTGGTTAAGGGATAAGGCATAATAATCCAGGTGTTACATCTAAATTATTTTTTAAGAGCCTTGAATGGATCTTCCATTGCTTGAGTGAAATGTCCAATGTTATTCCCAGAGCTTATAATTTTCTTCCTACACTCTAAGATCATTACACTTATCTTATTGTGACCCTTAGATAACTTGATGGAAGATGGAAAATTAGATGAAACAAAACCAAAACTAAAAGTTAATTTATATTTATAAGAAAGTTTATTAACAATACAAATTTCTCACTACCAGCCCAAGTTGTCAAAAGTGGTGGTAAGACCAACCATTTAAAAGTCTATCCTAAAATAGGATCATAGAGAATTGGATTACCAAAGGTACGTTTGATTTTGATGCTATACACAATGCTTATTTTTAGATTTTAAGAAGTTGTTGCTCATCTTACTAAGTACTTTAGCAGAATCTTTTTTCATATTTTCTATTCTTACTAGCACAATCAATTTTGCCTTATATTCAGTAATATCAATGTCACTTTGGAAAAATGTACCAATATGGCAGTGTCTACTGATACAAAATAACAAAATCTACTGATTTTATGTAAACATAAGCTAATAACTTGTTTAGAAAGTATGATGCTATGTCAGTGATGGTAAACATTTTAGAGCTTTCAGTGATAGCAAACAATGCTCTATAGCACGTGTGCCCTATGCTCACCACTACCAAAGCACGGAATTTAAATTTCCTCTGGTGATTCACACATCAGGAGTCTTCCATAATGCCAAGTATATTAGAACAGAATTTGATATTCAGTATTATAGTGATTGATGTGGTGTGTGTCTTGATGTCTCCCCCAAAGCCTCATGCAGTCATGGGGTGGGCTTCTAGAGTTTATGAATGATTCATGGTCTAATGTTGAGATTATGGGTGTGAGTGTTACACCTGCTCTGGGGCAGGTAACCTGCATACAATATAAGGGAGGGAAAGAGGCTTGCTTACTGCTGTGACTCCATTTTTGCTCTTGTTGCTTTTGCTGTTTTCTGTGGCCATGAACTGTTTCTCTCTGCCATGTGCCACCTCAGCAACAAAAGAAAAGTAACTAAGAGAGAATTTGGTACCAGGAGTGGGGTCATTGCTGCAACTATACATGACCATGTGGTTCAAGAGCCTTTGGAAGTGGCTTGTGGGAAGTGTTTGGAAAGGTTCCAAGATTTCACCTGAAGGAGAAGCACTAGAACACCTTCAGCTTTTCTGCATGAGAGATTCTGGTCAGAGCTCAGAAGACCAGAAGGCTGGTAGAAATCCTCCTGGTAAAGATCAGGTTCAGGAAGTTTTTGCTGGGAAGGACTGCATTGGGTGCTGGACTCCAGATGATGTGTGTTATGGCTCGGCAAAAAGTTTGTCTTCATTTTGCTCATGTCCAGAGACTTTGCAAGAGACTAAGAGATTAAGGGTGGTGGACTAATGAATCTGGCAGAAGAAATTTCAAGGCAGTCGAATGTTGGGGCAGTGGTATGGCTATTGTTGGGGGATTTAGGCCAGATTTATGTTGAGAGTGAAAAACAAAGAGCCCAGCAGGATGATTTAAAATGTGAGT
>NW_004955484.1:1767329-1768049 GCF_000276665.1 Chinchilla lanigera | reverse complement strand
TGTTTTGAACTCACTATGGAGTTGGGGGAAAATCTACACAATCTTGATGATGGAGAAATAGGAGGCAGCTTGACATTAAACAAATAGGCACACATAAACTTCCAAAGTTACATTCTTGCTTTCTTACACTCCTAAAGCTGAACCAACAGCAGTCCCAGGCAAATATATCTTAACCAAAATTTAAAGAGAGTTTTCAAGGAAACAATCTTCCTCACAGGTGTAAATCATTCTTGCTTAATCTCCACCTTCCACAGAGTGGGTTTTCAGAAGTTTCTGTTGCTCACAGCACCGCTGGAGGACATGGAAGCTACAAGAAAAAGATTATTAAACACCTGCTGCATAGGACTGTACTTCATTCCCACACCTGCTAAAACAGCTGGCTCCCTGCTTAGGGATAAAGACACAAAGAGCCCACTTTAATGAGTTGCCTTCTTTTGATTTGAGCCTCAAGAAAATTTACTATGTTAAAAAATATCCCACAAAGTTCTGAAGAAAAACTGGAGTATGTACCCTGGGATGTATCTTGGGAGACATTAACAATGGCTACCTTTGAAATGTGACATACTGATTATTTTAACGATATTCTTCCTTTCCAAGGGCTTTTCCTATTCTACGAAATGAAGATCAATGTGTTTTATAATCAGAAAAGTTATTTTAAAGATGTTATGCTTTCTCCAAGTATCTCATATTTAAAGGCATTACAGAATGGCAATTTAAGAA
>NW_004955484.1:1755561-1763304 GCF_000276665.1 Chinchilla lanigera | reverse complement strand
TCCACAAAGATTTATTGAGCCCTTTTTCTATGTACGCAGATCAGAGATCAATAAGACCCACCTGAGCCCTAGATAGTCCACATGGGTACAATTACAACTCCAAGCTTGACTGTGCTATGTGTTACGTTATGTGTAATAATAGAATCCCATGGAAAATGTCTTGTGAGGCTAAGGCAGCAGCAATGAATTCCAATGCAACAGGATGTGCTGAGTTTTACAAAGAAATCTTTGTTTGAGTTGAGTCATAATATTAGTACTCTTTTTAAGTGGAAGAAAGATCAGGGAAGGGCAGTAGACTATGGAAGGGCATTTGGCCTCAGATTAATTCCTCAGGTAGGTGGATGTGGGTGAGTTGGGCCATCTCTAGGGGAAAGTGAAATTTGGGACAGGACCAAATTACAAAAGTTTTGAGCATGGACCTTTGGAAGTAGGTTTCATTTCTAAGTAACTAATATATTTGTGATTTGTTTTCTTAATACAATTTTGTATTAATAATTATCAGGGTTTTTTCTCATAAAAAAAGGTATGTAAATTGTGTAGGCTTTGGGCTGCGTGAAACCTGTCTTACGCTTGGGTATGACCATTAGATTCACTATAAGAAGGTTTACCCAACAAGAAAGTTTGGAGATGACAACCTCCAACCATAGCTTTGAAAATCTTGCCAAGTTTACCAATGACTTAAATATTATATGTAGTAATTTCCTTGCTTAATTAAAAATATTCTAAAATTATTTATATACACATGTGAAAATGCAATAATGGAAGTGATGAACGTAAAGAGCGTTTATCTCACCCCGCTCTCACTTGTACATCTTCCCAGTGATCACTATTAACACCTTGGAATGTTCTTCTTCACCTGCTTTTTATGCAATTGTATGCATAGTTGTGTTTATGAGTGCAGATGTACATATATTTACATATATAACTATGTGTTTTTGCATGTAGATTACCCATTTTTTACTTTTGTTACATGATGCAGATTGGGAGAGTAAATCTTGTCAATTTGACAGGCTTGAAAGACACCCAGGAAATCTGTAAAGGAGACTTCAGGGTTTGTCTGGGTGGGTCATGGGAGTGTAACCTGGGGGCTATGTCTTGTCCCTGGTGTGTGCCTCTCTGGCCCTATTCTCCTGTGCACTGCATCCTGGGTGCCATGAAGTGAGCGGTTTTCCTTCACCAACCTTCCCGCTGTGATGCTCCTCCCCACCTCAAGCCCGCAGCAATGGAACCATCCGGCCATGCTGAAACAGAGCCAAATTAAACCTCCACTCCTTTAAGTTGATGGTATCAGGTATTTTGTCCCTGAGGTGGGAAAGCTGACCATTGCAGATATATTACTATATAAAGTTAAATTCTATAACTCATTCTCATTTAAGAACATCACAGATTTTCCACACTGGTACAAACAGACCCACCTCCTTTTAATATTAATGTTTCATAGGGTGTAGGATCATGAATTTATTAATTGTTGCCTTATTGAGAAGCACACGGCTGTGTTCTAATTATTTGCAAGTTCTAACAAGGTTGCTCGTGAGCATCTTTAAACATCCAGTATTGTGTGAAACTATGTGATTTGTATAATATGTGATTTCTGTGTTTCAGAGAAGCAGAATTCCTCTCAAGACTGGAGAATAAGAGGCTGTGTGGGCCCATGAGATAGGTGGGAAAAATAAAGAGAAATGAGATGAGAAGAGTTAACTGGGGATTCGTCAAAACTGAGGACAATTTTAGAGCAAAATGTAGGATACATGTTCAAATAGGGCTGGCAGATAGTGGGAGGTACCATGGAGTTTAAATACCAGCCTGCCTCATGGATGCAAAGACCATTATCAAAGAGCTCAGTGTGATGTTTTGTACCAGGGCTGGGAGACCATCCTGACAGTCTGAGGGAGGTTTTACACAGCATGGGAACCTCAAAGACAGTGGCACTGGGCAGAGGGTGATGTAGTCATGGGGAAGGGAACTTACTAGAGAGGCCTTCCATGCATCAGCACTGAAAAGCACTGACTCAGGATGCCATAACCAAACCAGGGAAGGCAGCAGTCAGCCCACGATTCTTAGCTGAGTGATTGTAAGTCACCCTCAGTCTTCTAGAAAGAACTGCAATGGGATGAATACATGAGGAGAAGCCACAGCCACCTATGCTAACTGAATCAGTTAAGGGATTTCACTGAATCAGTGAAATTTAAGGGAAGAGTTGTGGTTCTCAAACCCTGTCGATCCATTAGAGTGACCTGTATGGATTTTAAAATCTCAGATTAACTGGATACTGCCTTGAACAATCAAATGATAAACAGTGAAGGAGGCATCTAGTATCACTATCATGGTCTTCCTGATCTGTGGCTTTTGTTTCTATAGTTTTAGTTACCAGTGGTTAACTGTGGTCCAAAAATATTAAATGGAAAATTCCAGAAATAAACAATTCATGGCTTGTAAATCACAGAGTATTCTAAATAGTATGATAAGATCTCATTCTGTCCTCCCTAACCTGTCC
Organism: Chinchilla lanigera; assembly: GCF_000276665.1. Classification (NCBI taxonomy): domain Eukaryota; kingdom Metazoa; phylum Chordata; class Mammalia; order Rodentia; family Chinchillidae; genus Chinchilla; species Chinchilla lanigera. The sequence goes on along the minus strand of NW_004955484.1, from coordinate 1,760,810 downwards.
AGGATGTGAGTTACCCACAGTCCAAAGTAACTGTGCTCTATATGCTATCTATCTGTTCATCACTTTGTGGATCATCAGATTGATTGTCAATTTAGTATAGTGCTTGTATTTTATTTCATAGTGCCTCAAAAGCACAAGACAAATGATGCTGGCAATTCGGATATGCCTAGGAGAAGCTGCAAAGTGTTTCCTGTAAGTATCATCTCACAGCATCCAGAGAACAAAGGTGAATGTAGCACCATAGGACATTTAGAGAGAGCCACAGTCATGTAACATTAGAGCATATTATTACAATTGTCCTATGTTATTATTGTTACTGTGCCTAATTTTTCAATTAAACTTTATCATTGGTAATTTTTAAATTAAACTTTCTCATTGGTTGAATAGGAAGCAACAGTAAATATAGAGTTTGGTACTGCTGTATTTTTGGTTTCAGGAATCCATTAAGAGTCTCGGAAGGCATTCCCCATGGATGAAGAAACTATTATATTTGTAAAGACCCCCAGGTGATTCCAAAGTGTCTTAAATGCTAATGGAATTATCAGTTACAGACAATGAGCATTTATTAGTCACAAAGAATTATAGACTATGGATTTTCAGAAAGTTCTCTAGGATGATCTCCAAGTGTAGAATATTTTTAAAATGTATGTGGAGAGGGAAAAATCTATAATAGACCAATAACCACTCAGATAATGATGTGGAGTTAAAGAAATATTCAGTGCAGAATGTAGTAGAATATGCCCCTGAGTTATGTAAATGCAGAGGAAATGCTTTGCAACTTACTCACTTTCTAATCTTAGGTTCTTTTACTTACTATTAGCAAATAAATGAAATGCAGGTACTAAATCTATGATGTATATTTACAGATTAAAAGTCCATTGCAAATTATAAATGGAAATCACTAGTTCTGATAAGTAGGTATTTGTCAAATACGCTTTTCCTTGAGTTTATCATTTTGGACTTGACATTTTCTGCGCATTAGTGTTTCCCATAGGGCATCTTTGTCTGTAAGTGTCATTTATCATCTGAGGTGAGGAACTGCCTTGTACTCACCTGTAATTATTTCTTGTAATTAGAGCTGCCCCTACATGCAGTATACTCCCCATGAGATCTAAGAGAATATGTTTAAGGGCAAGGATCATTTAATTCTTCCCAAGTGAACTGATCTATCACCCAAGTGTTTCAATTTGTATTGAAAAACACTACATGGGGATCATCTTTTAATCAGTATATTTTGTTCTGTCATTTTGCCGTGAAAAATTCCTATGAAAAATTTCCTTTAGTTCAACAAAGATGTGCCCAATGGTAGTTAAAGAATAAGAAAACATCTGTATTGGTTCGCTTTTCCATTGCAGGGACAGAATACCTGACACCTGAAGTCAGAAGGAGAGGTGTATTTTGGCTCATGATTTCCGAGGATTCAGGTCATGGTCAGTTGGCTCCAAGGCAGAAGTTTCACAGTGGAAGGGAGTGGTAGAACAATGCTCCTCACTTTATGGTGGCCAGGAAGAAAGTGCAAGAAAGAGTGTCTGAGAGAAAGGGCAAGCGACCAGATGTAGTCCTTCAAGTCATTTCCTCTTGAGTCACCCAGCCACACTGAGAAGTGTGCTTTGCACATCTCCTAGGTGTCTCTCACTGCAATCAAGTTGACAGTCAAGATTAACCATCGCATATAAGTTTTTCTGGTGTATTTTTCTCTTTAAACTACATTCTGCACTGAATATTTCTTTAACTCCACATCATTATCTGAGTGGTTATTGGTCTATTATAGATTTTTCCCTCTCCACATACATTTTAAAAATATTCTACACTTGGAGATCATCCTAAATTTTTAAACTTCTTTCTAATATTGAAAATTTTCTTTCCAAAACTTTAAAAACTATGAGATGTGATAAAACTACATTTAAAATTTTTTACATTTATTGCAGTAAAAGACACACTGCTATTAATTTCCCTCAGAATACTCCCCCTCACTTCAAACACACTTATCCTATAATTCTTGCTTCTTTCTGAAATAGTTCTGGAAGTTCTCCTTCATGAATGACTTTAATGGCACTGTCATGGCTGTCTTGATACACTGAACTGAATCAAAACATTGATCTTTAAAGGCCATTTTGGCTTCAGGAGAAGAACCAGAAGTCACACGTTGCCAGAGTTGGTTGGAGACGAAGGAGGATGAGGACACACCATCATGTGTTTATAAGCCTGCCTTTCCATTGCATGGAACTGGGCAGCAGCATTCACAGCACTTTTCATTACATCTTATGAAGACACTAATGAAGGAGACTTCCTGATCTGCCTTAGAAAGTGGTAAGAGAGATGAGATAAGTGGGTTCACATTGAAAAGGATGTTTTTTGGGGATTAATGACATTGTTTCTTTTACTGTAATACATTTTCAAAATTAACATACATCCTATATTTTGATTATCCCATATTTATATTTATATTATTTTCACCTCTATATTTTCAATTTTTGAACAAAAAACAATTCTTGATTCTCTTGATCCTAAGATCTTTGTATCTTCCTCAGTTGAAGTTTGATTTGCTTGAACTTTCAACTTTAGAATGAAAACTAATATTTTCCCAAAAGTCAAACGTTCATTTGTTGTGAAATGTCAAATTCCTAAACTACTTATTGGTGACTCATTTCTTCTCAGTATTTGGAAACAATCTCCATAGAAGTTCCTCTAAACCTGTACTTCCATCTTCATCTTCTGTTCATTTTCTTTGTAGACTTGAAGGCAGAACTGAAGACTCCTGCACCAATTTTCAGGAGCAGGAAGGACAGGAGGAATGACAGGAAGGCAAGTGATCAGTGTGGGTTGCACTGCAAGCTGAGTTAGTATCTGTGAACGACGCCCATAGTTTGATGACTGGTGGACTGAATCGCCCTCTTGCCACTTATGGTGTCTATAGCGCTCAATAAGAGGCCCCCAGGGCACAATTTGTCCAAGATTCTTTCTCTTTTCTTCTAACCAAAGCCCACCCGAGTGCCCAAGTTAAACTCTACTACAAATCAATTTCCTTCTCATTTCCAAAAATATCTGTGGAGGGGTTTCCCAAGCAACCTTGTCTCATGGCTGCACTCACAGTTGCCATTGTCCCAACTCACCACATTGCATATTGCCTGGTTTTCTATCTGTAATCAAGAGGTGTTTTAGATTGATTAATTTTTTTTGGTTTATTTATTTAGTTTTCAGTGTTGAAAAGCATTTTATGGATTTGTTAACAAAATATTAGGTAGAGCAGAAGTTCGTAGAAGGAAAAAAAACAACAACTCTGAAGATAATTAAGACCATGATAGGATAAGGCTGCTGTTAGTTGTTAATGAGTTTTGGTTATTTCAGATGTGAGCTTTAACACCATCCTTACTGACTATGAATTCTGAACCATAAAAAGACAAATTCTTTGTACATACCATTGGCTGAGTAACTACTCAGTTCAGGGTCTGTATAAATTTCCTTTAATTTTGAAAATAGCATTTCAAGTTAAATGTGATTAGGATCTTGAATATCTATACTCAGTGTAATTAAGAAGCAGATAAGGGAATCAGAACATAGTCATCCACAGCCAATGGCCTTGTACCTTTCACCACTCTTTACTGTGTGTAAATATGTACATGTGTGCATAAATATAAATAAATTACATGAAAACATCATCTTTTTAAGTTACTTAGTACACCCTATTTTTCTATTTCAAAAATGTTGATTAACATTTGTTGATTTAATAACAAATCGGGAGTTCCAACCTGAAAAAATATATCCATTGCATCAAGTGTGTATTTGAGTCATTTTATACTCTTCTTTCCTCTGATGTTGAAATTTCTAGCACCACTAGGGTGGTCATTTGAAGTTATAAACATTAAACATTCCCTGTCTCCTTGAGATAACAGCAATGTAATAGGCAACTGAACTTATGTGGATAGTTAGTCTGACACAGTCCAACGGTTTAGTACCTCATGGTAGAAAGACATGGATCTGGACCTGGCGTTCTCTTTTTCCCTAGCCTCAGGTTCCTCCAGTTCCTAATCTATATACCATAGTTTCATAATAGCAGATTTCTATCCTACCACTCCCTGTCCCCCCATCACTGACACTTGTAGTCTTTCAGCAGAGTGATGTGAGAACACTTTCCCTGATTATCAGGTGGGCTAAGTCTTAATCATAATTTAGAACTCAGCTATAAAAATGAAAGGTCATTAATAAATATTTGAATTGATAGTTGAATGAGTAAATGGACCCAAGCATACTTCAAAATGATGTCTTTGTTCAGTCCTGGCAATGCAGGCAAATCTATGGGGCAATGTATTTCATTCAAAAAACTCCATTTCTTCATGTGTAAAATGGGAAAGATAACATCACAAGATTCCATGAGGATTAAATAAAATATCCAGTGTCAAGAACTTGCCACTTAATAACTCTTCAATTTGGCAAAAATTTAATATCCATCTACCATGGGCCAGAGGCAGTGAGAGCTGGCTCATTCTAGAGATGAGAACAGTTTACAGGAATTTTATGAGCTTGCTAGTAAACCATCCATAGTCTGACATCAGCCATGGTAGTATTTATGGTCACAAAAGTCAGTGAATGCTACAGATCATGGCTCTCATGCCTGAGACATTTGCCAGTGCACCACTGACTAGACTTCAGTGGGATGAGCACAGTGGGGACCCAGGATTGATGCTGAGTCGGAGTTTAGGAAGTAGGATGCTTAATAAGGAGTGACCTTGGGATGAACATTTTTTGGAAAGAAGAGGAAAATGAGGAGTTGGAGAAGTTGAGCTGAGGCATGGGTTGGACACTTCTGCCCAAACTCCAGGGTTGGAGTGGTCAGTCCTCAGGGGCCAGGACTTTAAACTCCTGCATCCTCAGCCCTTGGATACAGGCCACCCCAGGAAAGGTCTGTCCTCAGGTGAGGCAGTGTTCCACGGAGATGATCCCTGGAGCCTGACTCCGCCCTCAGAGGCGGGCATAGCGCATCTTCCCTGGCAAGGCGATCTGGGTAGCATATCACAAGGTCCCTCACAGTGTGAAAGAATCTGTTCCTGCTTTTACACATCCCATGGACTAGTGAGCTAGAAAAAGAAATCACTGTATCTTTACAGTCCATGGGTCAGTGCAGGGACTGCAGAGCAGACAGGCAGCCGCGGATGCATGATGTATGAGCTGGCGCACACACAGAGGAAAGGAGAGGGCGGGAGGCAGCGTCGGGGCTAAAGTTGCCGCAACAAAGTCATGAGGTTGTTTGC
>NW_004955484.1:1748221-1753966 GCF_000276665.1 Chinchilla lanigera | reverse complement strand
ATGGTTATCTTAGCATCTCTTCCAGTGGTACTCTGAGCCCCCTTTGTTTTCCAAGTGACCTGCAGACACATCTAATCAATCTGGCATTCCCATCTCAGTAAATTCATACACAGACAGGAGCAGGAACAAGGGAGATAGTGAAGGATGAGTAAAGAGTGGTGGAATAAATTTCCTAGAGGGATCATCATTTTTTTCAATGTTCTCTGAGAGTTAGTGTCTCTCATCCGGGATCATATCTGAATGAGAAATTATATACTCCAGAAATGACTTCTGGCAAATCTACCTCAACTAGTACTTTTTTTTTTTTTAACGATACTTGAGGTTTGAGGCTTAATTCATATTTTTAACAACACCCCAGATATGTACGGAATATCCCTCGGTCTCTATAAGTTCTCCCAGGTCAGACATATCTAATCATGGTGATGCTTCATCATTGTAACTGCATTTTATAAAATTCCTAAACTCAATTTAGAGGCTCTATACTTTTCTCATAAGCAGGGAGTACAGATTGGGTCATCCCACCACCACTTCAAGTCCAGAGCAACATTTACAAAGATTTTGCTCCTACTCTTAATTACTGGCATGTAACTCTACACCAGTCTGGCCTTTATATATTTGTAGTACCCTTAGCTTTTGACTGAGTGAAAGGCATATGTCACAGCATGCATTTATTTTTAAATATGGATTTTTAAAGGACAGTGTTCTCTTAAGTAATCAGGATGAGATGTAAATCTATAAATCTCTTTACATTGCATCAGATCAATTCCTCACAGGGTATGACTGTCTGGCTCTTTATCCTCTGATTTTCTTGGCATCATAATCTTCTAAGGTTCCTGCTGAACCATTCCCCTGTACCTTACCCAGAGTATGAATCACAGTCAGTCAAATGATGGCAAGTGTGATTATTGTGAAACAAAAATTGGTGCCCGGTATTGAGTGCATAAAATAAAACATAAATTTGAGAGCCGGTGAAGCACAGAGCAAAACACAGATCTGAGTGTGAACTGCTGAGCACAAAAGATTGAAGGTGTGAGGACAGATGCAGTGAGAGGATGTGGGGCTGCTCACATGTCCCTGGAGATCTTCTGAAACCAGGAGCTCTCACTGGCAATGCTCCTGGTTCCCCAAAGTGTTAGCAGGTGTTAGGGCCTCAAAGGCTTTTTTTGCCTGAGTTTCAGCAATTGCTCTCTTTGCATTCTTATCCTAGTCCTCCCAACTTATGTGCATTCTTGAAATGCAGGAGACCTCAGAGCCTGCCCTTGAAGACCACAGTCATGTTTACCCATTCCTGCGTTCAGAGATCTTCTTGATTCCACCAGTTAATTTCTGAGGTTTCCAAATGTATCTTTATCCTCTTCCGTGTATAATTTATTTAGCTTTGAGGGTAGCTGAGACCCCGGTTTTAGTCGCTGCAATGTGGTCCCAAAGTTGCTCTAGGTATCTTTGTTCACAGCAGGGACAGTTCAGGAAGCTGTGAACCCCAGGTGACTTTGTCTCTTTTGGCTATGGTGCACACTGGATCACTCAAAAGAGAGAAATCGTAGTCTTGTGATGTATATACCTGAGCACTTTGGGAAAAAATATCATCTAGGATTCTTAGTTTTTATACCACTACCACTGTTCTATATGAGCTGATGCTGTGAATTCAAATAGAAATTAAGCCATATGTGTGGGAATAGCGGAAGAGGTGCCAGATACTATGCTAAAAGCATCCGGAGGAGTGTGAGTCATGGTCCTTGGCTATCACTGTGCTTATTACCTAGACAGGAAGGTAAGCCATGAGTGAAAAAGCAATAGCAATATATTAGGAAAACAGCAAAAGGAAGGTACTAAGGATGGAGAGATATGTGGAAGAGTATGAGTCATCCCTACCTGTCTTATTTAACCCTGATTTATGAAAAACAGATTAGGACTGGGGATTTAACTCAGCAGCACAGTGCCTGCCTGGAAAGTGTGAGGTTGTGAGTTTGATTCCCTGTACCGGAAAAAAAACAAAAAACAAAAAACAAAACCAACAACAACAAAAAGAAAAACGGATTATCTGTAGGAGTGAAATTTTGCAATCTAGCTGATGAATGAATGGGATTTGTGATGTTTCAAAGGCAAGCTTTCTCAGAAAAGAGCCATTAATATATTGCTTTAATGTGAAACACATTTTCCCATGGAAACAGATGCTAAAAACAGTGGTTAGGCCTGCAGAAGCCAGTTTAATTCAAAATGCAGTTGAAATGGTGATGTTGTACTACAGCTTACCATTCTATATTCAAGATCTAAACATTCCATACTCTAGGTCACCTGAGTGAAGTATTATTTTTGATGGGGGTCACATCTCCATGCTGTGTTCCCCGGCTTTGGGGTTTACTCTTTTTACTCCACAACCAAGGAGCAGTATTCTACCTTCTTTGTGTAAGGTTCACATCAGACCTGACTCTCCCATCCCCCAGCCTGCTTGCCCACAGAGGCACTACTCTCTGCAGGGAGCTCAACTCAGTACCAAAGCTGTCATCAGGAAGCACAGGATGTCTAAAGGAAATAAGAGAGGACAAGGAATTTTGCAGGTCCCAGGACATCTCGGAACATCTGGAAAATTTGCACTGGATGCTTCAAAGACATTGCCCACTGAGGTGCAAGACTAGCAGAGAATTTTGACCACAGATGTTTATTAAAATCTTCCCACCTAATGTTGCCTACCTTCTTTTCATCCCTATAAAAGAGACACACTTCTGTTTGTTCCCTGCAGATGGTTTTATCACTCTCTGCCTGCCTGCACCCAGGCACAATAAATTCCATGCTATGCTGCCTTTACACAAGCCTGGTGGTCTCTGCTCGTCCCCTCCAAACCCCCTTATGTTACACTTTGCTCTTTCTCTTAGGTCATAAGGAGATGCCTTCCTTCTCCTGCAATTTTCCAGTATCTCAGTAATGCAAATGGAATCCTCTCTCCTTGATGACACACACATTTTTTGTATCTGGAGATAGTGATTCAAAATTGTGTTAGGAACACCAAAGACATTTGGTTAAAGAAAACCTGAGAAGGGTATTACAGAGAGAAGGTTGGGAGGAATAGAATGAGGTTAACGTCAATGGTAAGACAGGTTCAGTTAGATTGAGAGGGCGTTAAATAATAAGGCTGCTTATGGTGGTCATGTTTCAATGACAAGTAGTTGTAAAGCAGAGCTGTGCAAGTTTTGCTGTGCCTCAAAAAAAGTGAGCATTTTTGTTGCTTTACTTTCCTACTGTTTAAAATAGTAGCTCAATGCGATAACTATTTTATTTGTTCTCACAATTGTATGGGTTGACTGGATTCAACTGGGAACTTCTGCTGCTACTCTGACTTGGGATGTCCCTCTTAGCTGTGGTCTATTAGCAGTCAGGGTTAGATTCAAGAAGTTAGATTAAGGAGGGGTGATTTAGACCCCAGGATGAGGAGTTGATAATGTATGCATTCTCTCCCCTCTCCATGGTGTCTCTAGCAGAATACTTGCACCTCTTACATACCTCTAGACTACGAAAGCACCAAGAAAGAACCTGCCAGAAATTAAGGCTTCAGGTAGTTTTGTTGATCTTAAAAGTGTCTAATTTACTATTAAATCAAGAGTGAAGTATTCATTTCAGATCTTGCATTTTTCATCACTAAAAGACCTGTACCTGGTTCTTATTCAGATATTTCTGTTTTTCATTAGTTTTATATTTTTCATTAAATCCTCAATCTCATCAAACATCCTCTAACAAGTATTTTAATATCCTCATCAACAAATCTTATCACTTCAGTCATTTCTGCTCTGTTGTTATTGACTGATTTTTTTCCCTGAAAGGAATCACATCTTCCTGCTTCCTTCGTATCTAGTTTACTGAAAATTGGACATCGTGAGATTTTACATTCTTCAGTCCTCAGCACTTTTTTCTCCCTTTAAAAAGTACCAGACTTCATCGAGTGGGTACTTAAACCAGTTAAGGAGCCAAATAATACTGTATTTGGTTGCTTTTCCCTTCCAGTGTTGTTACAGACAAGTGTGAAGCTACTTGGATTCTTTAATCTTTGCACATGATCAATTTTTCTCTCCCCATCCCACAACATTCTGAACATTTGCAATAGTGCACTTTGGTCTAAATCTGTACTCTCGTATTATGTATTGCAAACTTGCCAGGTGGTCTGTTCTAGGAGCTATTCTTGTGTTTATACATGTGGAGGTTCTTTATTGTTGGCACTCATATTCTGTTTAGTCTCCTGAACGATCTCTCCAATTTTCTCATTATTTTTCTTTAATATTTCCCCTTTGAATTCCTCAAATTTCTAAAAGCTATCCTTAGTTAAATTTCTATTTTTAGAAAACCATGTGTTCATTTTATTAGATTTAAAAATGCATGTGACAAAATATACTCATTTTATTAAATACAATCACAGCAAAAAGAATGATTGAATATTTTCTTTTTATTTTAAAGAGAAAAAAGCAATAAAAACAATGATACAGAATTTCAAAACAAGATAGTAGGAGATTAACAGTGGTTAATACATTGCGTATTATCTTCAGAGTAGTTGCTCAGATTACAAGATATAAGCATGCATAATTGATCAAATAATATAAGCACAAACCATTTCTTTCAATGAACTAAATCTGTAGTATAAATAAGCTATCTATTTTTCCTTCGTTTCTCCTTCCACCCATCCCAGTTGTTCTTTCCTTTTGAGCAGTTTCTTTCCCTTTCACAATATCTATTGTAGATTTTGGACCTTGCATACATTTTCAGTTTCTTACACTAGGGAGACAATACAATATTTAAACATGTGAGTTTGATTTATTTCACTTATGACTATGGTCTCTAGATGCATTCATTTATGTATAAAAGCCTCAAGTTTATCCTTCTTTATAGCTGAGTAGTACTCCATAATATAAAAATACCACATCTTTTTTATCCATTCCTTAGTTGATGGGAGTTTGGGTTGTTTTCAAGATTTATCTATGACCAATTGTGCTGCTATAAGCATGGGTGCACATATATTGCTGTGGTATGATGTTTTTAATTCTACTGGGAAGGGGAATAGCTGAGTGGAATAGGGCATCTAATCCTAGTTTACTGAGGAATCTCCAGATTGATTTCCACAGTGGTTGCACCAGTCTACACTCCCACCAATAGTGGAGATGGGTTCCTTTCTCCCCACAGCTCTTCCTGCATATGTTATTGGTTGATTTCTCAGTGATAGCCATTCTTTGTGGGGTGAGATGGAATCTCAGTGTTCTTTTAATTTGCATTTCTCAAATGAACAATGAAATTGAACATTTTTCATATATTTATTTGCCATTTGTATTTCTTCATATGATAAGTATGAATTTATCTCAGATGTCCATTTTTGGATTGGGTCTTTGAATTTGGGTCTTGAATGTTTCAATTCTTTATATGTTCTAGGTAGAAGTCCTCTGTCTGAGGGACAGTTGGCTAAAATTTTTTTCCATTCTGTGGGTTGTCTTTTAACTCTGTTGCTGATTTCTTTGATGTGCAAAAACATTTTAATAAGATGAAATCCAAGTTATTGATTCTTTGAAGTACTTCCCATGCAGTTTGGTTTTGTTCATGAACTCTCTGCCTACCCCTCTGTCTTCAAGATTTCTACCTACTTTCTCTTCCAGTAGATTTAGTGTTTCTGTTTTAATATTTAGATCTTTGATCTATTTTGACTTTAGTTTAGTGCATGGTGATAAACATTGGTCTAGTTTTAGTCTTTGGCTTGTGGAGAGCCATTTTTTT
>NW_004955484.1:1745577-1747286 GCF_000276665.1 Chinchilla lanigera | reverse complement strand
GAAAATGAATGTTGACAGTGGACATCCTTATCTTGTTCCTCATTTTAAATTGAAAGCTTTCAGTTTTTGTCCATTTAGTATGGTACTGGCTGTTTGTTTGTCATAGATGGCTTTTTATCAGATTGAGTAAAAACCATTTTTAAAAATTTTCTGTAAGATTTTTATCATGAATGAGTGTTGGATTTCATCAAAAGCTTTTCCTTTGTTTATTGAGATGATCATATGATTTTTGTCTTTGGCTCTGTTGATATGGTTTAATGATTTCCACATGTTGAACTATCCCTGCATTCCTGGGATGAATACCACTTGGTCATGGTGTATAATCTTCTTAATGATTTGCTGCATTCTGTTTGTTACTATTTTATTGAGGATTTTTACATCTGTGTTCCATAGGGAGATTAGTCTGTAGTTCTCTTTTTTGGTTGGGTCTTTCTCCTGTTTTGGTATCAGAGTAATACTTGCATCCAGGAATGAGTTACAAGAACTGCTTCCCTTTCAATTTCATTAAAAAGTTTGAGGAGTATTGGCATTAAATCTTCTCTAAAAATCTTGTGCAATTCAGCAGTGAATCCATCAGGACCTGGGCTGTTCTTTTCTTTTCTTTTCTTTTTTTTTAGTTTCTTTTCCAGTACCAGGAGTCGAACTCATGACCTCGCACTTGCCAGGTAGGTGCTGTACCGCTGAGCTAAATCCCTAGTCCTTGGGCTATACTTTGTTGGTAAGTTTTAAATTATGTTTTCAATTTCATTAACTGATGTGAGGTTATTCAAAATTTTTATATCTTCTTGATTCAGCTTTGGAAATAAATGTTTTAAGGAATCTATCCATTTCTTATGTGTTGTCTATCCCATGTGAGTAAAGATTTTCAAAGTAGTTATTGATGATCTTCTGAATTTTCCCAGGATTTGTAGTGATTTCAGTCTTTTCAGTTCTTATTGAATGAATTTGAGGGTTTTTTTTCTTTTTTTGATAAGGTTGGCTAGGGGTTTATCAATTTTATGTATTCTTTTAAAGAATCAACTCTTCGATTTATTAATACTTCATATTGTTTTCTTGGTCTCAATTGCATTAATTTCTGCTCTGATCTTTATAATTTCCTCCCTTGTATGGGCTTTGGCTTGACTTGCTCTTTTGTTTTCTAAAAGCTTGAGGTGAAGCATTAGGTTATTTATTTGTTCTTGTTCTCTTTTCCTGATGTGAGAAATCACCATTATAGCTATATATTTTCCTCTGAGGATTGCTTTTATTGTGTCTTACAGGTTCCAGTAAGTTGTATTTGCCTTTTCATTTGATTGTAGACATTGCTTAATTTATTTTTTAATTTCATCTGTGACCCATTGTTCAGGAGGGTGTTATTTAATTTTCTTGTGTTTATGGAGTTTTTGTGGTTTCCTTTGCCATAAATTTCCAATTTTGTTGCATGATGGTTAGATGATATGCATGGGACAATTTCAATTTCTTTGGATTTACTTAAGCATGTTCAATGGGCTAGTATATGGTCTATTTTTGAGAACATTGCATGTGAAGCAGAGAAGAATGTGTATTCTGATGCTGTTGGGTGGAACAGTCTGTAAACATCTACTAAGTTCATTTGTTCACAGGTTTGGTTCAGTTCTGCTATTTCTTTGCTGATTTTTTTGTCTAGTTGATCTATCTGTTTGTGACAATGGGGTCTTATGGTCCCCCATTACAATTGTATTATTGTTTAT
>NW_004955484.1:1743138-1744747 GCF_000276665.1 Chinchilla lanigera | reverse complement strand
GATCTGTTTCTTTTTTATAACAACTTTCAATATTCTTTTATTGCACTGAATTACTGGGATCTTGACTATTATATGTCTTGGTGTAAATTTATTTTGGTTATGGATAATTGGAGTTCTCTATGTCTCACTTAACTGTATGTCAGAGTCTTTTCCCATGCTTGGGAAGTTTTCTTCTATTACTTTGCAAATAGTTTTCTTTTTATGTCATTTGTGTTGATTCCTGCTTTTTCATTGACAGCTATTATTCTTATGTTATTTTTCTTTATGTCATCTTGCAGCTGTTGAATTGAAATTTCTTGATCTTTGTTATTTTCAGAAGATCTTTCCTTTCATGATCATTAGTCTCAATCTTGTCTTTGAGGTTTAAAAGTCTGTCTTCAGTTTTGTTCAAGTGGTTTTGCCAGCTTTCAAGGGAATTTTTAATTTCCTGAATATCTGTTTGAATCCATTTCATGCATTCTATTTCTTTCCTATGTTGATCATTCACTGTTTCCATCCTCTTCCTATGGTCATCTATCTCTACTCTAATTTGTTGAGAAATTCCTTTTTAAATATTGACATTTCCTTTTTTATCTGAGAGATTATTTCTGATATGATTTCTTCTATAGCCTCATGGATTTGTTTCTTTACTTCACTCAGTATCCTTTTAGAAATTTCAGGTGTGTGCCATCCAATTTCTTCCATGTTGATGTCTCCTGGACGTGCTCTGTGTGGGCTGAGATTGCATTTTGCTTTTTTGCCTTGTCATTTCCCATTTCAAAAAAATTTTATTTTGTTTCCTGTGATGATCCTTGTGTGTTTTTGTAGTAGGTAGTTATATCACCAGTATCAAGACCGGTCTAAGGGAAGTCTGTTCTTCAGGATTGTGTAGGAGATTCTTTGTTTGTGTCTGTTACAAGATCCTACCTTCCAAGTTAATTAAGAGTGGGGCATTGGTATCTGTTTGCCTCAGTCCCTGGTCCTTTGGTGTATGGCTGTAGTGAGGTTATTACCCCAGAGCTTCCCAGTATTGTTACAGAAGGGAGAACAATCGCAACAGGTATGACAACAGGTATGACATCCTAGCTGAAATAGTACAATTAGCAATAACAAGAGCATCAAGCACAATTTACAAACTGATGAACTGTGGTAACTATTAATTTTGTACTTTAGACCATAGGAGCAGAGCCTATAGTTATAGAACAGCACTGATCATAAATTAGGAGTTTGTATGCGAAGTGTTTCTCTGTGGTGGAGTGGTTTAACCCTGTGGTGGGGAAATTTAGGGAGGATAGTATATAAAACAAAGATAACTGGAAAGGAAGCAGAAGCAAGGCTGGCAGACAAAGGATGATCACTCAAGGTTTAGGAAACTAGAGAAGGAGGCAGAAAAAAGGAATGAAGGAGTATTTGAGGGATTATCTGAACTTAGTCTGTGTTTGAGGGATGGTATTAGCTTTCTGTAGTTGGAGTTCTCTTCAGCCATTTAGAAAAGAGAGAAAAAAAGAAAGAAAGAAAGAAAGAAGAAAGAAAGAAAGAAAGAAAAGGGAAAGATGAAGAAAAGGAACAGAAAAAAATTAAGAGAAAGGACCTGTTTCTGAGTCCTATATTCTTCCCAAGCTGGTTGCCA
>NW_004955484.1:1739717-1741073 GCF_000276665.1 Chinchilla lanigera | reverse complement strand
AAAATTACTATAGTTCATAATTATTTTTATTAACCATCATATTTATACCATAATCTTAAATGGACACATCTTAGATATTTTATTTAAACCTTTTTTAGACTTATCCTGGATGAACATGGGCCTTAAAAGACATTTTCAAAATTGAAACCATTGATCATTATTTTTAAATTTTCTAAATTCCTAAGAATATCACAAATAACCTAAACCTATTTTACTGGAATATTTGCCTGGAAATAGAGAAGTATTTCTGTGAAATATTGCAGTTGTAGCCACCAAATAAAATATTAGATTAAATATCAAATACAAATTTTAAGGCTACCCTGGATTAAGTATTGGTGCAAGTATTTGTGAGTCTTCTCAGGCCAGTGCATATTTTCAAGTGTTAAATTCTTAGATCAAGTGAAGCTGTTTTAGTTGAGCAAATTAAACTCATCATCCCTAAAGAAGTATACAGAGCAACTTAAATATATTTTCTGCTTCATTCTTCCCCTACTATAGGCACTGCCAGCAACATGTTCATTTGGAGAAAAACACTGCTATGTTATTTCTTAGTGATGAAAATCAAGGATGCCGGAGACAGTTGAAAGCTGGAGCAAGATGCATCTTGAGATGGTCAGACTGCTGAGGAGAATAGTTTATTGCTTTTTAGATTGCCTTATATTTTCTCTGAATTCTTAAGCAGGCTCTAGAGAACAATTCATCCCGTGTCTTTCAAAACTGGCTACTTTAAGACATGCTGATTTAGACTTTTAGTACAAGTTGCAACAGTTGGAGAGAATGACGTGAGATTTTGGTCTTGGGGTGTGTTGCAGGACAGCAGGTCTCTTTGGTTTGATAAATATCATGCCGAGGTATAGGAAAAACAATTCAAAGTTGATCGTTCTCTTCTTGCAACTTTTTGGGGCCAATTCATTTGTGTTTTTTTTCCTGGGTACTTCTTTGCTTTTAGTGTTCTCATCCTTTTCATTTTACTTGGGGTCATTTTCCCTCTCCAGTCCAATCCAATCTAATCCAGTTGAGTTAAATAAGTATTCATGATGTCAGCCTGACCTCCTCATCCTTTCATCGAGAAAATCAGATGGGAGAGCGCATGGTTGGGTCCAAGTGTTTGAATTTCCTTTAGTTTGGGCTGTCCTATTCTTTCTGTTTGGTCAGCCTAAAGGGCCAATTGCTTCCCCATTGGTACCCATCCCTCTACCTCTGCTGGGACCACCTTTCCTCCCTCAGAGGCACTCACACTGCTCTTCCTTCTCCATCTATCCTTTGTCACTCAATTCCATCCTTTACATGTGCACAGATTTTCCAGCTGAAGCAAAAGCAAAACCAGAAATACTGTCCTTAATCTCCTCTCTTGCC
>NW_004955484.1:1736821-1738677 GCF_000276665.1 Chinchilla lanigera | reverse complement strand
CCTCACACAGGAAGTGATCTCACATCTCCTCCTCACACAGGAAGTGATCTCACATCTCCTCCTCACACAGGAAGTGATCTCACATCTCCTCCTCATTTCATATGAGCTTCTACTGCATTTTGAAGGCTGCTACCCTTGTTACCTTATAGAACCTAATTACCTTCCAAATACCCCACCTGTAAATAGCATCATACTGGGGATTCATATGCTTCGGCATATGACGTGGTGTGTGTAAGGGTCACAGACATGTGATCCATAGCAAACAGCATCTAGTATATAGTAGATCTTCAGAGGTAACTACATTATTGTCATTCCAGAGGAGTTGGATTGCTGTTATCTAGAGGCCATCTAAAATATAAACACCTTGAGGAGGTAACATCTTAACCCAAAGTCTCACAACAGTGTTACTATAAATACACTGATTCCACAAGATAGGTACAAATAAAATTTTTTGTTTAAACACAATTTTTTTTTTTAAAAGCTCACAAATCTCACACTTGGAGCCTCAGGGCATAAAAACTGAAAAGTCCAGAAAAATCATGTCTCACCTTCTGTAATCCAGTGGTCCTGTTATCCAGAATATAGAGATATTTCCTCAAGTAACACCTATCCTTTTTCTTTTTTGTGGTATTGGAAATTGAACACAGGGAGTTCTGGGATATACCTCCAGTTGTTTATATTTCCATTTTAAAGCAGCATTTTGCTAAGTTGCCCAAGCTGGCCCTGAATTTGTGATCTTCCTGCCTCAACCTCCAGGGAGTAGCTGGGATCACAGGCATGCATCACTACCTGACCAACACCTATGCAACATTTGCGTATCAATTAGATTGTGAAGAGTGAGGCAGGGTTAGTGTGGTGTAGGGGAGAGTGGGACAAGGGGCTGGAATGACCTAATTTTGCTTCTGTAGCGGCCCTGCCCAGCCTTGGTCTTACCATCACCCCTGTGACCCACGCCAATGTTGCTGTACAGGCTGCCACCAGAAGAGCCTGTATCCAAGATTAAAGAACAGTCCAGAGCACGGCAACTTAGAGTGAATCTTAGGTCTTCTCCACACAAGTTGCCTGAGATCTCCTTTACTCAACATAAGCGAAAGCATCCAGCAGAGGGCCTTGCTGTGTCCTGCTGCGGTGGGCAGCATGGAGTCCCGTGCCTGGCTCCTTATCACTGTGTCCTGAGAACAGTGACTGATGAGGTGCTCCAGGGAATCCCAACACCCAGATGACAAAGCCCTTACTAAACAATTACTTTTGATCAACTCTACTGGCTTTGCACACACCCCCCAGACTTTCTCTTGGATAAGTGAGTCCTTTTCACTGAGTAAAATAGTAAATATGCATAACAGTGGATTTAGGTGGATAGAACAGGTGAAAGAAAATGGAAGTAAAAAAGAGAAAAGTAAAAAAAATATTCTCAATACTCTCTCTCTGTCTGTCTGTCTCTCTGTCTCTCATCTTCAGCTGTAGCTCTATCTCCTTCTCCATCTCCAGTCTCATTGATGCCAGGCATTATACTGACATGATAGGCTCAATTATCTCTTAATTTTCAGGAGACTGTCCTTCTGGAGCCCAATTCATCTAGACCCATACAGAAATCATCTTATCACACTGAGGACATTTCTTCCAGTCACCTGGACTTTTATTGACATTTTTTTTCCTGTAAAACACTGCTCCTGCTTTGTTCTTGATGGGATTTGGCATCTAAACGGACAGTTGTTTGTGGACCTGCAAGCAAATTTTTCAGTTGTGTCAACTTTCTTTTCAACTATTTAAATGAAATTATCCTTACAACATGGTTATTTCTTACCAGTCTCATAATGCCTTTCTCATTCTATATAGAGACTGATATTCTAAGAAGC
>NW_004955484.1:1735490-1736411 GCF_000276665.1 Chinchilla lanigera | reverse complement strand
ATTTTGCTTATTCACCATTTTCACTTACAAAACTGATTTTCCACATTTGACTTGTTATATGCTGGGAAATTAAGAATGAACAGCTCGTGAGGCATGCTAATTGTAGGTAATTCCCAGTAAAGCAAATACCTGGGAATATTGTTTAGAAACGTTTGTCTTTGGGTAACATCACCTATCTACTGTCTTTAGGGGTGACTTAAAGTTTTGTATGATAGACGGCAATGAAAATAACGTGCTAGGAAATGGTAGCCACTGCCAGAAGGCAGTCCAAGTGTGGAATTATTGAACAACATGAAGTTGTAGAGACAGGAAGAAATTGAAGGGGGACAAAAAAGAGTAGAAGACAACTCATTCTGGAAAATTCTCCAGCTTCTTCTGATCATCACCAACATATTTTTAATAACAGCAGAAATAACTGATCTTTCTGATATTTATTGGCACTTCTAGGTGCTAACATAAATGTACTGAGGAATCTATCATCTTCTTGCTATATGTTCTTTTTATTTTTAGTTCTTGTCTCTAGTTAGGTGTATGTACCACCTTCTTTTTAAAATTAATTTGTAGTTTTGTTAGAGCTCAACAAAGTGATCACCTTCTTTTCTAATGTGAATGGACCTCACTGTTTCAAACAACAGTTTAAAAAGTGTGGACTCTTGTTAAAAAACAGATGAATAGATAGGTAAAGCATGTACAAGTATGTACATATGCATGCATATATCTGTGTGTTTATATATACACTAAATTTCAGATAATTCCCTTTTAACTAGATGAAAGGCCATCTGACAGGAAGCCTTTGGAAAACTTTCCATTCTAAGAATATATTCTTGTCTTTTCTGTCTTGTTAATCATGAACAAAAACACAGTAGCATCAGCATGGTAAAGCAAAGGGAAATAAAGTGTAAAGGATTAAAGGGAGAAGAA
>NW_004955484.1:1719609-1721015 GCF_000276665.1 Chinchilla lanigera | reverse complement strand
CTCTGGAAGAAGTGGAAGGACAAGGTCACTCAACAAATTCAGAATAGCTTATGTGACTGCAAGTGTTGAAATCATTCCTTATTAAAATATGAGAAATCCAGGAAAAATGCCCACCAGAGAGGATCAAATAGTATGCTGGGACAGCAGGGATTAGCTAGGACACATGGTCACTTTATTTGTGAAGATAAAACTATCCACAAGAAGATTCTATGTTCAAGTATAAATTAACAGCCTGTAAACAATGATAGCTCTTACTATTTTGGTGTAACCAAAGGCTCAAATTCAAAAAATCATTTGTTTCTCAAATCATGATATCATCATCATTTTCAGTAAAGTGCTAAGTGATTTTAATAGTTTATCTTTCATTTATTCCAGAAATATTTTTCTTTACAAAACAATATTCTCTGAGACCTTGTAATGGCAAATGGGCTGAAATCCACAGGGGACCGAAGAACTCTATTTAGGGTAAGCAGAGTTTATTAATTTTAGACTGGTCACTGCACATCCCCGACTTGCAGGTCAGGAATATGGGGCCCCTGCCTGCCTTTGTTTCCACCTTATATACATTTTTGGTTTCCATGGTAACAGATTGGCATGTTGTAGCTCTGGCCACACGTTGTTTTCCTTGTGCCACATGACTGGGTCAGGCTCTGATCTTGAGCCCAACCACAATGATATATACTCTCTGTACTGTGTTCTGTATGTCCCCCTTTAGATAACCAAACATTTCCTTTATGGTTGCAGTGTTTATCTAGAGCCAGGGAAGGGATGAAATAACCCAGGCAGCGTCATAGGTGGTTATCTGGGCCCTGGTATTCTTTGCCTTTGGAGAAGCATTCCAGGGCGAAGTCAGGACTGAAAAGTTAACTTTTTACAACCCCTCTGAGATGTTTCTCAAGACACATTTTGAGGCTTGCATGCAGACTAGAATTATTTTATTTAAAATGATACGCTAAGAGTCGTCGTCCCCTACAACCTAAGTACGAAAAATATAAAATAAAACATTTATCATAAAGACTATTTTTTTCCATGTTTTGAAGGGCCTGATGACTGAACTGTGAGCTAGAATGAAGTTTCTCCTCAGAGGGAAAATATGCTCATCCACGTTTCCACTGTAAGTGTAAGATGCTCCAGGGTTCTGCAGACACAGGTTGTGGGCGTCTTTCTGTAGGATGTAAATGTATGTGGCTGTGTGACAATAAAGTCCATGCAAGGTGGTATGTGAAAACAAGGAAGGCAGAAGTGGCTATAGGCAGGGTAGTCTTCCTCGTGTTATTCTCACTGAAGTCACTGTGAAAGCCGAAGCTGGAACTTTTAGGTGCAATACATGAAGAGTAAATGATATCACCACAGCCACTTGGATAAAGCAGCACCTAACAGGTTCTCTGCTGTGAAGCTACACATTA
>NW_004955484.1:1716676-1717565 GCF_000276665.1 Chinchilla lanigera | reverse complement strand
TTTATTACCTTGATTGTAAAGACACAGGATAGCTAGGATAATAGCACTACCAATATCTGTTGGTTTATTGAAAGGAACTGTTAATGTGCAATTGTTTGATCCATCTTGCATGCCTGTATCTGGTTAGATATGCAACCATTTTGAAGATGACATTAGGTAATATAACAACCATTGTTAATATCCTATCACCATGTGTTGAAATTCTGTATCATTTTTATTGCTTTCTATGCTGTTTTGTTTATGTATTTGTTTTTGTTATTCTGTCTTTTTTTTTAAAATGGAAAACAAAATTTATATGTATATATAAGGAGAGCTGGAATAGGTGTGCTGCTGATGTCTGTGGTTTACTGCTTAAAATTTCCTTTTCTCTTGACCAGTTTTGCACTCTTGAATTTGGTGATAAGAATGACTGGTCTGACAACAGTATGCAGTACAAGAACCGTTGTCGAACTCCTACCATCTTGTAGGATGAAGCTCTGCATCATTTCCAATGTTTTTTAATTTTTTTGTATTTTTTTAAATTGTTACTGTCTTTGATTGTTTGATCAAGCTTACATTCTTATGTCTAGTGGACTGAGAAACCTCACTGAAGAGAACAGTATGTAATGTAGCTACCATTGTAAATTTCTATCATTTTGTTTTGAGGTCATGTATCATTTTTGTTGTTTTCATGTTGTTTTGATTTTGTCTTCATTGTTGTTTTGCCAGTTTTTTACTTTTTTAAAAAAAAACCACAAAAAATTTAAAATAAGACATAGGTGTTTGTGTATGTACAAGCTCATCAAATTATATAGCTTAAAGATGTGCAATGCTTTCAGGAAGAAAGAAAGAAAGAAAGATAGGAAGGAAGGAAGGAAGAAAGAAAGATAGAAAGAAAGAAAGAAAGAAA
>NW_004955484.1:1709383-1710816 GCF_000276665.1 Chinchilla lanigera | reverse complement strand
TGTCCTATGTTTAGTAGCAAGATTTATCAACAGAATAAGTTTGAGCATGTAGATTGGAAAGCATTTGGGGGGTAATTCGGAAATGCCTTCCCACTGTCACTTGAAATTCAGGAATGCAGTTCTCCACAAATTGCTCATAGTGCACTTCTCTTGTAATCCTAATTTTTAAAGTCTTCTCCAATTCTCTACTATTGTCTTCTGTTTACATAACGAATCACAATGTGTGTGCCTGCTGCTGTTTTTTAGCATTTATTTGGAGCTAATGCTTACTTAGGTCCGTCTCTGTATTTGGTATGTCCATCACACGCAAACACGCAGGAACACACATTCCTTCTCCAGTTTCTTCATCGAAAGACTGTGCAAGCTTTCAACCTGAATAGCACTGAGTCCCAGAATTACTGTACAGTTTGGGACCTGGACCTCCATGTGCCCTTGCCATTGCCAGTGGAATGAAGGAGAGTAAAGAGATACTTCCTAAGGTAGAACCCATACTGAACCGATTATGACTTGCATTACAGTAAGTAATCCTGTTTTGATTAATCACTCCTGGCTACAGTCACTCTGGTCTCAGCATTGCAGTGATGGCTTAGTGCCCAGCTGTTTACGTGCAGTTAATGTATGCTTTTGTCCCTTATTTCCACTTTTGAGTGGCAAGTTCCTGAGTTTGCCTCGTTCGGTCATACAGCGAACACTCAGAAAACGCACAAATTGTGAGTACATGTAAGAACTTTCCCACACAATGTGGTTATGTGGCTAATAGATTTCTATGTACCGAGAAATGGAAGTATGAATGATTATTATTTTCTAGAGTGAGTGGCTGGAAAAGTATGAACATGCATTTTTAAAGTGTAGCATTCGCTTACCTTTTTTGACCACAAATCCCAAATTTAAATTCCAACAACCTTCCCTGCAAATTGGAGCTCTTTGCCCATGTCTCTTAAGTTTATGCACCCCCATGAGCTGCATGATAATATGTTAGGAGATAAGTTCTCCTCCTCTGCTTCTCTGTCGTATTTTACTCTGAAAAATTCCACATCATACAGCAGTGCCCAATGTGATCATTAACTAAAACTGTAATTAAGGTGACATCGGCAGTTTCAGTAATTAGAGTCTTGTTGCAACTGTAAGAGTAAAAATAACATTCCCTGGCGCCGCCATGGGGCAGCTGTGGGCTCATGCTGGTAATGCACCTTGGCAATTTAACATGACTAATTGTAGCAGCTCTTCTTCACAGGCGACTGTGTTAAGCTTCAGAAGTTCTATCTCCACTTTCACCCAAGTGCCGCTATTTCTCTATTGCTTCCAAATGCCCCCTGTGTCCAGCTTTGTGGTTCTCAACTGAGTTTGATGGAATGCGTTCCTACAGCCCTCTTGATGGGTACAGATTTCAATTCCCCTTGTGAAGGGATCAGGCAACACGTGGGCAGCAGAAT
>NW_004955484.1:1707224-1708258 GCF_000276665.1 Chinchilla lanigera | reverse complement strand
TGATTATAGGGCTCCAGGAGGGTCCAACTCCTTACAATATTTAAGATTCTCTAGGTTAAGACCCAAACTTCCCTGGGCTGCCCATATTTATTAGGTTTTCCAATAAAGCATTACTGAAGAAAATGCAGGAATCTGGGCAGGACTTGGGAAATCCTTTACGGAATTCTCCAAGTAATACTTATGTTAGTTTAGAAGAACTATGTTAACTCCAGGAAGGCCTTCATTGCAGGAGTGAGATGCCTGCAGCTACAGCCTCCTTTTATTTAATTGGAGTTGGAGCCAAAAGTCCTCAGCTGTGGCCTTATCTTGTCCTTTGAGGTGTCATGGCTTCACCCACCTCTACAGGCCTCAGTGGGGACCAGTGACTCACGAGTAAATGTGGAAAGCCAACTGGTTAATATAAGTCCTGCTCAGAGCTGCTTCATAGTGGTCTCCATTAAACCATCACAGTAGGTAGTGCACCATTCTTCATTTCTAGCAATGTTTTCCTTTCCTTTCCTTAACCTTTTCATGACATTTTCATTCCTATCAACAGTTTCTTCAAATCTTGTTAAACCTGTAAATGGTTAATACTGCTCCCCCAGTAGATAATGATAAATAATATTTAAGAGTGTTTGCATTTCTCTTATTTTGAGTAAAAACCATTTCTATTAGGGTGTGTGTGTATGTGTGTGTGTGTGACCTCTGCATATGACTTTTGTCCATTTTTCTCTTAGAATGTTCTTGATTTTTAGGTGCTCTTTATATATTAACTGTTTGGCATGGAGTAAATTGCAACTTTTCTCACATTGCTTCTTGATTTTGAATCATATTTAAGAAATTCTTTATCTAGTCTTTGAGGTTGAACCTCCTTGGGTCGAGGGACCTGGGCCCGTGGTAAGCGGCGGTACGGTGAAAACAAGACACGGGAGACCAGGCTGATGGCGCAGATCCACTTTATTGCGGAAGTACCAGGCGTTTTATTGAGCAGGCTAGAGGCGTGGCAATGGAGGCGGGCTAGGGGCGTGGTTTGGAGGTGGTACTATTGGCGGGGG
>NW_004955484.1:1704259-1705647 GCF_000276665.1 Chinchilla lanigera | reverse complement strand
TCCATGGTAGCAGACAATAATTTGCCTTTTTTTTTTGGTTCTGGGAATCAAACTCACAACTTTGCGCTTGCCAAGCAGGTGCTGTGCCACTGAGTTATATCCCTGGCCCCAATAACTTGCCTTTTGACTTGCCCTTTTTTTTTGTCTGTGCCTGAGTGTCAAAGAAGGATGCCATTGGTATGTATGTAGTCATTTCACTGTTTTGGTATATCATTTGCCACCTGATATATTACAGATAATTACCAATTTCTGTGTAATTTCTTGTACTTGCATTGTGTCTTTGAAGGCAGAGATATTTGGGACATTTCATACCGTGCCAGGGTGGAGAACCATACTGAATGGTCAAGATATATTTGGTATGTAATAAACTTGAGTGATTCCCCAGTCAGAATATGCGACTGCCGAGATCTGTTATCTAGGTAAAGCAATTAACATACTATGAATATTTTAAAATAGTCATAGACAGGACAAATTGCACAGTGAATAATTACACAGTGAAGATATAATAAATCTTTATATGATTGAAAGCCAGACATAAAATCAAAGGGCAAAACAAAGGATGCCCAGGATAAAAGAGAAGAGGAAAGACCTAATCAACAATTTTAAATGCATGCCTAATCTGAAATAAGAAGGCACAAAGCGCATAATAATAACTCACTGGAGGTTAGGAAAGTACTCAAACTGGCAGTGGTGGCTGCATTTTCAACATTCTCTGAGGTTGTAAACCTTGATTGGCCAGTGTTAAACTCTAGAAATAGTTATCGAGGTTTGCTCCATTTTAGCCTGTGGCTTCTCCAGAAACACCCGATCCCTTCATTTTGCTTCCTGGTACATTTTCAGCACTTATTGAGCCTTTTTGGAACAAAATGCTTCCAGCAAAATTGGTTGCTTTGTTTTAGGGCAGGGTCTCGAAGAAAGAACTATTCATTTAATGTTAGTAGGCCTGGGTTCTGCTCCTTGTGAAGTGGCTCAAGCTTTTAATGGATTTTGTTTAAAGCCCATTGCACTAGTCAGTAGGATGAAAATGTTTACTTGTCTTACCAGTTTGAATTGTCACAAGGAGCCAGAGAAAGCACTTGGTATCAGCCATGGAATATTAGGCCCAAGTATGGTGGCATGATTATTAGCCATGAGCAAAATGTTCATAATAATGCCCTCAATAGCAAAATCAGTTATTTTCCTTTTTTTGGTTATTGCAAATGTGAAACATAGAGAGAAAGCCAATGAAGTAAAAATATAATTTCTGCCCCACCTCATTTCCAGTTCCAACCCTCAGAAGAAACTGTCATTAGCAATCTATGTTTACCCCTTGATACTTCCCACAGATTATGGGATTTGTGTACACATTCAACACCAGTGCTCTTATGTGCATGTGTGTGTGCTTATGA
>NW_004955484.1:1701953-1703259 GCF_000276665.1 Chinchilla lanigera | reverse complement strand
AACTGTTCACAATTAAACATTTTGAATGTGTTGAAGGTATAACAGAAATACAGTCATGAAACTGAATGTTTCACATAAAAATTGTAGTTTTCTGTTTCCATTCAGTTGTGTGAATTTAGCGTGGTACTATAACTCATTGCTAGTTTTAATATTGTGACTAAATTGTTTCAGGTAGTAGGATGGAAAGAAATTACTAGGGTCTTGGTCTTCCCTGAGATTTGGAAGTCTGGACCTACTAGCTGCAGTAAAATGCATAACTTTCTTAGAATGGGAAACTTACCAATATTTCAACCTACTAATTGGTCCAGAATATGACTAAATTTTGACTTTTTATGATGTAGGCACCCTTTGTGATTTTGCTTGTGATTCAATTACCTATCAAATAACTGCAGTTTTGAGAGCTAATATAATTAGCCTTTTTTATTTGTAAGTGGTTGACTCTGTAAGAGAACAAATAAAAGTAAGTGCACCTGCATTAGCATATGAATGGAATGGCAGCTGATTGATAGTTGAGTGACAAAGATTCTATGTGTCCTTGTTACAAAAGCAATGGTTTCAAATGATTATCTGGTAACACTTAACAGCTGTAAAATTAGTAATTATAAAGGTTCAGTTATTTCAGTGAAATTCAAATTAGAAATCCTCTCTGATGGTATTGGAATGTTTGTAGTGACAGAATAACACTTTAATAAAAGTATGGCCCCAACCCCTAAATCACACAAACATACAAGACTCCATTAATGTACTGTAAAGACCAAAATGTGTGCTAGGCTGATTTTTATAAAGAGAGACATATGAAGGCTCAATCATAGGATGGGGAAAATAATAATAGCTGTTTGTTTTTCAGAAATATTTCATTAGCATATGTTAGGTTACTACTAGTACTAGTAGCCTACACACACACACACACACACACACACACACACACACACACACACACACAGAGTGATGCTGACCAAATGGAGTTGGTCTACAGGAAGATAACTAGGTGTGAGTTACTCTCAGATAAGCTTTCTGAAAATCCTGGTATACTTCATCCAGGAAGGAGAGGAGCTGGGGAAAGGGAGGGAATAAATTATCATCTCATGTTTAAAGACTTGCCATTTGGAAGAGGGAATAATTTTAACCCACACAGACATGAAAGTCCAAATGAGGAACAATGACCAGAAATTTCAGAGAAGTGGATTCATACATTCACAGTGAAGTATTTTCTAAGAAATCATGGCCACTGTGCCAAATTAGAAAGAGCTCTCTCAAGAGCAGCCCTGTTTATCTCATGCTACAGCCCCAAAGAGAGCAGATGGCA
>NW_004955484.1:1698839-1700378 GCF_000276665.1 Chinchilla lanigera | reverse complement strand
AACTCCCTAAGTTGACACAATGAATCACCCATAACTGCTGCATGAAATTTTACTGTCATTCTCTCTTTTTTTTTTTTTTTGTTTTTCTTCCGGTACCAGGAATCAAGCTCATGACCTTGTGCTTGCCAGGCAGGTGCTGTGCCACTGAGCTAAATCTCCAGCCCCCTTTTTACTGTCATTCTTGGTGTTAATCATAATAGCCTCCACAACACTGACCTGAATTAAGGTTTTCCTTTATAAATACTCAGAGTTAGGAATTTTGTTACAGATACAGAAAATGAACCCTACCTGTACCAAAACTCACAAGCTGGCATACAAAATGCTTCCAGGGTTATTATACAAATAGTCTTCTCTTCATCCAAATATGTTTTTAGCATTGACAAGGAAATTATACATTTCTTGATCTGCTGATTGATAGTCAGCATTTGTATGATACTATATCCCAGATCAATGGCCCCATAATATCACCGATAGAAGGCATCCCCATTTTATAGTGAAAATCTGTCAGAGATCTTTGTTTTCAAAACAGACATTAGTGGCAAAATTAAAAAGGTAAACCTGTTTTTGAACTCATACTGTCTGGAATAGACTGAGATTTGTTCAGCCTGTGGGCCATCTTCAGGGAGGGTTTAATAGTTTGCATTATCTATGAGCAGTCACACAGATGTCAGAGGGTTTTATTTAGCTCCCCACTTAAATTATTTGTAACATTTTATTTTGCTGCAAGTTCAAAATTACAGGAAAGTTTCATGAATAATGAAGAGGTCTCAGGCCCTTTATCAGATTCACCCATTGTTGATTGGTGATTTCCTCAAATTTGCTCATCCTCATACCTCCCATCAATTTTCTCTTGCTATTTAATACATTAATGAATATGTAGTGGCTTAAAGGCATATGGAATTTATTTTCTCATGATTCAGCTGGGACCTCTGCTCCACACTGGCAAGGATGAAATTAAGTTGTCAGTAAGCCGTCCCTTTCTTGCTGTAGTTCTGAGGAAATATTCATTTCTAAGCTTCCATGGTTTTGAAGGTGTCACCTCCAAAATACAGCATTTGTCAATGTGATAGCATTAAGAAGTAGAGACCTTAGGATGTGATTAGGCCAGGAGGGCTCTCTGCTCATGAATGGAATTAGACACCCCTTTAAAGGGACTTGATGGAGAGAGCTGTTCCCTCTGTCCTTCTGCCATCCACCTTGGAGGAAGCAGGAAGAAAACCCTCATTAGATACTGGTCTTGATGTTGAATTTCTCAGCCTCCAGAACTGGGAGAAATAAATTTCTGTTCTCCCCAAACCATTCAGTCTTCAGTGTTCTGCTATAGCAGCATAAGGGAACTAAGACACCTGCTCCCTCAAGTTATCCACAGAACCTAGTTCCTTGCAGCTGTAGTGCTGAGTTCTCAGTCTTTGTTCACCAGCCATAAGCTGAAGACCTCCTTCTCAGCCCCTTAAACCACTCACATCCCTTCTCTCGGCCCCTCCACTGCCCATGCGGCAACAGCATGTGGAGCTCTTCTTAGCCTTTAAATTTCTGACT
>NW_004955484.1:1695292-1697384 GCF_000276665.1 Chinchilla lanigera | reverse complement strand
TCAAAAAGCTAATGTTTTTCAGGGCCTTTCTCAGATGCCAGCAGCAAGACTTCACACGGAGTAACTTAATACTCCAATGAGTGTTCTGCATCCACAGGCTGCTTAGGAATTTAGCTACTGGGGGAGAGAAGTGGGGATACCTTGGGAATGTGAAAAAATCTAGCCCATCTGTTTGAATCATCTTGTACAAAGTATTAGAAAAGATTGCGGGTACCTTGGACAGCAGCACATATTTTTCTCTGCAGTGACGTCAGACCTGAGTAGATGTTCCGTTTACTTCACTGTGAGAGAGAATACCACACAGCAATGTAATTCATACACATATACACATGTAGGGTATTGATATGTTTCTCAAGCTTTATGTATATAATTCATATACATAAACATATAGTAAACATTAATGTATAACCACACAATTCTATACAAAATACACATGAATATGTGTGTATATACTTATATACGTATATGTTGAATTGTGTGTGTATATGTGTGTGTATATAGTGTATGTGATATTTTTGCCAAAAGACTTATGTAGGAGTGACTTTTAACTACATATACTGAAATCTATGGAGAAAACCATTGGTCTAAACTGAAATCATGCTCTCAAATTTTATGATGTTCATAGTTTTTACCTAAAGTCAACACCTTACCCTAATTTTTGAAACAAAACAGAATCCCTGCTGCCTTGGTAAAAGCTTCTAAATTTGACTGTATTGTTAGTTTAATTTGACTTGACTGTAGACCACATATTTTCTCACCTGTCCCCAGTTTTCCTGTCTTGGACTTTGTAATCTGCCTCTCAGAGTGGAAGACAACAGAGCTGTGTGCTAAAGAAATGCTTTGGTGCAGCAAGGTGTGTCTGGGTAATCTGTGACCAGAGCACGTGCTCTAAAGGTAGATGGGTCATATCAAGCCACCTACCCTTTACACATGAGGAATCTGGGCAAGCTGCTTTCCTATTTTTCCTCAAATACGAAGTAAAAGGAATAACAAAAACTAGTTCCTTAGATTTTTCGCAGAATTCAGTGAAACAGTCCATGTGAAGTATGTAAGGATAACCCTAGGACTTTGCTTTTGGCTATGAGTAACAAATACAACAACAACAAAGCCAGAAGACAAACAAAAACCAAGCTCTAATTAGTTTAAAGAATTTAGGGGATTTATTGAAACATCTCTGAACTATCCAGAAGTAATGGAATTCAGACATGGTTTGATCAGATCTGTATTCACTTTTCTATGATCCAGTTGTTTTGGCCTCCTCTGGGCACCTGGAGAAGGTTGTGCTTTGTCTCCATGCTGAGTACTCTCCTGGTATCAGGACAACTACAAGAAATAATTCAGACACCATGGAATTCACTCACCTCTATGCATAGGAAAATAGAACTTCCTTTTTACCATCATTGAATAACATGTCAATGGACCATACTTATGCAAATTCTATAGCCAAAAGAATGTCATATGATGGTTAGCTTATGCCTGGGTTGCTGGCTATCTCTGAATCACTGTTGTAAGATGGACAGGATTTCTCTGAGTGGCTTAGATGTGTCTTTATTCAACCTTTCAGATGGGGGAAGGGTCATGCCCATCAAAATCATAAAGGCTACGCAATAATGAATGACAGAGGGGTGGCTTGGGAAGGCAACCATGATATTTTCTACCATATTTTGTCAATAGCAGCTGTAACTATTAATTTGCAGTACTTATAGACAATAGTATAATCATCATGACAATCTGTAATATATTTGCTCACAGGGCATGTTATTAGTCCTGGCAATAAAGTATGCACAATATTGGTTGATTTCTCAACTTTTAGTATACTTTAGTCATATCTTTATTTACATAGCAAACCAATATCTTTGGGGGTAGTTAGCAATTACTTCTGTCACTCCACATATTGTGATACCTTTTTAAGTTCTAAAAATCCTCACAATCACTGTGATGGGTCTTTGTGTGACCCTGGAGCCCTCTCCAGCTCTTCTGTGAACTGCTCGGTTTGCAGGGCTTTGACTTCTGCAGATCACCCTGTATGGGCTCCATTGCTAACTAGCTTCCAGTGAAGAGCAGCCAAGGAAAAGGCCATGAGCATCTCCCT
>NW_004955484.1:1684899-1694552 GCF_000276665.1 Chinchilla lanigera | reverse complement strand
GATGGCTGGATTGCTTTTCAGATGATGAAGATTTTGCCGATTTATCTTAGTGATGAATTGTTTGGTCTCCAGAAAGACAACTTCACTGCAATTGGGTTAGGCTAAAATAAATTTTAAAATGAAACAATCAGGAAGATGCTAGGTGTCATGGTTTCGATCAAGGGTGACCTCCCGACAGACAGCCTTGTGTATTCTGAAGGTGATTGGATCACATGAGTGTGCCTCACTGGTGGGTTAGGGTTCATAGCTCACTTCCTGTTGAGAGGTGGAGGCAGGTCACTCTCGGGCTTCTCCTTTCTCTCTCTGCTTCCTAGTTTCTAGCTGTGAGCAAGTTTTCTCCACTCAGTCCCTTCCACTGTGCTGTTTTTGCCCGGGAGCCAGCTGACAATGGACTATGCTGCCAATGTTGGGTATTTTATCTCAGCAACGAGGAAAGTGACTAAGACATTAGGGAACTCCCTAAGAGTGTGCCTGGGTTCTCTGCAGGGACCTGGGTCAGAACCTCAAAGCTAAAGAGTCCAGCCTGTGCTGCCGACTGTACCTGCTCTTGAGGAGCTGCTTCGTTCTTCTGTCCTTGCCCACAGGTCTGCCCCAGGACGGGAGGTGCTGACTCTGCAGCCTGGGTCTCCCCTCCCACAGTGAAAACACACATGTCCGCAGAGGGTAGTGTCACGGTCCATTTCCTTCTCAGCGGGTTCAGTGGAAGAAGACTAATTTGCTACAGGCCCACTACACTGTGTGTCACTGTGTACATTTTTAAATTAGACTTTTCTGATGATATAAATTTTTTATATTATAAACTTAGAAAAAAGAATATTTTAAATATAACTTACTCATTTCCCAATGATGTGTGGGCATATTTACCAGTGTAAATGTCTGCCCATGTGACAGGTGACTTTCACATGTTACCGAGGTGTGACTGGTAGGTGTTGTGGTTTGCATTATATTTTTATTGCTTCTTTGTTTCCAGACGTCACCTGTCATTCTTGATTGGTATTTGCCACTTCTAGTTTGTTATTTATGGATTAGTTTGGGCTTAGATGCAAAGAGACTTGTTATAATGACATAAAAAATAATTTGAACTAATTAAATTTTAGGGAGAAGAGTGAATAACCTTTCTCCTGAGAAACGGCTCATGAACCTGAGGACACAGACTTGGTAACTGTATACTTCTGACCATGTATGGGAAGGGAAATCATTTGCTTAAATGCACATGCTTAATGTAAGTGGGCACACATCGTAGAGTTCCCAGAATCATCAAATTTTAACATCAATTTTTAAAATTCCATCACCAGAACCCCCCAGGGGGTACTAAGGATTAAATCCAGAGCATTCACACTGAGCTACATCTCTAGCCTTATTTTGTTTTTAATTATGAGACAAGGTTCACTGTGTTTCCCAGGCTAGGTTTGAATTTGCCATCTTGCTGTTTCAATTTCCTAAAGTTCTGAGGTTGCAGGGCCTCTCTTTTATCAAACACATTATACCTGAGGTAGGCAGAACAATAGATCCCAGAAATGCTTATGTCCTAATCCCCAGAATACACCACCTTATTTGACAAGAAGAACTCCACAGATAAGACTTATTTGATCTTGAGACAGGGGCAGTATCCAGGATTTTCAGGTGGACCCAATCTAATCACAGGAGCTGTTTAAAGAAGATAATTTTTTTCCACCAAAGGAGTCTGGGAGTGAAAAAAGGCAGGAGGGAGATGAGTGACTGTGACCTAGGGTTGTCTGATTTGAAGGTGGAGAAGGCTGCCAAGAGCCAAGAATTTGGGTGGAAGCTCAGTTACAGTGAGCAATGAGAGGGGGGATCCAGTCCTACAAGAGCAAAGTACTTCTGACAGTAATCTGAAGCAAAGACCTGTTCCTCTTCAGCTTCTAGAAAGCAGCATAGTCCTGAAGACACACTGGTTTTGATCTATGCATGACTACTGAACTGCTACAGAACCAAATAAAGTTTTGTTTTTTTAAGCTGCTATGTTTGTGGCAATTCTTCATGGTGACATTAGGAAATTCACATAATGCTACAGTCTTTATATTCTCCCATTAGATTGGAAATTATTTCTTAATAATTGGATCTTCTCATCCCAACCATCTTGTGGCAGATTGTGTCATCTGAAAGTGACTTCAGTAGGATTTCCTGTCCCAGGTGCTTTTCCAGAGGATTGCCCTGTGTTTATCAAGAAAGAAAATCTTTATTCCCTTGAACCTGGACAGACTTTTGTGACTAGCACCAGGAATGGAGTTTGTCAGAAGTGATGCCACTTGACTTTTGGGCTAGGTCAGGAAAGGCTGTGTGCTTTGTGATGGTTTCTCTTGTGAGCTCATTCTGGGAGCATATTCTGGGAGCCTTCTCCATAAGAAGTCTGGCTACTCTAAAGCTGCCAAGTAGAGGGTCCTCTTGGAGTGGACTATGTAAGGATAGAGAAGGTGCTCTCAGAGCACCAGGCATCCTGGGCCCCAAATGCCCAAGCCTCCCCAACCTAGGCATCAAATGTAAGTGGGAACCATCCCTCAAAATGATCTCAGCCTCATCCACTCACCATGTGCCTAGGGCCATGGGAAGAACCTGAGCAAGAAGTTTCTGGATGATTCTAATCAATACAGACTCAAGGGGACAAGACTTATTGCTGTAAGCCACTTCTTATGGGCAATTTAGTAAACAATAATAAATAACTGGAATATATTTTGGCTATGAATGCAACTTAAATTTATGCAAAGCTGAATACTTGATGGGTGGAAATCCACATGCCCAGCATGCAGTCAGTAATTACACTGTCTTTCACTGTAAGAGTTGATTGACCAGTGCTCACCCATTTTATCCTCAGTCAGCTCATATTCTTTAAAACATTTTTTTAAATTTAAATTTTTATTTTTTATGAGTACATGTTCACAGTACATATGGTTATATTCCTCATGGGGAGTTGGTTCTTGAACTAGATGAATCTGTTTTCAATTTATATAGATTAAGGAGAAACAACACAACAATATTTAAAACTTAACCCAAACTAAATCTTGCTTTCTCATTCCTTCATATAGCTTATGCTATGAAGTTTATATAGAGTTATTGAAAAGTTTTCTCAGGTATGTAGCACTCAGTCATTAATACCAATCAGAAAGCTACACTTTTCCTGACTTATCTGAAGATATATGGCATGTTACAGTGAGAACATTAATAATCCCTCATTTTAATTTGTAGTTTATTTTGAGAATTTTTCTATATCCTTCTTTTTTGATCCATACTCTTATAAATCATACACAGACTACTTCAGGGTGTAGAATATTTTAATATCACTGTGAAACCCAATAATAAAAGTTACAGAACTAAAGGAGATGAGATGCAAAGAATATCTAGCGTAATTCCAACATTTTTTAGATGTGGCATCATTAATCCAAAGAAACCAAACTAGCTGGTGGCAGGGCTAGAATTAGAAAATTAATTTATCGGAGCGTGTCCAAGGCGTGCTCTTGTGAGGCGTGCTGGGACTCTGAGTGTGAGGATGGCACCGAGGCCTCATTAGGCCGCACAACCCAACAAGCCCAATTCCCTCCAAGATAATTTGTGTATCGGGTTCTCGGGGGAAGCCATGACATAACTGGCTGTCGGGGAAAAAAAAAAATGAATCCTTTAAATGAATGAATCTCTGTACTCATGTTGCTGGTGTGACCGGAAACAATTTTCAGAGCACTGTATTTTTACCTTTGGGTTCCCTGTCCTTCTCAGTGGGTTGTTTCTTCACTTACAACTCTCCTCTGCTCTTCATGTGGTCAGCAGTCATGCACTGCGGGCTCACCCTTTCAGGGCAGGGATGAAGAACAAACAGCAGGGCAGGAACTTTCTTATCTTTTACCTTTCAACTTTCCAAGCTCTCCTTTGCTATACATTAGAGTTAAGGAGCTTTAGTCCTGACTACAAATTCCTAAATCCAGTGTCTTTCTTTTGAGGAATAATGTGTTCTTATAGAGGGAAGATTTTTCTATTAATCAGGACTAAACAATAGTCTAAGCTCTACCATGTTTATTTCTGCAAAATTAAAACTAGACAGCAAATCCATGCATGTATATACAAAAACCCATGAATATACTATGTAGTTTATATACAGTTACTGAAGATACATACTGTTTGTTAAGGACTGATGTACGTTAAGGGATTTTGTTCGGTCTTTAGTGCCATGTTGGTATTTGGCTGGCTCCTTTTGGGAGTTCCTTTTCAGCTGTGAGCTTATCTTGTATGTTGCATGTTTCATAATAATGATTCTAATACTTTATTCTTGATTCCTTGTGCTTCAGTGTCCTTTTTTAGTTCTATAAAATGGGTACCACCAGAAGCCAATGCCTATTTAGAGTGCTGGTTGTGCTGGCTATCCTTCTCTGCACTAGATTTCTGCATGTTGTTTGAGAACCTCAGTTTGGAAGCATAGTTGGTGTACGATACTTTGTCTGTTTCATTTCAGCTGTTTTTCTTCCTTGTTCCCTTGCTTTCCCACTCACCCCGTCTGTGCACTTTGCAGTTGACTCTCTTGATTCTTGCTGTTCCCCTCTCTAACCAAGAATCCTAATGACCATGTGGAGTTACTGCTTCAGAAGCTGTGGCAGTCATGGCCAATTCATCCTCAGGGCCGGTGAGTGCCTTTGCTCAGATTGTACCTGTGTCCCTGCCTCCTTGACACTAGAAGTTCAGTTCACATTGGACTTAATTGTAATTGTATTCAGCCTCTTTGACATGTGGTGGGATGTATGCTGTTCTGTTAATGCTGCAGCTAATATCACAGGCATAGTGGCTCAAACAGTGTAAGCTTCTTATCTTTCAGTCATTCTGGAGATCAGAGATCATCCCTGGAGACCGGCAAACTGGGGTCCTAACGCCTCTACCCACTTCAGATTGTAGTCTCACTTCCAGTTCAGAGCTATTTATTTTGTACTTTGTATTACATGCATCTTTTTGTGACTTTGATTTTCTACTTCTATGCTTGACCCTGTGCTTAGTGCCTGGAGCAGAGAGGGTCATGAAGTTTGAATCTGCCCTGCCATCTTGACAGAGGCCTCTAAATTCTATTAGTGGCTCAGCTTGGAACACTCAGAAGCATCCTTAACAAAATTAAAGTACTTGGCAAATTGTTAAAGAGAAGCAAGGAATGTTGTATTAATTTCTACCATAACAAAGCAGCACAAGATAAGTGGCTCAATTAATAGAAATGTGTTCTCTCACAGTTCTAGAGGCCAGAAATATAAAAATCAAGGTATCAGTAGGGCTGTCTTCTTTCTGGAGGCTCTAGGGAAGGGCTCTCCTTGCCTGCTCCAGCTCCTAGTGTTTCTTAGATTGAGGTAGCATCACTGCTTTCTGGAAGTCTCTTGCCTTTGTGCATGTGCGCTGCTACACTGTGTCCAAGAGCCCCTTCCTCTTCTCTTATAAAGATACCAGTCGCTAGATTCAGGACCAGTTCTAACCCAGTATGGCCTTGACTACATCTGATTGCAAAGACCCTGTTTTCAAATAAGAGTGCACTTCCAGGACCATTTGTGGGCATACAATTCAACCCACAAGTTGAACTTTTAGAAAATGTATTGCATGCATCTTTGACTTCCGCACTTAACTGTGACTTCCACAGAACAGGGGCTGAGTCAGTTATCTTTCCTGGCCCCTCTTCCCTCACAGTTATTCTGTAAGGGCCTGCTGATTGACAGTGACTGTGCATTTGCCAAGGCATGGGGACTCATCCAAGACCAGCTAAAACCAGAGGGAGATGTGGAGGTAGAAATATCCTCCACAGTGGTGATGTTCCTAGATCCATATGGCATTGAAACACTGTCTCTGTCTCGAAGGGAGCCTTTGTGGAATGCAGCACGAAACAAAGAAAGCACACAGACCTAGAAGACACTCTGAAATTGACAGAGTTGGCTGGACTTTTGAGGGGTGGAAAAAATATTTCTAAGTATGGTATTAAAGGTGAAAAGCATAAAGGAACATCTCAATGGAGTTGACTGTCTTTTTATTCTTTACTGTGTCAAAGAAGATCATTACCATGTTAAAAGTAAATGACAAGACAGGAGAGAAAAGCAGTCGGAAGAACAGACATCTGCTTCACTCTGAGTGATGCGGTGATTAAGTGAACTTGGGAATTTTCTTGATAGAGACTTATTGATACAGCTATCGTGTGAAGGATTCTCCTTTTTGGTTTGATAAGGCGTAGTGCCTCCATCTAACTTGGTAAAAATAAACTAACCAATTTGTGATTGCAAATGTTATCGTACCCTTTAAAAGCATGACTGTTTAAAATCAAGATTATATTTCAAAAGAATCATGTGTGTGTATAAAACCACATTGCACCGAATTTCTATTAAGGTAAGATAAAACATTAAATAAGTATTCTTATGGAGTGAGAAGTAAAATATTGTTTAAACAGAGACTTATCTGGTGCAGTGTAAATTTCACCACATTTTAGAGCCTCTTTTCTTTCAAACAAAACTGCAAAGGAATAACTTTTTGTTTTAGCTCCACTTACAGGGTATTTCATTTTGTCTGCAAGTATGCATTCATGTTCAAACAAACTCGCGGTTCTTCCAGTCTGTCTTCCTTCTCTTCTTATCCTTGCAGTTTTCTTCTTTACCCAGCTCCTTCTCAAGCTGGTTTTTGTGGTGTCCTTACATGGTGGAAAGAGAAAATGACCTTCTTAGGGCTTTCTTAGAAGGACATTAAGTCCATTCACCTAGTTACCTCCTAATAGCCCTGCCTCCAGGATAGCTCGGTTGTAGAGTGGATGCAGAGGCAAGGCCCTGAGTTCGATACTGAGCACCTAAATGAATGAATGAATGAATGAGTAAATAAATGCCCTGCCTCTTAATAGGAAGACATTGGGTTTCAAAAAAATTAATTTTAAGACAACACAGACATTCAGACCATAACAAGGAGTCACCACCACTTCTAAAAATCAGAAACAGATTTGGGTTCAGCTACTGTGCCCCACTTTCCTGAACCACCAAGCTTTGGCCTCTGACTTTTTTTTGTGAAGCTAGTGGAATTTTTCAGGTTGTTTAGTTTTTCATTTTTATTAGTACACGTTTTCATTAATAATATTTACACCCTCTGTGTGGAGTCGGTGCGTGCATATACCATGTCTTGGTTCCTCCTGCATCATCTTTCCCTCTTTTCTCTCCAGCTCTTGATGCCCTTTCCCATCTGAAAAAAATCTGTTGCCCCACTTCCTGTCATCTAGCTTTTATCTTGCTCTTTTTTTACGTGTTTGGTTTGTTATAGAAGAGAAACTGTGTGATATTTAAGCTCATGTGTCCGATTTATTTCACTTAATATTATGGTCTCAGGTGCATCCATTTCCCGACACACGACTCAAGTTTATCCTTCATTATGGCAGAGTAGAACTCCACTGTGTGTGAATGTATTTCCTTCACCCATTCATCTTCACCCATTCATCTGTTCCTTCACCCATCCATCTGTTCAGGGGCAGAGAGGCCACTTCCAAGGGTTAGCTAGTGTGAATTGTGCTGCTCTAAACATGGATCTATACGATCAATGTGGTAAGATGTCTTTAGCTCTTTTGGGAAGATATCTAGAAGGGGAATAGCTGGATCCAAAGGAATTCCTAGTTTTAGTTTTTTGAGGAATCTCCATACCGATTTCCATAGTGGTTGTACATTCCCACCAGTATGAAAGGGTTCCCTTTCCCATGCAGCCTCCCCAACTTTTGTTACTATTTGATTTCTTGATGGCGGCCATTCCTTTTGGAGTAAGATGGAATCTTAGTGTTGTTTTAGTTTGCATTTTCTAATGGTCAGTCCTTCACGGCAAAGGAAAGAACTGACACAGTGAAGAGACAACCTACAAAATAGTAAAAAAAAAAAAAAGCCAGTTATTCCTCAGACAGAAGACCAATGTCTATCTATCAATCGATCTATGTATCTATCTATGTATCTATGTATCTATCTATCGATCTATCTATCTAATTAGAGTGCTCAAATAAAGGACCCAATCAAAAATGGACAACTGAAACAGACGTTTCTTTTTTTTTTTTTTGGTTTTTCTCCGGTACCGGGAACCGAACTCACGACGTTGCGCTTGCCAGGCAGGCGCTTTTGCCGCTGAGCTAAATCCCCAGCCCCATGAAACAGACGTTTCTCAGAAAAGGTACAAATCACCAATAAATATGTGAGTTTTGATTTGAGCCTTACCCTGGCCTTGCCTGTGGCCTCGGAGTGATTCTATACAGAGCTGGTCTCTCTTGTCACTCTGACCTAAGATGCCTTTTATGTTTTAAAGCAATTGTTAGAACATCCTTCAAGTTATACTTTTCCTGATGAGTCACTTCATCTGTGAGAGCTAGAACAGAACTTGAAGGTCTGAGGTTTGACCGACTCAGCACTCCCGATTCCCCACAGTCACGTGGACCACGACCTGACTGAGGACATGAGACACATCTGGCCTGAGGTAGAGAAGGAAGTTCTTAGGTTTGTAGCTTTGTGAAATTTTTAATGAATCTATTTTAATGCCTACAGCTTTCAAATATTGAGTTTACATGGTGTATTATTTTTACTATTAAGTACTACTGTAGTATGAATAATTCAGATATGTACAGAATATTATTTGACTTCCTGGTAGTACAATTTGGGAAGAACAGGAACTTTTTAGGGCATGAAAATGGGTAAAGGCTGAGGTTATTTAAGGTAAGGAAAGGCACAGAATGGAAAAAGGAGAGAAGACTTTTTGAAGGTTGCAAGCAATCGTGTGAGACTTGGAGCCGCAGCGATGCTGACAGCAGAGTTGGGGGATCCCACTCCCTGCCAGCAGGATGGAGGGCCCAAGCCATAAACTGACCCGAATGCCTTTGGGGGACAAGCGTGTAGGTGAAAAAGCACCATCTTCGTATTGATCCATGGCTCTCGTTGCACCAGTGGGGATGTCGTGCTGTCCGAGCTCAGTGAAACCCACAGAAGCAATTATATGCAGCAGCCAAAACAATCAGTAATTAATCCTTCTGTAGTAATGCCTTGCAGGGGCCTGCGGGAGTGAACAAACAGGCCCACTCCATCTGGTGCCATAAAGCCATTGCGGAGTAACCAGAGGCTACACTAACCAGCCACAGGCTGCCTTCTCACCTGTGGTATTTTGATGAGATTATCTACCTTCTCTTCAAAGGCAATATCCTATTCCCTTGTTGGCAGACAGTCAGAGAACACAGCAATAAATCTGAGTGTTTACATCAGAGTTTTGAATCTTTAGCCTTTATTTGGAATTAAAGCTACATAGTAAAAAATTACTTTTGAGAACCTAAAAATCAGCACCTGTGCTTTGTCTCTTCTCTGTACAGATTACTACTAGAGAAAAGTACCTTCACTGCAGTATGCGTAGTTAAGGGGAAACATGATTCTTAGCACTTGGAAAAACTTGAGTTGATAAATCTTTGCGAATGGCATTTGTATGACTGATGTGTTTCTATGATGTTTTAATGAGTTAATGAAGATTGTCTATAGACATGACAAATAACTGTTGGATGTGACATAAGGGTAGGTGTGGTCCTTCTGAAATTACAGACTATTGTCCCACATAAGAAGGGAGAGGCAGGAAAACAAGAGCGATCGCTCGCTTGGAGTCAAAAGGCCTGTGCTCATGTTCATATTCTTCCATGGCAAGTTCTC
>NW_004955484.1:1681886-1682997 GCF_000276665.1 Chinchilla lanigera | reverse complement strand
ATTGGAAGGGGATCAAGAGATGGAGAGAGGGGGTAAGAAAGGAAGGGGAAAGAGATGAGAAAAGAATTGAGGTGTTTTATATACACCTACCATCTCCGTACGAGGATTGTAATCATTACATACCATAAATATGTACTAATACACAAAAAAGGGTAAAGGCTATTTTGAACTTGTCTTTGGAAATCAGAATATTTCTTTGGAACCATGCTACATTACAGGAGGCCTCTATGATAGATTTAAAATGGTTCTGAGAGTTACAATTTAAAACCATACACTCAGTCTTGCCTTTGTTTCTGGGTTTTCCTTTCTGCTTCAAGTTAGTACTGCAGAGTAGGAGGCAGGTAGGAAAATTTATTCAAAATAGAATTCAGAAAGTTTGGCTTGCATTCAAGAAGCAAAGCTCAGGGCAGGTCCCATCATTACAGACTCCGAACTCTACAGCTCGGAGGCACTGTGGTGAACGAAACAAGCAGGTGGGGCTGTGTGCTGCTCCTGGGGTTCCAGAACCACCCCTTTGATGAGCATTATCAGACATGGCCCACAGCGCTGGTCAGACGCCCCTTTCATCCATACTAGCTACTCCCAAGATAACAGCTCCATGCAGGAGTCAGAACGGGGCAGGTTTTGCTACTGTGGTCTCTTTCCAGCTGATCAAAATGTTTAACAGAGGTGAAAGCATGAAGCCCAAAGGACCATAAAATGAAGGTCTGTTTATGTTTTGATGATTTACGTAGCCTATTTTTCCCTCCTGTGAATGCTGAAGTTTTTAGAGACCTTATGTCTGATGGTTTATCAGGCATAGTTTCATCTTCATTGTATAACTAATCTCTTTCCTGATATTCAGGGAACTGTTTTACTTTAATCATTGGCACCAGTATACTAACATATCTTTGATTTAGTGTCTTTATTAGGAGTGTGTGACAACAGTTATTTCCCCTCCATGCCTATGATTCGCCAATGTTATGTAGTAGTCCACACTGCAATGCCTGTCAGGGCCCAGCTACGTGCACTTCCCTGGTTTCCTATTTACCAAGGGGACATTGCCATCAATCAAAAATTGACTAAATTTATTCATGTTATTGCTGGCAAATAATTCCCTTTCCACACTTTA
>NW_004955484.1:1679787-1680751 GCF_000276665.1 Chinchilla lanigera | reverse complement strand
TGTGTTCACCACAAAGAGATGATAAATGTTTGAGGAGACAGATATAGTCACCTTGATTTGAATATCACAGGATAAATATATGTATCAAACCCTGCATGGTGCTGCACAAATACATATAGTTTGTATGTGTCAATAAAAAAGGTTAAAAATTCTAAAGGACTATGTATCAGGAAACGTCACTGATAAAGTCAAAAGGCAAGCTAATAGTGGAGAGAACATTTGTCATTCATTTCTTGGCCAAAAAATCTATATTCAGACTATATAAAGAATTCTGGCAGAGGAGAAATAAAAAGGAGAGCCCTTAAAAATATATGAGAAATCGAGACAGGTAGTTTAGTAAAGAGGTTATCCAAATAACCAATAAATATGCAAATTATCTTCAGTAATCTATTCAGTGAGAAAACAAAACATAAGATTATGCGATTGTGCTCTCTGCCACCAGAATGGCTAAAATGAAAACAAAAATACAAAAACATGAAATGTCAGTGAAAATAATGGAATAATGGGAATTTTTTTTTTCCCCCCTTTGGTATCAGGAATCGAATTCAGGATCTTGCGCTTGCCAGGCAGGCGCTTGTGCTGCTGAGCTATAACCCCGGCCCCTGGGAATGTTTATATACTGCTGCAAAACATGTCAGTCAGCACAATCTCTTTGAAAACTGAAAATAACTATTAAGGTTAAATATTTGTGTACTCAAGCAGCCAAAGCTCGCACTCCAAATGTGTGTTCAGATCTTCACCAAAAAGCAGGGATAAGAGTGCTCGCAGAAGCATTTTGTGATAGGTCTAAATTGAAACCAACCTGATTGTCTACCAGTGTGATAAGGGACAAACTGGGGTATATGCAATAGGATATTACACAGTGAACATGACCAACCACTTTTACAACATGTTATAGAATCAATTTCACATACACTGTGCTGAGTGAGAGAAATGACACAGTTATGTGATTCCATGTATATTA
>NW_004955484.1:1677855-1679577 GCF_000276665.1 Chinchilla lanigera | reverse complement strand
GGAGGGTTTCAGGTTATAGTAGTTATGCTACCCTTTGAGGTGTGATCTTTATGTTAAGGGAAACAAAAAACAGATTCCCAAGACAAAAAGCCATGATAGCTTTTGAAACCTGTAGATATCCTATCCTGTAGGGAAAAATATCAAGTAACATTTAAATTTTTGAAAGCAAATGAAGTTAAAATCTTTATTATGAGACCAGAAGGCACATTTGGAGAAAAAAGAAGTACTTCATGATTGGCCCCTGAGCTCTTTCTATTTATTGATCTTTGAAATTTAGAATCACCAAAATTTCTGCTAGTGTTTCACACCATTCTCAGTGTGCCATGAGATGCAGTTTGTCAGCGCAGGGTTGCCCACCACACCACTGGACAGGATCTCATGCTCTGGTACTGTGCCTAATTGTGGGGCTTCATGATTGATTGTCTGTGCAATGGGTAGAGTACAGAGGGTTATGACTCCGCAGATTTCTGCTTAGTCATTCAGATAGGTGGAAAGGTCATGCACCAATACAGAATATAGTAAGAAAGACTGTGGCAGTAAAACTTGGCTGTTTCCACTTGACTAGCTTGGGATCCACCTAGGGGATTAGGAAAGCTTCCAGTTGTCAGGGTGGGTCATAAAGCATGACCTTGAAGTCTACCCAGTTGTCAGGGTGGGTCATGAAGCATGACCTTGAAGTCTACCCTTCATTTTTGGCAAGGTTCCCCTGCTCTGCTGCCTGACCACCATAAATGGAAAAACTTTGCTCCTCCATGTCCTTCTGCCACATTGCTTCTTCCTTGGAGCCAGCCAAACAGACTGCATCCCCAGAAACGCTGAGCCAATTTAAACCTCTGCTCCAAGTTGTGGTTGTTGGGAATTGTGTCTCAGGGATAGGACAGCTGGCTAGTGTGTGGGGAGGGATGACTTGTGGGGTATGTCAGCATGTTACTAGGTATACTGAGTCGGCATTGTGGGTGTGTGCATCCAAGTGGGTTGAAGGCAGGGTCTGGAATTTATAGTGAGTATTTGGGGTCTGTGCTGCAGAATGTGAAGCAGTCAATGAGTTGGTAACCCCCAGCACTGCTTATGTCACTAGACAATGTAGAGTTACTTACACTGCAAATCTTATTTCTTATATTTTCTGTGACAGTAGGAAAACTGTAAATTAGCAGACTTGATGTCCTAACCTGGTTTCCAAGCTTCTTCAACTTTAGGCAAAGAGCTTTGTGCTTCTATTTTATTTTGATGATAGGTGATTTGTCCTAGACATGCCTTAAATAATACCTCTTTTACAAAGTATAGAGGAACCAATAATCTGTACATTTAAGTCACCTTCATTAAGCAGAATATATGTATATATATGAACTGTAAGTAAAATTAGTTATATATATATGTGAACTTTAGTTAAAATTATCTTTTAATGATAAGGAAGCTGTAAGATTTGAAAAGATAAGTTAGCTATTCATTAATTTCAAGTTACAGAAATGGGGGATTATATTGTACCATAGATACTTCAATATATTTCAAACATATTTCAACATTGCTAGTAGAAGAATACAAGTAAAAATTAAAATTAGAATTTTTAAACTCAGAGAAGCATCAAAGATACATGGGATTTCTTAGCATAAACCTAAATATTTCTCAGAATTCTGTGACCCTAACATTTACCACAGGCTGAATTTCAGTTAATAATTTCAAGTGGGAAACCCTATTCTAGTTGATTTTGTTTCCTTCTTGCCA
>NW_004955484.1:1676103-1677065 GCF_000276665.1 Chinchilla lanigera | reverse complement strand
CCAAAAACGGAGGGTTGGGGGAAGCAGCTTGAATTGCATTATTTGAATGATGTTAGAAATGTATCTGTCTGCCATGCCACTTTGAGTAGTTTATTTTAAGGGCAGGTAGCCTGTGGAATACAAGGTCAAATCAACAAAGGCAATGGCATGGTTTTGGCCTGGGTGTCTTGGAGCATGACGTGGATTTGGGAAGCCTGCTCGCATTTTTGGCTTTCCCTGAAACAGAGTTAGGTAGTATTAACAAGTAAAGAGGATGGAGATTCAAGCTCTGCTCTGCCAAAAGCTGGCTGGACATGGACAGGTCATTCTATCTCTCTAGACCTTATTTGTCAGCTTAAAACTCAAGGGAGTTATCACCCATATGATCTCTGAGCTACTTTCCAATTCTGACACCCTGAGACTAATTGTGGGCTATTAGCCAGTGAGGAAAGATTTTGTCAAACAAGGCATTTAAATAAAATCGTGGGAAGCCAAGACATTAAGTAAAAACCAAAAGTCACTAAGTGATTTTAAGCCACAAGATTATGGCCATCTGTGAACACTGTGTATTCATTTATTCACCACAAGTAATCACTGGGCAATGAGCATGGCTGAAACCTGAGGTGGGTCATGAAGCCAGTGGAATGCAGATGACGTCCTGTCTGTCCTCGTGGAGCCTTGAGCAGGTGTGGGGTCTAACACACGGTCAGGTGATTACAGGACAAGAGTGTTGTGAAAAGTAAGTTCAGTGTGCTCTCAGAGTTACGGAGGGACATCTAAGGAGACAGGAAGAGTGGGTGGTAGCCAAGTGGGATGGCAATGGTAGTGATGGCCAGGGTGCATATAAAGGGGACAGCTGATGAAGAGAAGACACAGGAACGGGGTCCAGGCACACAAGGAACTTTAGTTTAAAGAAAGAGCAGAGGGAGAGACAAGAGTATGAAGGTCCACATGAGCAGATTGCATAAGACCTGGGTACTTAT
>NW_004955484.1:1651880-1659048 GCF_000276665.1 Chinchilla lanigera | reverse complement strand
CTTTGATAGACACTTAGTTTGTTTCCAGTGTCTAGCCCTTTAGAACAAAGAGGAAGTGTACATCATGGTGCACCTATAGATAATCTCAGTTTTGTCAGCCTTTCACAATGCCTCATGGAATGTCTCTACCAACAAACCTTAGAGAGAGCAGTGTGTAGGGGTCTGAATTTCCCTAAGTCTCAGGAAAACTATGTATTAGTCACTTTCCTGGGATTGGAACAAAATACCCAATATAGGCAATTTAAG
Organism: Chinchilla lanigera; assembly: GCF_000276665.1. Lineage (NCBI taxonomy): Eukaryota > Metazoa > Chordata > Mammalia > Rodentia > Chinchillidae > Chinchilla > Chinchilla lanigera. The sequence goes on along the minus strand of NW_004955484.1, from coordinate 1,658,802 downwards.
AGAAGGACTTTTATTTTGGCTGTAGGTTTTGGTTTATGATCAGCTGACTCTAAAGCAGAGACATCATGGTGGAAGGACATGGCGGAACAAAGCTGCTTAGTTCGTGGTGCTAGGGAAGTAGAGCTGGAGAAGAATGGCAGCAAGCAGTGGGTGGGCACGCTTTACTAATCTGCTAGGCATTTTTTAATTCAGTGAAGTTGACATATTAGGATTAACTGTTACAAACTGCTAGTTAAAAATACCTTGCAGAACGTGTGTGATTACTCTATTTTCATTTTACTGATCACTACTGAGTATCTCTATGGCTTTTAGTAACTCTATGCTTATTGCCACTTGTGTTTTGTTTTTCTGTGAAATATGTGTTCATAGTCTCTATTCATCCTTTTATACTGTGCCTTTGTTATTATTGATTTTAGGGTTTTAAAATACTCTAACCCTCTATGAAATTTACATTTCATAAGGATATCCTCAAGCCTGCTACAATAATTTGATGGTATCTAAGCATTCTTCATTGCAAAATATTGCTAATTTTAGCATAGCTATATCTATGAGTCTTTCCTTTAATATTCATGTTTTACTTTCAGATTTATTTAAGAAATCTGGCTTAACCTGTCATACATTTTTATCCAGTAGTTTCTCCTAATCCTGCTGAGCTTGGATTTTTCACACTAATAGGTTTTACCCATCTGAAATATATTTTTACACATTGTGCAAGGGACCTTTGGTTTCCCAAAGTGATGAATTAACTTCTTTGTACTATTTGTTATACCTTGAACTGTTATATTCCTATTATCTTCTACTGATCCATTGTTTTTTTGTTCTGGTGCCAAATGTACACTACTTTAATTACTATGATATTTTGATTTCTCTTGTTTGATTTCAATATGTTAAGGCTAATTTGAGACCTTTACTGATATGATCATTTATCAATGTAAAATATACTAAAAATATGTGAAGTTCTTAAGAAATGCAGTGGAATTTTTATTTGGAATTGCATTCAGTTTTAGATGAATTGAAGTCTGCAAATTAACACACATATTATCTTTATAGTGTAGAATCTTCCCAACATAAACATGGAATAACTTTGCATTTATGAAGGTATTTTTATGTCTTTTAATAAAATTCTGGAATGTGCTTCATAAGTATTTCATACAAAGTTAGTTGTTTTCTCAATATTTTTAAATTAATTTTGTTTCTGTGATTTTTTTCATTTTATTTTCTGATTTATTTTTGATGATAGTGCTCAATATGAATTCTCCCATCAGTTGCAATATCTTGGGTCTCTAGTGGGAAAAGACACTTAAGCTCCAGTGGTAGGACCACTCCAACAAGGTAACTTTTACAAAGGAATATTCATCACTATTTGATTTTTATGTGTGTGCATTCTGTTCAAGTTTTGTGTCTGAGAAGATCAATTTTGAGTGTTCATTTTTAAATCAAGAATATGACCCATTTTATTTGTTTTCAAATTTATTGACAGATTAAAGGAAGTATTATTTTATTTCCCAGAACACATGGGATTTTTAAGTTATGTTATAGTTTTCCAATTTTATTGCAATATGATCCAAAAAGATAGACTTTCCAATGTCAGTTAAAATTGCTAAGAATTATGTTGTGAACACATAATCACTTTTTAAAAATGTGCTTGATAAATGTACATTGTCTGTTAATGAGGTATGAGACTTCATTTTTAGAAAGCATGTTATTCAACTTATTGTTACTTATTTTTTGTCCCCATATCTGAAATTTCCTTAAGGAATTGCTCTGGAGTGCATGACACTTGAAATGAAATCTCTCATTGCATAACACAAAAGAGGAAGAAAGCTTAATATATCACTATAAAAGTGTTGGTGGTGGGAAAGAACAATATTGTTACTACCACTTTAATATGTAAGTGTCTAGTCTGAGTTTCAAGTTTATGAAAGAAGCAATAAAATCAGCCCATCTTCTAAAAGAGGCTATGAAGAAAGCATTAATGCTGAAAACAATTTTAAAATAATATAAAGCCATATTATGACCATATTATTAATCCACTGATGTTCACAGCTGAATGCACTGTCCAAGAAGTGAGGCCCATTCGGAGGAGATGGGACCCTGGGGCATGCCTTTGGGGGGTGTGTTTCTCATGGGCACTCTTACCATGCTCTGCTTTTCTGCTCCCATGAACTAAGCAGTTCTGCTCCATCATGCCTGTCTGTGATGTCCCTGCCTTGGAGCTAGCTGACCATGGACTGATCCCTCTGAAATGGTAAGACCTCTCTTCCTTTAAATTGTTGGTGTTATGTATTATGATGCTAATGGGAAAGTTGACTCAAGCACAAAATATGTCATTTTTTTTCATACGAAAAGTTAATTTTGGACTCTAGGAAAAGTGAAAAGAAATTAATACCGATTTTGATCTTCTAGATTTTTGAGCTAAGTATAGGTTATTCAATAGGAACTTGAAAAGAGTAAGGATTTCAGAATCAAGGAGGGGAAGAAAGTTAAAACAGAAAGATAAGTGAAAATACAAAGCTAGAAATAAGTGTGAATTTATTTAATCTGGGATGTATGTTCAGTATCTGAGTAGAATCTAAATCTAAGATATCTGTGCATGACCCATGAATCAGCCCCACAGCTATTTGAAACTAATATAACTTTTAAAAAATATATAAGCCTTGGAAATTTAGTCTATGAAAGTATGTAGAGTAAAAGAGAAAGTAAAAAAAAATCCTAACATTTCAGATTCATGTTAAGAAAAAAGTAAGCAGACATTTGAAATGTTATATGTTTTTGCTCATCAGATACTACAAGGAAGAGCACATGAGAATTTCTTCACAGTACTATCTTACTTGTCTAAAAATGAAAATTAAATCTTAGTGGTATAAGAATACATGTTTCTATCTTTAGATTCCAGAATCATCCTCTTTAAAAAATAAACTTCTTGCATCATTTATTTATTGAAGAAAAAAAAGAGTTCAAATGCTACTGCAATAATACATCTTATTCTTGAAGTGATTTCAAGAGCTAGCATCAATGCACATGGTTGATAAATTCCAATAATGCTAACATTTTGTTTACTACTTAATTTTAACCTTTTAAATATTAAGACACTATTTAGATTTTTAGACCAGAGAAAAGAAAAAAATTCCTTTCCAAATACTTAGAGTTGAAATAAGGAAATGTGCACTTTCAAAATTTAATCCAGGAGGAAAAACAGTGACTAATACAGAAAAGCTGCTTCTGATATGCCCTCATCTTAAAGTCACTTGTGTACCATGTCCCAGGAAAGAAGGACCTTTCCCCACTGAAGAATGTCAAGGTTGGCTGGCTATTGTCGGTAAAAGCCCCATGACCTGAGTTCTTTTTACAAGCCTGGGAATATAACCATCTTCCAAAGGATGAAAGTGTGTAAACAACACACATATTTTTCAAGGGCTACATGTTCTCCCTTTTACTCAGTTGATTTTTCTCAGTTTGAGGCTTTTTGTTTTCTGCCAGGAACCAGAAGTCATGGAAGGGGAGAAAAGTTGAGAACCAGAATGCTATTGTAAGCACTCTGTCATTTAGACAGTGACATCTGAGTGTGATATAACTTTAAATTCCTGGCCAAATGAATGTGTCTTTGGGAAGTTCCACTACTGAGCAATTGCTTCCAAGATTGCTAACTTCATTATAATTCATTTCTGTAAGGTTTTTGAAATGAAGAGTTTCCTTATAGAAATCTCTTATGTTTTACTGCCTCTATGATGAACAGAGATTAGCTTTGCATTTGCAAAATTAAATTACTGTCCCTAAGTATTTCTTAATTTTCATGCAGATGCTCCTGAAAATTCTGAGAGAGAGAAAAGTTGTTAGCTGCACTTTAAATACCAGAAAATCTCTGTGTAACAAAGGAAAAGAGAAGAGGGTGAAATTAACTTTCTTTTTAAATTGAACAGAGGCATTCATTCTGCAGAATACACACCTGGAGAATAAGTACCTAAGGGGAAGACAATTTCATAGTTCAAATTTTGAATTTTTTTTTTTTTTTTTGGTTTTTCTCCGGTACCAGGAACCGAACTCATGACCTTGCGCTTGCCAGGCAGGCGCTTTGCCGGTGAGCTAAATCCCCAGCCCCTTGAGTATTTTTAGTGTTAATCTTTTGGATCAATATCATGTACTCTGGGGAAAATAAATATGGAACTAAAAATTAAACGTGAAAATCAGCTCCATCATGAGAATAGTATCTTGGCCTTATCTCAGGCTCCTTCTTGAGAATAAAACATCCCACCCTTTTGAAAATGAGTTGAGTTCTACCATGATCTCATGTCTCCAATGTCCTTCTAATTTCATAATCCACTTCCAATCTCCAAAATAACACTTTCCAGAAATTCCTGAACTGATGCTCTTGTCTAAAGGAAAAGCTTATTGTTCTATCCTCTTCAGACTAGTAATTGGGGCCTGAAAATTAAACTGACAAAGACATAGTAACAGGAGAAAGATTTGGTCATTTGGAGTGATGCTGAGCCATAGAGAGTTTTGGGAGCCTTGGTGAGCCATGCCCTACACCCCCATTATTGTGAGAGCAATGCTGAGCCCAGTAAACTTCAGGAGCTTTGGTGAGCCATGTCCCACCACTCACACCTTTCAAGGCAGCAATGCTGAGCCCTTGTGAACTTTGGGAGCTCTGAAAATGTCAAAACAAAGAAACAAAATGCAATCTCAGACCTCCATCCATCCAGAACAAGTCCAGGAGATACTGACATGGAAGAACCTGGAAGTCACAACTGAAATTTCTGAAATGATGGCAAATGAAGTAAAGAAACAGCTCCATCAGGTTATAGAAGAAGTCAGACTAGAAATAATCTCTCAGGTAAAAAAAGAAATGACAACAATAATGAAAAAATTGCTCAACACATCTAAGGAAGACATAGATAAAAAACAGAAGAGCATAGAAAAATGAAGAAAACATTGAATGAAAAATATAGGAAAGAATTAGAATGCAGGATACAAATTTAAACAGATATCCAGGAAATTAAAAATTCCATTGAAATCTGGCAAAATTGCTTGAAAGAAACTGAAAATAGATTTTCAGACCTTGAAGACAGCATTGCAACCAGTAATTGCAAAAGGAAAGATCATTTAAAAAATGACAAGGAGTCAGGAAATAACAGTTCAACAGCTGCAAGATGATGCAGAGAAAAACAATATAAGACAGATAGGTGTCAAGGAAACAGCAGGAGTCAACACAAATGTCATAAAAAGACTATTTGCAGAAGTAATAGCAGAAAATTTGCCTAGCTTAGAAAAAGAATCTGACATACAGTTAAGTGAGTCATATAGAACTCCAGTTAGCCATAACCAAAAGAAATCTACCCCTAACACATAATATTCAAGGTCCCAGAAATTCAGCAAAAGAACAGAATATTAAAAGCTGTTAAAGAAACAGATCATCTATAAAGGAAAACCCATCAAAATCAGGTTCTTAAAGAAAACAACTTCCAACCCAGATTGATATACTCTGCAAAACTATTTTTTTAAAATCAATGGAGAAATAAGATACTTCCACGATGAAGAACAACTGAAGAAATATTCATGAGCACCAAATCAATCCAACAAAGAGTACTAAAAGATATTCTAGAAAGAGATAAAAAAGACCACAACTTCAAGAAGAACAATACAAAGGAACTACCAAGCAGAGCAAGCAGTTAAACAGAGGGAAAAAGTAGGGAACCAACAGTAGGAAAATAACATGACAAAGATAAGCCAATGCATATCAGTTATAACCATCAATGTAAATGGTCTCAATTTACCAATCAAAAGCAGCAGACTGGTAGAGTGGATCAAGAAATAAAATCCAACAATATACTGTATACAAGGAACACATTTAAATCAAAAGGAAATTCATAGACTGAAAGCCAAAGGATGGAAAGCAATACTCCGTGCAGAATGCAGCAAATCATCAGGAAGATTATACACCATGACCAAGTGGGATTCATCCTGGGATGCAGGGATAGCTCAGTATCTGTAAATCAATAAATGCAATATATTATATCAACAGAGCCGAAGACAAAATCACATCATCATCTCAATAGATGCAGAAAAAACTTCTGACAAAGTCCAATACTCATTCATGATAAAAACCCTGTAGAAAATCAGAATAGATGGTCTTTACCCAATGCGATAAAAGCTATCTGTGATAAACCAATAGCCAACATCATACTAAATGAACAAAAACTGAGAGCTTTCACTTTAAAATCAGGAATAAGACAAGGATGTCCACTGTCACCACTCTTAATCAATATAGTTGTGGAAACATTAGCCAGAGAAATTAGAGAAGAGAGAGAAATAAAAGAAATAAGGATTGGAAAGGAAGTAGTGAAATTAACATTATTTGCAGGTGACATGATGCTCTACATAGAAGACTCCAAAAACTCCACCAAAAGACTTATAGATTTAATAACCAAATTCAGTAGATTAGCTGGACACAAAATCAACATTCAAAAATCAATAGCATTTCTGTGTACAAACAACAAACACTTTGAGAGAGAAATTAGGGAAACAACACTCTTCACAATAGCATCCCCAAAATCAAATACTTAGGAATCAATAAAACAAAGGAAGTAAAAGATCTATACAGTGAAAACTACAGTACTCTGAAAAAATAGATTGAGAAGAATTTCAGAAAATTGAAAAATGCTACTTGCTCATGGATAGGGAGAACCAACATTGTGAAAATGGCCATACTCCCAAAATTGTTATACAGATTCAATGCAATCCCTATTAAAATACCATTAGTATACCTCATAGCTCTAGGAAAACATTCCTAAAAGTTGTCTAGAACAAGAAAAGACCTAAAATAGCAAAAGTAATCTTGAGCAACAAAGGCAAGGCAGGAGGCATCACAATCCCTGACTTGAAGTTATATTACAAAGCTACTGTGATGAAAAGCAGCATGGTA
>NW_004955484.1:1644076-1650930 GCF_000276665.1 Chinchilla lanigera | reverse complement strand
AACATTACTCAGCACTTTAAAAAAAGGTAAACCCAAGGCTTTTATAGATAAATGGATGCACCTAGAGACCGTACTTATAAGTGAATTAAATCAGACCCGCATGTGTAAACATTGTATTTTCTCCCTTGTGTAAGAAAGTGTAAATAACATCTGAAAGGTACAATAGATACTAGGAAAGGGAAAGAAATTACAGAAAGGGAAGGAACAAGTTACATGAGGGAAAGGGGGAAAGGAGAAAAGAAAGAAGGGAAAATATATATGTTTATATACAGGATAACTGGGGCAATCGTACTGCTGATTTCTAGTGGTCTATTGAAAGGAACAGTTAATGCTCACAATTTTTTTCTTTTTCATTTGTTTGACCGGTTTTGCAGGTTTATATCTGGTATCTGAGCAATTAATTTGAAGACAATAATATGCAATGTGACAACCAGTGTTGAATTCCTATCACCCTCTTTAGTGAAATTCTGTATTGTTTGTAATTTTTTAAATTATTTTTTATTCTCCTTACAAAATAAAAATTGAAAAACAAGCTTTGATACCAAAAAATAAAAGGATTTAGCCATATGTACACTGGAGCCAATAAAAGTAACACTTGGTTCATTCAGTCATAAAAATTAAAGGCTTGTTTACTTAAGTTAGTGTGGGGCAGGAGTAAGGGGAGACATGGCTTCCACAGAAAGAACAAATAGATTCACTTAGGAGAGATATACTGTAAAACCATGGAGAATAAATGGTTATCGAATTAGGCACCAAATTTTGAATTACTCATCAGTCATTAAGTAGTCGGTCATTCAGCAAACCCTGAAAACAGCTGACTGATATATTCTAGCTGCTGGGTTTGCATGAGGGCCCCCTCCCATCATGTGGCATTTTCTGGCAAAGACCTAGTTCAATAACATGGGCAACATGAAGCCTGAATGGCAGGACTTGCTTCACATTGCATGTACCATTATTGTGCATGTTGTGACTTTTAGCTAAGTTTTGGACTTTTTTTTTTTTTACAGGAAAATGAATAGATCCACTGCTCATGCTATAATAAATGAATGCCAGAGTTTTGAAGGGTGAATTTCATTCATTATTCAAATTGAAATTACTTCCTGGAGACCACATTTCTAAATCATAATGAAAATCAGGGGTAGAATTAATCAATATATAAAATTATCTTTACATATTTTGGAGAAACATCTAATGGGCAAAGTAAAAAATCAAAATTCTGTCATATTCTGTACATTTTTAGAGAAAATTAATGGCTCTAAGCTATGTAAGTGTTTTTGGGGGATGCTTATTTATCAAAGGAAAGCTGGAAATTATGACAACATAAGTCAACTTTGTTTTCTTTTCCTTCAGGGTTAAAGCTATGGTTGTTCTGCCCTGGAAGAATCAACAGCAAGAAGGTCTAGTTACCAAATATCTTGCACCTTTTCAGCCTTTATGTTCTCAAATGCTTTTCTGTATAGGAAATTAAAATTCTTTTGTTGATATTGTTCTAAACTTTGTATCAAATAATATCCTATTTCTACAGCTAAGTTGGGAAAAGCATGCCATTAATACAAGGTTTTAAAGTCTAATCCAGATACCCCAAGCATAGACTTCATCTGTCTAATGTGTTTGCTGATTTGCGACCTCTTTGAAAGGACAAATTGATTCTTTCTACTCTAGATGATGAGCTCCGTGGGGGTGTGGAGTTTGTTTATTTTTATTTTTATTAGCCAATGTTTGCATTACACAATGATTACATTTGTCATGGGGAACCGGTACATGGACATAACTCATCTTAATTTTTTCATTCCTTTTCCTCCCCTCTCTTCCCATTCCCTCCATCTCTTGATCCCCTATCCTGTTGCTAAAGATCTATCTCCTTTTTCCTATCAACTATCTTTCATTTTGCTCTTTAATTTATTTATACTTTGGGGTTTTCATGTAAGAGAAATCATGATATTTAATCACTTAATCTTATGGTCTCTTGGAACCATTCCAAGACCCAGGATAACATACTTCCGGTGTACATATCATCTTAATTCAACAAAACTATTTTCAGAGTGGCATCATGGAGTCACACTGCCTGGCTTTGGATTCTGTCCTTTCTACTACACAGTCCTATAACTTTGGTAGACCACTGAACTCATCTACTTCCCAGGCTTCCCGTCTGTAAAGAGCTCATTTATAATATGCATTCAGAGGTCTTTTGAATGTTAAATGATAAACTATTTGTGTAGTAAACACTAAATAAATTTGAGCTATTATGACCCATTTTTCAGACCATTTTTAGAATAAAGTTTCATTCCATGACGTGGTGATTATAAACTAAGAAAACACGAGCAATGTTTCTCTTGAGGAACTATGTGCTTTCCAGTGTGTTTACATTAATGTAAATATAGCAGAAGTACACTAGCCTTATCCACAATGGACAGTAATAAAGACCAATCCAGTTCTTGTCATGTGAGACACTTGGGAATGTCTTATATGACACTAACTCATCTACACTAAAAACTTAGTGGTATTTATCTATTTATACAGCTAGAATGAGCAGTTTTTACTAAGATTTATAGTATATGTTCTATATCACGTATTTTGGCAATCTACTTATACTGATAGGTTCATGTGAATAAATTAACAGTACACGCTGGCTTCTATTCAATGGCCCTAAGTTACTATTTTTGGTCTGATTCTATGGGCCTGGTACAGCGGACTCAGACCTTCTGGGACCTCAGGGAGGAGATGAGTTTTCTGTATTTAACCTTAGCTTCCTGGAAGCTGGGGACTTGCACAAGGTCCAGTGGCTGAAGAGAGGGAGTAAGAATGCAAACCGTGTCCTGATACCCTGCAAAATGAAGAAGCAACTCAGGCTCACATCCAGTCAGGCTCTACTTTCTTCCTTTACCTCTTCTTACAAACTTTCATTACTCATTGTTTATTTCTCATTAGGTCCATCATAACTGTATTCAGATGGTTTATTCCATTTCTTTTCATTAGATATAAAACTAAGCCTGCTATCTAAGAAGTAGATGTTAAGAGATCTTTTAGAAGTTAGAATTCCTTTAATAATGCTATATCACCCATTCTACACTCAGGAAGTTTGCTTTTCATGTTGAAAATATGTCTTGAATCTGAAGAAAAGAAATTTGTGGTTTCTGTTTGGTAGAAAGTTCCCATGATGGCATAAATCAACTGTAAGGTGACTTTTTCTGGGGAACTCTCTAAGAAACTAAACAGATGGCAACCTTAATTGGTCAGAGAAACCTCACTATTTATTGCTATAATTTATTCCTGTATGAATTATCTTTTTAGAAATGAAAGGGGAAGGAAATGCCAGAATATTCTAATTTGAAGAACTCTAGAATATTCTACTCAGGAAGCTTTGTGTCTTCCCAGTTTCCATTTGGCTTAACAAGCGCTGCCCAGGAAACCCTCTGACTAAAAACTTGTTCAGATCTGTTGGCTATGGTGTTGCTTACAGGATTACTGGTGTTATTTGAAATTCTATTTAATTCTAGTTTGAAAACTGTCTCCATGCTGGGTGAAATAAAATATTGTAATATATGCTCCTCAAAGGTTTAATAGCAAACTCATAGGTCACCTCATTTGTTTAACGTTGTGTTTTATAAACAAGAAAAGTAAGACACGCCATCACTATCATGATGCCTGATGCTGGCATCATTATAGACTCAGGTACCTGATTAATCAAATTCTCCTTCAGCGTAGTATATTCATCACTGGAGCAGCCAGGGCAATTATCACCATCTACCCAGCAGTCAGCCTGGTTTTTGATGGATAGCCATGTGCATGTCCACAAGCAAATGTGAGTGTGTGTATTGCTAATGCACTGAAGCTTGCAAAGAGGAATTTTCAGTGGGTTTAGGATTTGTCCTGATTTTTAAAACAATTAGATGATAAAAAACCCCATAAAACACAAAAAAGATATACACACTTATAGATTTAAGGTGTCATTCTACCACTGCCTTGGGAATCATGGTTTTAAAGGTGTGAAATGTCAAAGCAGACTGACATTTTATACTGCCATCCCCTGTGATTTCTTGGAGGAATTATAGCTACTCAAACATTCTTACCATATTATAGAACAAAACACAGAAGTATAAGGATTAAGTAAGATTGGGTGTGAACCCCATTTTATCAAATATTTATTGATTGATGATTATCATTGTTTGATATATCACTTCCTATTGCTGTGATATGAGGCAGTAATACAATCTTTAAAATAATAACAAGAACAATGACTCAGTTCTAATAAGTACTATGTAAGTGGTGACGCATTGCCGAAGATTGAATCCCACTGAGATATAGGTTTAGCTGACACTACAGCTGAAGGTTTATTTTGAGACCAGCTCTTCTCAAATTGCCTACACAGGTCTCAAACTTATGATTCTCCTGTTTCAGCCTCCCAAATACTTAGGATTTCAGGTGTGTGCCACCATGTCTGGCCAGTAGCAACTTTTTAAAATCCTTGTTTTCAAATTAGGAAGATAAAGCTTAAAGAAATTGTATGACAAATACCTCTTCTAAACCAAGTGGCAAAATCCAGGAATGGTACCTAGGTGTATTTGACACTCAGTCAAATACACCTAACTTTCTTAATCAGTCACTCTATCATTGCCTTTCCTGAGTGTCAGTGTACCCAAGCAAAAAAGGTAATGGAGGTATAGCAAGTTACCATAATGATTAAATGGGAAAAAAGCTAAAAGAAAAGGCTGAGGGTGGTGTTTGGGATATAAAAGAACTTATATACCAGTAGGTCACATTTCAGATAGAAATGTGTGTGCTTTAGTTCACAATACATTTGAATTTGACTGGTTAAGCAAAGAAAAGTTTATATTTCTCATACAACAAAAAGTTCCAGAGTTAAACAGTCACTGGAGTTACTTTAGCAGTCCAATCATATAACAGTTGACACTTGTATGTTTTTTTGGTGGTATAAAGTAAATGCTCCCACTGCCAATATAGTAGCTACCTTCAAAGATGGAGGGATAGCGGAGAGATACACCAAATTCATCTCTCTTTCTTCTTAGCAAGTGAAGTCATTGGTGTTTATCATTATGGGGAAGAAGAAGACTCATGGCTTCCGATTACCGTGGAAGAGGCTTGGGACTTGCATGGTGACATTTCATATTTTTCCCATTTCTAACGTTGGAGGTAGAAAAATGCATGGTGTTGGTGACACCTTTTTTCTTTTTTTAAGCAGGTAAGCATAAATTTATTTCAGAGTCCCACTTTTTCTGCTTTTCAAGTTATTCCTATAGTCAACTGACACAGTCAGTACAAGTTTCTGTATAGAAACCTCTACCTTGCTTTCCATAATGGCTACACCGGTTTACCATCTACCATGTGATCCAGCAATCCCATTTCTGAGTGTATATCCAAAGGATGACCAGAGGAGTGTGTGCATGCGCCCATGTAATGCGGCATTATCTACAATAGCCAAGATGTGGAAACAGCCTACATTTTCCTTGCTGGCTGAATGGACAAAGAAAATGTGGTCTACACATACAATGAAATATATTCAACCCTAAAAAAGGAGGAATTTCTGCCATTTGTAACACCATAGGTAAACTTAGAGGACACGATGCTAAGTGAAGTAAACCTGATAAAGAAAGAAGAAGACAGTATGATCTCAGGTACATGTGGAATAAAAAACAGAGTCAAACTCAAACACAGAGAACGGAATAATGGGTACCAAGGTCAAGGAATGGGGACAACGGGGAAATGTTGATTAAAGTTTCCAAACTTGGAGGTACAAAATGAATTAAGTGCCAGAGAACAGCGTACAGCATGGTGATTACTATGTTATATATACTTGAAAATTTTTAGGAGACTAAATCTCAAGTATTCTTCACACACACACACACACACACACACACAGTAATAAGGTGATGTACGAACACTTTTATTAGCTTGATTGTAGGAATTATTTTGATATCTATCTCAAAAAATCATATTGTATATGTTGAACACATACAATTTCAGTCTGTCAACCACATCTGAATAAAGTTTAAAAAAAATTCATCCAATACTAGGTCATTTTCTCTCTAGCTTTAATAACTAGGAAAATATCCTAATCTGGTTTAGGCAAGACAAGATCCAGACAGGACACATACGGGAAATAAGGGCCCAGAGGTTTGGTTGACAGCCGTGGCTGAGGAACGAGTCTAAGCAGACTTGGACTTGTTATGTCCTCGGCAGACGGAGTGAGTCTCCCCGCCCGGGCTGCTCCGCTCTGCCCCTCGCTCTGTGCCTCCCCTCCATGATCATGGGCCCTTTTGCCACGCCCCTAGTCTGCTCTATAAAACGCCTCATACTTCCGCAATAAAGTAGATCTGTGCGATCAGCCTGGTCTCCGGTGTCTCTTTCTTCACCGTGCCGCCGCTTGCCGCGGGCCCAGGTCCCTCGACCTGAGAGGTTCTACCTCAGACACATAGACCCTCTTTGAGCAAAGCTGATGCTTACCATAAAAGTGACATAAACCTGCAGAGAAACTTTGTGGTTTGAACTTTCATATTTCTAACTGGGAACTTGATGAACCATGAGCCACTAAAGAGCACAGTCGTAATTCACAGAGTATTTGTTAGATACGGTGGACCTGAGCGTATGATAGATGAGGTATGTGGAGAGGGAACATCATGTCTCTTCCAGTTTTATTAAAATATGGTTTAAGTAGGTTTAGTTACTCTCTAGGCATATGCTGACCAGGCAATGCGGAGAAGCTGCTGAGCTCTTCAACCTGGAGTGCGGAGGAATATTTGCATTTTGCTGTGCGGATGTCACCTACTGGGTACCACTGGTGACCGGTGCTGCTTGGAAGTTACACTATAAAATTCCTAGCGCTACACTGGAAACAC
>NW_004955484.1:1642108-1643966 GCF_000276665.1 Chinchilla lanigera | reverse complement strand
GCACCAAAGTGCTCATCCAGTCCCCGGTGTGATTAATCCTAAGTCTTTACGAGGAAGATGTTATTTTTACCTGGAAAAGATTAGCATGTTGGCAAGTAGAAAATAATGAGGGAAGAAAGATGGACAGCAGGGAGGGCACACAACGTACTGAATGAAGGACAATGATGTGGTCTGAGTACAGGGTGTGGGAGGCATCAAAGAATGAAAAGTTAATTTGGACTTAGAATTTGGAAGGTCATAAATGACTTTCTAACTCTAAAAATCAGGGCTTTATTCTAGTAATGAGGGTGGCCAAAGTTTTTATTATTTGCAGTGGAACTGGAAAGGATTATCACTGTGGTTTTAGAGAGGTAAATTAGTCATTGTAAAAGACACATCGGAGAGCTGAAGTTCAGAGGGGGGAAGCGAAGGAGGAAGTTGATGAAATAATGCAGTCAAGAGAAATAGCACACAATGGGGCATAAGGAGTTTAAGCTAGAAAACTGGGAAAAGAAGATTGTGTAACAGGCCCAGATTCATTCAAAAAATATCAAAGCATTATGTTATTAGCCACAAAAATGGGATCCATGTCTTTCAACTTCTTCATAAAGAATTGAGAAAAAGTATGTGAATAACTTCTATTAATGGGAAAGTAACTTGAATTAAGCTCGCCCTGCAGCATTCTGCACCAATATAAGAAAATTATATTTGAATGCACTGAAAAATGATTGGAAGCAGACAGAAGCTGCAGGTGAATACTCTTGACAGTAAAGGAGAAATACCCTGAGGTTGGTCTGCTCTGTCTATGTTTTGTAGGAGAACAAGACTTCAGGGAGAAACCCATAACCATGCTGTTTTATGTGGTCAGAGAAATGAAACAGAGACTTCTTAAATGGGGAGAATATTAGCTCAAAGAACCTATAAAAAGGAAAACACAGAAGGGGGGTCCTCCAAATCCATATCATCTGTAAGTCCTTGGCTGACCCTTGAACTTGCACCCACAGGAAAGATCTCAAAATTGCTACTAATAATACAACAAAGGGGCCAGGCATATAGCTCAGAAGCATGGCACCTGCCTGGCAATCATGGGGTCCTGAGTTTGATTCCCAGTCCCCCCCCCAAAAAAACCCAAAGCAACAATGGCAGTAACAAAAGAAAAAGCTAAGAAAACTGAGCAGAGATTTTAGCTACTGTTTGTGTCAAAAATCCTTGGTGACATATTAGTGATCTGAATTCAGAAACGTATTAAAAGAATTTGATTTAATATATTAATTCAAAGTTTGAAATTTGAGTTCAAATGAACTGTTTGCTAAAACAAAAATTAATGCTTCAAGGGAAGGTAACATATGATAACATATTACAAGATCTTTAATTATACCATCCATGATATCTCAGACACAAAAAAATTTACATATGTGAAATAATTGGAAAATATGACCTAGAATCAAGAGAAAAAAGAGTGCATAGAGAAACACCCCTAGATGACTCAGATATTTTAACTAGCAAACATGAACCTTAAAATATGTATTTAAGTTTATTTTTAAGGTCCTAAATGAGGATCTAGAAGGCTCTAACAAGGTGCTGGAAGAAATTAGGAAAAAATAGCAGATGACACATCAAATCAAGTAGTAATTATAGCAATGAAAAGTAAAATATATAAGGTGGAAAATTTAATTGATGAACTTAGCAGGTTGAAGAAGGGAGAAGAATGGGGCCATATATTTGGGAATGTAACACAGAAATCATCCATCTACTTTGATGAAGAGAGAGAAGTAGATTGAAGAAATGAAAAGTGTATCAGTGACTGATGGGACACTTGAAGCAATGTAGCACATGAAAAGTAAGGTAATCGCAACTCCAGGGGAGGGGAGAAATGTGA
>NW_004955484.1:1639430-1641048 GCF_000276665.1 Chinchilla lanigera | reverse complement strand
TAGTGACTGATTTCTCATCAAAAAACCCAGAAGGCAGTGTGATGATAAATCTGAAAACTTATTTTAAATAGACAAATTCATAAAAGCCAGAACTTATCAAACTGTTACAAAATAAAATAGAAACTCTGATCACACACTGAAAACCCGCTCACTAAATAAATTCAATTTATTACCAAAAGACCTTCAAATGCACACATATGTACATACAAGCACACTCTAAATCCAGAAAGTGTCACTGACTAATAGCTTCAGATGTTTGTACAGGAACTAACACCATTTATACAAATTCTCTCAGAGATGAGAAAAAGAGGGAAGACTTCCCAACTTGATTTATGAGATCAGCAACGCCCAGATATGAAAGACATTACAAGAAAATTGCAGACTACTATCTCATATAAATGTAGCTGCAAAAATCCCTGGTGCAATATTAGTAATCTGAATCAAGGAATTTATCAAAATGATTTGCTTTAATATTAAACAAATCAATCAGTGTAATTCCCCATGTTGAGTGACTTAAGGAGTTTTCCTCATCTACCTGTCCTGAGAGAGATGAGGGATCTATTCAAAACAGTTAATAGTTTTTTTATGGTTCACATTGTGAATACTATTCTTAAAATGACTATATTTAATTAATACTGCATAAAGTTCTCTGTTAATGGCAAGAACTAGGCATTCAAGACGTTTGTAGGCTTAAATTGTCAGTACATTAAACTATAGTTTATGTTTTAAAGGAGCAACTATTTTAACCAGAAGGTTTTAAAAAAATATCTTGCCGTGTGATTTTATGTGAGTTTTATTGAAAATATTATGTGCCTTGTTCCATAGTAGTAGGAATCAGGAATGTAAGGAGGCTGTGTGCTAGGTCCTACTGACCATTTCACAAGAAAACATTAATAAATTCCAATTATTAGAGCACCAATTCATAGAGGGCTCTTATTTTAATCCCTAAGTTTTCATTTTGAAATGTGTGTGTGGAAAGAGATTATAAATTTGAAGTCATAAAAGTATGGTTGAGCACGCCGGCTATCCTATACAAGCAAAAGCTGTTTTGCTTTCTGAAATACTGTGATGCATTAGGCAGCATGTAATCTGGCTTTTGTCCCAAGAACTAGGAAATTCAGGATGAAATTGTTCCTTGGTGGCAGTGCTGAGGCAGTCTCCCATGTTTTGACTCCCAGACCATGATGACTTTGTCCATGTGCTCCAGCCACCAGGGTTACAGCTTGAACTGCACTGAAGGTGATCAGAATAAGGCATAAACATGATGTCCATCATCTTCCTAATTTTAGGGTATAAAGTATATTTTTTAAGTGGCCTGATATGGTAGATTCTCATACATGCAAATTTCTATTAAACATTGTATTGGGATTGGAGCAGATGAAAAATTATTACAGCAATTCCTATTCATGAATGGTATTACACACTGTGTATGAATCCAAGAGGGGAAATATTAATTGGACTAAAAAGTACAACTAGAGGGCATTGTAAAAAAATATATATCATTACAGTTAAAAAACCAACACTGGGGGCTGGGGGTTTAGCTCAGTGGCACAGCGCCTGCCTGGCAAGGACAAGGTCATGAGTTCGATTCCTGGTACTAGAAAACAACTGGAAAAAA
>NW_004955484.1:1636804-1638919 GCF_000276665.1 Chinchilla lanigera | reverse complement strand
TACCGAGAATGTCCTTTCCTTCTTGTGAACTGAATGTTATTTTTCTAATTCAATATATTGTTCAAATGTTACTTTCCCTAAACATTTCAGGCAGGATAAATCACTCCTCCCTCTGTGATTCTGCAGAGCTTCTACATCCCATAATTAGGATTTCTGTCTCAATTATATAGATTTTAATCAGGTTGATGAACCAAAGCAGCACTCAGCCTGTTTGGGTAAAGAAAATTTTATTAAAAAAAAAAGTTTTATTAGAGCACAGGCATGCCCATTTACATATTTTCTCTGGCTAATTTTGTACCAGGACGACAATACTCAGTAGTCGTCACAGAGGTTGTATGGCCCCACCAAACTAAACTATTTACTATTTCCACGTTGACGAAAGATGAAAAAGTCTGCCAATCCCTCTACTAGACTATGATCTTCAAGGGAACAAAGATGGAAATGTATTGACTTCTGAGTCCCTGACTATTGCATACAATCACCTGTGATAAATATATTACAGTGTTTAAGAGTATAATCTTCTTTTTTATTTTAAAAAATAGAAGAAGAAAAATATATTAACAAACAGACATCCATTTACAAAATAGCATAAGAGCAATACAAACAAAACAGAGTTACAGACAAAGTTGTAGGAAATTAACATGGCTGTTGTATTACCGATTGATATCTTCAGTGTGGTTTCTCAGTAAAACAAATAGAGACATACAAGATGCATCAAACAAGTAATCATGAACTGTTCCTTTGTGTAGGGCATAAGAGTATAATCTTTGAGACCCAGGCATCTCAGTTCTAATCTTCCCGTATTCTAGATGTGAGACCTAAAATGAATTCCACCAGAGGGCAGTGGCAGTGGCTCTACAAAAATGCTAATCATGCCTATCTCCGGGGGCAAATGTGAGAATTACATCTTAAAGGGGTAGCTCTTAGTGACTGACATGCATCAAATACCCAATACATGCTAATATTATTATTCTTCCTAATTAAAATGCACTGTTGAGCTTTGATAATTAAGTTAAGGACTCCCGGCCTCCTTTCATCCCTTAAACTGCAAGAGGTGTTGTAAGTTCCCATACCCTGTACTTCCATAACTCTGAGATTATACAGTTTCATGCACAGCATGGCTCTCGGTGCTATACTGAGCTCAGGAGCTCTCCAACTGGGGCTCTGAAGGTCAAAAGTTGACACTGACTTGGTCAACAAGAGCAGCTGACTCAGCAGCAGCACCAAACTATTCTCAGAGTCAATAAGAAGTTACTACTTAGAAAACCGGCTTTCATACTTCACAAACTTAAAGGTTTTATGCTTCCAGCACAGCTAAAGTGGGACCAGAGCACCCACGATGACCCTGGGAGACTTCTAACCAGACAAAAATGCTCCCGTATAACTTATCCAGAAGTCTCTAGAAGTGTTTAGATGAGTCAGTCTCACACAATTCTAACTCTAGAGTTAGCTTCATTTAATTTTTGCTTTACACGAATACCTCTGTTTCAAAACTGTGTTTTCCAAACTACTTTATAGTTTTTATTTAAAAAATACAAGTACACAATTTAAGCATTAGAAAGTTGTGTGGTACTTCTGGTTTGCTGTTTCTTTAGAGTTTCTGTTTTAGCTTTCAGTTATCAAGAAAGATCTATAACCTCAGGTCTTGAGTCTTTCAAAGAATAGACAAAATCAGGCAGGGGCACAGGGGACAACAACAAATCCAACACAGTACAAAACCTCTGAGAAATTGTGCTGTCCATCAAATCCAGTGACCTGATATTTAACTCGAGCCAGAAGAGGACTCCTTTCTCCTGGTAACAGAGGGGACCCTGCAGGTTGAACATGACAGAAAGCCCTGCAGGCGTGTTTCTAAAAGGTTATTTCATATCACAAGACAATCAATGGCTAGAGGGAGGATCAACAAGACTGATTAACTTAAATATACACCCTTCAAAACAGAAGAGGGGTTCAATACATAGGAACATGGAAAATATTTTAGAGAACATTTATCGGTAAAATTGAGAGTATCTGGGTAAAATGCTTTTTCTCATCACTTCAAATGTTGATCATTTGTGGACCAATGGTCACAAATAGCCCACTGGGTTTTGTGGCTTGACTGTGAACATGTCCATG
>NW_004955484.1:1629606-1630729 GCF_000276665.1 Chinchilla lanigera | reverse complement strand
CTTTCATTTTTCAATGAGCCCTTATACCCTTAATCTTAGTTCAGATGGAATTTTTATACATGTGCTACAAAACACTGGAAATAGGAGACTTAATGGGGAGACTCATAGGCCCTTCACTACCAAATATGGTGAGCAGTCCTATAACTCAACACTTACACTGCCTTCATACGTTTTGGAACCGTTGTTTAAAACTGGTCTAATGTGTTTTAGTTCTTTTTATATCAAACCTGATTTAAACAGTGCCCTATCAAGTTTTTACTGCATATCCAAGATGGAAACACTTAGTTTGTGTATTTATGTAGCTGAAATGCATAAATAAGATACCTGCAATGCAACTGTGGCATTGTATTGGATTTGTAGTGAACTTTAGAAGGCTGGAGTCACTGTAGAGTAAGGGCAAAGCACCTTTCCTGCATTTTCTGAAGTACAAGATAAAGAGGAGCATAAAGGAGAGAATAGCAAAGAAAATCCCAGGAAACAGGAAGTCACGGTTTTAAAATCGTAGAGCTTGCTTCAGAATCCATGATGGAGAAGCTCCTACATGATTTTTTCCCGATACTTTTGAATCAGGGAATTGTTTCAACCTTAGAGATTAGAGTTCAAAGAACTTCCTACTTGTTCCTGCTGTCTGTTTACTATTGAAGAACCTAGATGCTTTCTGATCCCAAAGAACAAACCCGAAGTCAGTTTTGAACCTTAATGTTTATCAGAGATGATACCAACAGTTCATAGAAGGAAGAAGTAAGCACATTTAATGACTTCCTGGGAAGCCATCTCTATAGACTCACCCAAGCCCATAGGCACTGTAAAAGCAAACAACAGGGAAATTTATGTAATAGTACATTCAAGGTGGTAAAAAGTAGGATAGCTGAGATAACTGATTTCATTTACATTTATAGTAGCCTAAGTTAAATTATCAAAATAAAATGAGATATGTCTGTGAGACTATGTTTCAGAGGATTAAAGTGATCTCAAATATTGGCCTAAGATGAATCATGAATTTAATGATTATATTTTTCTAAAAATTTGGAATTCCAGTTCTTTAAATTACAATGGACATAACAGAACAAATTGTTTCTTGAGCTTGAGGCATTCATGGAATTTGGGGAATTTCTTTTTATTC
>NW_004955484.1:1624963-1627775 GCF_000276665.1 Chinchilla lanigera | reverse complement strand
AAGAGTCTAGTCTGGACATCGCTGTGAGCTTTGGCAGTAGCGGCACTGTCACTTGACTGGAGCCGTGGCTCCAGGGAGACAGCTGTAGCTAAAACACAACCTGGTACAGGAGACATCAGGAAAATAAATATCCCAGCTTCTCTCTTCTCTCACCTGTAATTGTCAGAACCAACTGGATGCAAGTTAGGGAGTCTAAGTCTATGTCTGCACCTGCTCAGTTTCCCTTTCCCAGTCTCTCTTGTGAGGCAGACACAGACAGACAGGCAGGCAGGCAGACAGACAGACAAAGTTACAAACCAAATGAAAACACTTGCGTTCCAACATAGGGAAACACAAAACTTCCATTTACTACCGTGCTCCTTCAACAAAAGTTCATTCATTTAAACTGCATCCAAGATGGTCATTGAAACTTTAATCACCATCTGTTTTCTTTGGACAGTGTAGTAGGAAAACACAGGATAAAGAAATTACAAAAGGCACAGTTGTTATCGACCCTGCTTCTGACATGCTATTTACATTAACAATCTTATTTCCCTTACTTCCTGTTCTCTCCGTTTTCTGACAGCACGTAGGGCTAAATTCCTAGAAGCTGAGTCTTCAGTGGTCCCTTCTATCTTGGTGTGCTGTGGTTTTCCACAATGGCCATTATTCTTGACCTCTGTGATGTGCACCAGTGGAGTCCCAAATGCCAGAGGAAGACCCGCTTGCCTGTTTTTAGCAACACCCCAATTTCTCCTTGGAGGGTCGGATAAGTCACCCCAGGCAGTGGAGAGACACCCTCTACCTCTTGTGACTCTCTGAGAAAAGATCTGAGGACCCTAACATGCCTGGGAGGAAGTCTCACTGCTGGAGTGCATTGAATCCTGGCTGTGTTCATTGGATGATTTTTTTTCCTTCAGCACTGCCCTCTCCAGATACTTAAAGTTTCTGTTTTTAGGGTCGAGAAACAAAAAATTGCATCAGAAGATTGTTTAATACAAGTGAGATTTGTGTACCCGTATTTTATTTTTTATTTTAAAAAATAAAAGAAGGAAAGCATATTAACAAACAGACATCCATTTACAAAATAGCATAAGAACAATACAAACAAAACAGTTACAGACAAAGTTGTAGGAAATTAACCAGGGTTGTTGTAGTACTCCTATTTTAACCCTTAGTTCCCTGACCTCAGGTACCATTCAAGAGCCACTGGTCTAAGACGCTTTGCTTCCTTTAAGGCACAACCACTCAGCCTTACAGTTTCTTGCCATTAATTAATTGCACCGAGGCTCAGTCTTCAGCAGCCGTTGCACCATTCTGTTAGCGCAGCTGCCTCTAGCTGATAAGGCGCCAAGTAAGACCAAGGGATGCCATGGGGATGAACCCAGTGCTGCACTGCCATCGCCATGAAATGAGCTCCTTGGGCAGAGGCAACGTTACGGTTTTAGCAGAGACTTTGTAGACAGGGGAGAAAATCCATATCTGGACTCTGTATGTATTCTCTTGAGAAAAAAATGTCATATCCTCACGTGATGGAATAAGCTCCATGTAATCAATCCGCCACTAAGTTAGTGACTGGTCTATCCGGGAATGATGCTTATCGGGCTTTAGCATTAGCTTTTGCTGCTGGCAGATTGACACTCAGCTTTGATGGTGGCCGAATGAGATGTGGAGAGATGTTCGTGCTGCTGAGATCATGCAGAGCGTCTGTCCTTGACACCATGGCAGTTTCGGATGAGGAACCGTTGAGCAAGGGCTGGGGCAACTGCAGAACGAGGTGCCTGCACGCATACGGGTGCCTGGAGAAGGAGGGGCCTTGCGTTCTTCCGATTATTGAGACCATATCCAGGAAAACTTTGGAGAGATGGTGTTGACCTCATAACGACATACTTACTGTTCTGTGATGGTCATGTCTGGTCCCTTCTAGAAGTATAGTTATGGGAAGCTGAGCAGTTTGCATATGTTAGACCCATTCCTTAAGCCATTGGCCCCATTCATTCACAATTTATCATGGAAATTTTTCATTTTATCTTTTTTTGCTGTAGGTACCAATGAAGGAATTAATTTAATCAGTCACAGAGGCTGTTAATACCCTGTTGGAGTGCTCAAGTCAATTTATTAAATGCCAAATCCCAACCGAGTGCATGCCCATAAATAAATTTAGCCCAAATTTAATAGTACCCTCCATTCCTGTGCTTCTGTTGGTGAAAGAGGGATTTGGAGATTCTGAGCTCTCGACCTTAGATGTGCTTCACTTAATTCCACATCTCAAGTGTCAGGATTCTACTTCCCTTATCGGGTGCTTCACTTCAGCTCTGGAGACCGGCACACTGCACACTGAACTCTGCAGGGCAGACGTGGGTGAATAGCAGACTAAGTTTTCAAAGTTGCGATCACCTTATTTTGAATTAATAATTCCATGCTCTAAATATGGCTTTCCTTTCCTGTACACTCCCAAGGGCAGTCATGAATAGGTAGCCCACCTCGTAACTTGAGTGAATTCTGTTGCTGGTTTGGTAACCAGTGCTGACCTTGACTTTCACCTGACCTTCATCCCATTCTACCTGCATTGTTGGTATAAGTCAGAGAATGCCACTGCTGGCCATGGATTTCCAAGGTCCATTTTCCCCTTCAAGGAGCAATTCTCTGCACTGATGAAATACACGAGCAGCCCTATGCTGTTATCGCTTGGAGGATGAGCTCTGGGAATACCTCTGGTGCTCATTACTCTAACAGGCAGGGGTTCCTGCAGGAGACAGTTGTCACAATCAGAGAGCCAATTGAAGAGAGTTTAATGATGTGCTGTTGAATCACCAAGGGACTGGTAACTGCT
>NW_004955484.1:1622557-1624038 GCF_000276665.1 Chinchilla lanigera | reverse complement strand
TGAGTCACAGCCAAGTTATCTATGAAATGGTAGTGAGATCATAATCCTCTTAGCGTGAGAGAATAGGAATTAAACACATTACGAAGTATCTCGCTTAGCACCTGCAACATGGCAAGACCTGACCCCTGGCATCGGTTTAGTTTTTCTAGCCTTTCTATTCACATTTTCTAAGCTGCCTGAAAAACTTGGAGGGTGAATGTTTCTGGAAGCTAGGAGAGAATTAATAAGCAATAATACTATTTCCTAGTTCAATGCAGTGTCCTTGAGAATGAAATGGAAAGGAAAACAATGACAGGAAGATTGCCTGCACCGAGGAAGATATTCAGGGCAAGAGAACATGCTGCCTTACTATTTCCCAATCCCACCATGGGGTCGGCAACCAGAGACTCCAAATTAATAATAAAAAATAACTCTTGGGTGGGAGAGCTTCGGAATGTATCATAAAGGAGATACGCTCAAGTTTTCACACAGATAGATGTACAATGTTCCCTTGGGAGCAGTTACATTTAAAGCTGGTGTGAAGTGAATGAGAATAAAATTTTGATGTCAGATTACAAAGGACTATAGTGGCAACTTTAATTCCTTTTTCTTTTTTAAAGACACCATTACTAGGAATGGATAGGGAGGGAGAGGGAGAGAGGAAAAGAGAAAAGGAGGGAGAGAGAAAGAAGAGAGAAGAGGAAAAGAGGGGACCAAGAGAGGAGAGAGAGAATGAATGTATTCTGTTCACTGCATTTTGTTCATTGCAGAGTTGGCAAATTTTAACACATTGCCTAGACTTTTCTCCAATTCTGGCAGGACCTTGCAACTTGGTTGCAATACAATCCCACAACAGTAGAAATAGTTTTAAGCTTGTTTACTGAATGGAAAATTAAATAAATCCATCCTACTTAACCTTCTAGCGCTTTTCCAAATATATAACATTGAATTTTAAACATTATCTATACTTACTGAGAACTTTATGCTTGTACTGAACTACATTGGGGATTTTGAGTGATAACAAGAAAAAAATGAAATAAAAGTGTTCCCTCCAGAATGTTTTAATGTAGTAACTTTTAAAAATATCATCAAACTGTGTATCTAATTCATGTCTTCCAATGTAACATTGGAAGATATATATATTTGATAAGGAAAAACTATAATGTCATAGTGTATGGGAGATATCCACCATCTCTTGAAATTGCTTACTGAGAAGAGATGTATAGACCTTCAAGAGGAGATGTCATGGTTTGTGCCTGGATGTCCCCCCAAAGCCTCAGTCATTGGGAGGGCTTCTTGAGTTTATGATTGATTCATGGTCCAATGCTGGGATTATGGGTGTGAGTACTGCACCTGCCCTGGGGCGGATAGCTTGCATACAGTGTAAGGAGGGGAAAGGGGCTTGCTATCTCTGCTCCTCCCTTTTCGCTCTTGTTGCTTTTGCTGTCTTCTGCCACCATGAACTGTTGCCCTCAGCCTTGTGCCTCTCTGCCTTGGAGCCA
>NW_004955484.1:1620757-1622355 GCF_000276665.1 Chinchilla lanigera | reverse complement strand
ATTTATATATACTCATATAGTAGCCTATATGAGTAATTCTTGGAATACAGAATTTTGAGTTGGAGATCACTGTTCTGTTTAGTTCAAAATTGTATCACTGCTATCACTGAAGCATTAGTTATACCTTAAAATATATTAGGACCAGAGTGCATACGTCAGGGAACGTATGTGAAAATTCTTTAAATTGTTTTCTGGCAAGGTTTTCACTAGGCCTGTTCACTGATAACACAAGGTAGGCAATTATCACTGACTATCAAGTGCTAGCTCAGCAAAAACTGAAATCACAGGATTCACTTGCATGTCTTAACAAATATGATTACATTTAGTGTGGAATTCCCTGTTGAAAACATCTTTCTTCAGATTCTCATATCATTTCTTCAGCATCTTCTCTTTTTGGTGTTTCTTTTGAGAAGCTTGATGCCGTGTTGATTTTCAATCTTTTTCAAGATTGAAGTCCTGACCTACTGCACGTTTGGAAATGTCCTTGTTGGATTGCCAGGTGGTGTGGTTTGTGTGTTGTGCTGGGTTTGGTGGGTACGCTCAGTCTGAAAATTCACATCACTTTAGAGAAAGTTATTGAATAATTTTTCTGAAAATTTCTTCCACTGAATTTCTCAATTTAACTTTCTGGAAATTGTTTTATGTGAATTTGGGCCTCCTGAGTAGATTATTTAATTAGTTTTGTTTCTTTTTTCGGCTATATTTCTGTCATTTTGGG
Organism: Chinchilla lanigera; assembly: GCF_000276665.1. Classification (NCBI taxonomy): domain Eukaryota; kingdom Metazoa; phylum Chordata; class Mammalia; order Rodentia; family Chinchillidae; genus Chinchilla; species Chinchilla lanigera. The sequence goes on along the minus strand of NW_004955484.1, from coordinate 1,621,637 downwards.
TGTTGCTGTTGTTGTTTTTCTATCTTCATGGAATATCTCTTTATTTTTTAAATTTTCTTTTTTAATTTTATATTTCCATTACCATAATAATTCAGTAAAATTTTATGTCCTCAGAATACTCTTTTCTTATATTCTCTTGTTCTTGTTTCATTAATAAAATACCTCCTCAAATCTCTTTGAGGATAACAGTGGTAAACATTTAAATGAAAATCTGCTTCAGACAGTTTTCCTTTCTTCCCTTAGTTTGACTTTGTCTCTGTTATAGTAGGAGACTTACCTTAACACCTGGTGTTGTTTTCTATCTCTCATACTTTTGAGAAATTTACTTACAAGCTTTTAGAAAACTAGGAGAAGGGATAGCATGGACCTTACCCTTCCATGGCTCTCTGTGTATAGTGACCCAAGCCAGCTATTTGGAAAAGAGCACCAGCTGCTTGTAACGTGGCTCGATGCGTCTCCCAACAGGGCTGGGAAGTCTAGAACCCATTATCTGACACGGGTTGATACATGGAGTCTCACTCTTGAGTGTGGAGATTTTCATCTAATGCCTTTTTTGCAATTTAATCCCTGTACACCAGAGTCCTGGTGCTTCTCCAAAGTGGAAGGGAGGTAGGGAGTTTTCCAGATTATGGATTACAAAGCAAATCTGGGCCTCCAACTGCTTCTTCAATTTCTACTTCTTCATCTAAGAAGTGTCTATTCACTTCAGATGCCCATGTGTGGAATGGGAGCCATGAAAGTAACAATCAGCCATAGAAATTGTACCCATTTATTCGGAGGAGGAGTTGACTGGAAGAAAGATAGCCTCTTTAACAACTGATGCTGGAACACTGGCTTTCCAAAGACAAAGACAAAAATTAGACCCATATCTTTCACCACA
>NW_004955484.1:1618496-1619353 GCF_000276665.1 Chinchilla lanigera | reverse complement strand
TTATAAATATTTGCTTTTGTCCATTTAATAAAAGTGTTCTTAAAATATTTAATTGTAGAGTACATACAAGATGGGATCAAAATATAGCCTGAATATTTGAGTTTAAAAATATTAGAGTCAAAGGCACATTGCCATTAATCCCTTCAAAATATTCCCTTCCTTTACCTTAAACACACTTACCTCATTGTCATTACCAGTTTCTGAAGCAGTTCTACAAGTCCTCTTTCACGTCTTTATAATGTGCGATAAAAAAAAAATCAGTGGATGCTGCTGTTGAGTGCTATGCAATGGGATGGCAGGCTTCACATAAAAATACTATGCGGTGTCCTCATCTGCCTACCTCACTGGCTTTGGAACCAGATGACTTCTGGTTCTTCACCAGTGTCAGCATGAGTGGGAGAGGTATCAATTCAGGATATCAAGATGGCCATGAGGGCAAAACAAGCGACACTCAAGAAAGGACTTCTAGAACTACTTCAGGAAGGGCAAGAACATTAGAGTAGATGTGTTCAAAGTGAGGGTGAAGGGCTGGGGATTTAGCTCAGTGGCAAAAGCACTTGCCTGGCAAGCGCAAGGTCGTGAGTTCGGTTCCTGGTACCAGAGAAAAACCCACAAAAGAAAAGAAAAAAAAAAAAAAACAAAGTGAGGGTGAATATCTGAGGAAGATTAGTGGCAATGTGTCCTACTGTAATAATTTTTAAAAAAGAATTTTAACATTCATTGTATTTTCTGATGACAAAGCATATTTTACTTACAAAATATATATTGCAATCATGTGTGGCATAGAAACAAAAAGTGACGCTCATCTAGGCTATCTAAGAAATTGACCTATAAAGTTTTGGTAGAAGGACAATTTG
>NW_004955484.1:1601357-1602543 GCF_000276665.1 Chinchilla lanigera | reverse complement strand
TGGCTGTGTGACAGTTTACCCATTATACTGCATGTTATGGACTTGCTGTTTGCTGTTTTCACTTTATTTTATTAGTTTTGCTGTCATGATTAGTTCTTTTGAAGAAACACATACGAACATGCCCCTCAGAGTGGAATTCCTGGACCAGATGCTGTGTATCTTCAGCTTCACTAGACACTGCTCACCAGCTTCCGGAAGTGATTGGGTCAGTTTACGCTTTCACCAACAGTATATGAGAGTTCACGGGAGCTTCTCACTATGTAATAGGTGTTATGATTATTCTCAGAGAACATCCTCCCTCCCTATAGAAGTGATGGAAGGTGTTTAAAAAGTACCAAGGCTGGTCTTAGGTCCAGGGGAACAAATCGTGGGGTGCCCGGTACTTACACTTTCCCTCCATGATGTTCAGCAAATGACCTTTCAGCATATGAGTAGTTACCAAGCACACGTTAATTAGAAAATAGCACTATTAAACATCTCCAAAACATGGCTTGTGGGGTAAGGACCACACAAGCGAGAAACTGATTAGAGCCTGAAGCTCTTTTTATAGATTAGAGCCTGAAGCACTGATACAGACGTGAGTGATGGGAGAATAAGGGAAAGAACATGGAAATATAGCATGGAAGGACTGAAAGATTCTTATGTTGGATTTTTCTAGAGGTTGTTTGTGACACAAAGTCAATGTGTATTAGTCCACACATTATGCCTATCATAGAATATTGTTTTAAACTACAATTATTTAGAGGGAAGAGAGCATTTATATTCATTTCAGTGGATTTCCATAGGAGATATAATTTGACAATGATGTTTTGCTAAAAAGGAAAAAAGAATAAAGCATTGATACAGTAATATGTTTCCTGATAAATTCTAAGTTCTTCATTTCTTCCCTCAATGACTTGTTGATCACTTTTAGTTTTTTCAAGTAGCACATGATAATAACGTCAATGAATCTTGTGCTTTGTGCGAGGATCACTGGGAGATATTGTTCTTATTAAATTTAGGGTTATTTTTATGCACGGCACCTGTGTGATCACAATTTTTGTAGAAGAATACATATTCTCTCATTCCTGGTGATGCTTAACTGAGTATTTCTAAGGTTGGTCATATTCTATATTATTTTTTATGTAAAATGTTCATCACATGAGACAAGCCTCTCTCCTGAGGATTCCCACCATCTTTGGTTCCA
>NW_004955484.1:1598607-1600477 GCF_000276665.1 Chinchilla lanigera | reverse complement strand
CTGTTAATACCCTGCTTCTGTTTCAGAGAGGGGCGCAGGGACAGGTATGACTGGATCTTTAAGTGGAAGTGTTCAGAATCACAGACCCTTAGAGAGTCACTTAATTTAAAGTTTACAGAAGGTGGGATATGATGAAATGCACCTGTCATCCCAGCATTCTGGGAAACTGAGGCAGGAAGATCACAAGTTCAAATTTAGCCCGGGCAACTTCGTGACTGAGGGAGGTCCTGCTTCAAAATAAAATATAACAAAAGGGCTAAGGATGTAGCTCAGTATGAAGGCCGTGGGTTCAATCCCAAATACTGCACCCCCAAACAAAAAAAAGTTAAAGAATTTTTTGAGTTGGGACACGTCTGTTTTCTCATCGGACCACGTGGTATTTACACAGTCTTTCCTGGGACGAAGCAGATAGAATCTACCCTTGTAGCATTTGCTGAGTAAGTCTGTTTTGCTATTAACATGCTGTAGCCTGGGCCCACGCGGCAAGCTAGCCTGTGTCCTCCCGTCTGAGCATCTGCTGCCCAGCGGTGAGGAGGGTGCGGTCGGCGCCCAGGGCCTGAGCCTTACCCCCGGCGGTCGCAGAGTGAGTGCGTGAGCAAGACGAGCAGAGGAGCAGCTGCGATTCCGCAGAGGCACGCTTGTCCAGTTGGACAAATGCCACGTGAGCATCTGAAATCTGTAAAGCAGCGTTCTTCCAGCCTGCCCCTTTCTTCTAATTTCTTTCCCAGTTGTAAGCAGCAAATATTAGCATCATGTTTTCAAATTTCTAGTCCCTATTTTGTTTTCCAGTGTTGTAAAGAAAAACCGGTGGTTTTATTCCTCCATCTCGGAAGGGACGTTTTCCACCTTCCTTTACTGCTCTTACTCTGGGAGGATGACACACGTGCCCAGGGGCTCTCAAATAATGGACAGGAACTTCATTTCGAGCACATTAAGTCCTATCTCCCTTTGCAGGAGCCATTCGAATCTCCACCCTACCACCTCCTGTAAAGCACCAGCCTTCTGACTTAAAACACCCTGTATGGACATATTACTAGTTTCTGACTTCCTTCACTTATTGAGCACTTTAGCTCTGGCTTAATGACTGTCTCTCAGGCATTATATGTGATCTTTTTAAGGGTGATTTTACCATCTGCATAGATCTTCCATTTAACACCCCATCTGGGCATCTTACGAAGATCTTGTCTTCACCCTAATCTGCCCCCAAATTTGATCCCAAGTGTTGTTATTACCAGTGACTGTGCTGTCTGTGGACTTTCCCTGGCTTCCTCCCCTCTCTTTCCAGGCCGCTCAGTGCTACCGTGCCTCCATCAGTGCGTGTCCTGTCCCGGGAACTCAGCCCTCGCCTGCTCTCCCGCTTCCTCCTGGTTCTCATTCTGCTCCTTATGTGGCTTCGTTCCCATGGACCATTGTTATGATTACGCTTTTGTGCTCTCTCAACTTCCCCCCTTTCTAAGTCCGCTGCTGTATCTGTAAATCAAACCTTCCACCTGCTGTATTTCTGACCCCAAGCAGCTGATTATGGAAAAATTCAAAGAACAAAAAAAAAGACCTGGGCCATCCTGCCCTCAAGTGGAAGTGCATTACCCTTTACTGACAAAAAAAGTCACACACTTTCCTTTTATTTGAGTTTTCAAATTACCCTGCTCAGGTCTGGGGATGTAGCTCAGAGGCACAAATACCTGCTTGGTAAGTGTAAGGTCCTGAGTTCCATCTCCAGTACTAAAATTAAAAGAAAAAAAAGAAACAATTATAATGTTCACCAGTTTTTATAGAAAACTGAAGAAAACCTGTAACTTTGGTGACCTGTGGAAAGATATCAGAGGCCAACTTAAAAGAATATCTTTTATACAGCTCTGTTTATGTTTTT
>NW_004955484.1:1584935-1597787 GCF_000276665.1 Chinchilla lanigera | reverse complement strand
AAAAAAAAAAAAAAAAAGATGAACACCAATCAATAGAGTGTAGAGACAATTCACAAAATGGGAGAAAATTTTGCCAGCTATTTCTTGGGAAGAGGACCTGTATCAAGAATGTATAAATAACGCAAAAAATTAGATAGCCCAAATGAAAGATCCAATAAAGATAGAAAACTGAAATGAACAGATATTTCTCAGAAGTACAAATGGCCAATAAATACATGAATAATGCTTATCATCTCTGGCCGTCAGAGAAATGCAAATGAAAACTACACAGAGACACCATCATCACAACATCTAATGATAGTGTAGGCTGGTGAGGATGTGGAGGGAATTGTTGGTAGGAATGTGAGATAGTACAGCCAGTATGGGTGTCAGTGTGGAGATTCCTCAAAAACTAAAACTAAGAATTCCATTTGACCCCTTTATCCTCATTCTAGGTATCTTCCCAAAAGAATTAGGAGAATCATATTACAGGGACGTGTGCATACCCACGTTTATAGCACAACTTAAAACAGCCGGGTCTTGGAAACAATGTATATGTCCTTTAACAAATGAAAACATAAGAAAAATGTGGTGCTTGTGGACAGTGGAATACTATGCTGCTGAAAGGAAGGAACTTGAAGCGTTTGTAGGTAAATGGATAAAACACTATTGAATGAAGTCAGTCAGACACACAAGCTCAAATATCACATGCTTTCTCTCATATGAGAAATAAAGAATGACATAGAAGATAAATAATAGGAAATAGGGAGAAGTTCAAATACTTACCCAAACTACCTATTCTATCATTTTAAAAATATTTCAACATATGTGCTAATTGGTTTTATTTATACTACTAGTTTATCTGAGTTCGTTGCAAAGAAAGATCCGTGTTATTCATGTTTGTCCCTTCTTTGCTAGAATCTTTTTGGCTGATGTCTGTACTCTGAGTAACTAAAGACAATACACACAGTAGTAGCTGTTGTTATTCTCTCATTATTTGATTATGAAACTCTGTTTTATTTTTATAAAATAAAAAATGTTTTAAAAGAAAACAAAATGGACACATGTAAAGTATCAAAGATATTTCCAGCCTTGTATTTTTCTTGGGATCCTGGTTTTTCTCTTAGGCTGATTTAATGAGTATTATTGAAGAAAACCAAGGACATAGACACTAGTAAGTTAGCTTGTTTCATATAGGGCAATTTCCTTATGAATTATATGAAAGATTTTAAAGTGCAGTCTTTTTCATATGAAACAGAACATGAAAATAGAAACTGGGGTGGGGGAACAAAAGAAAGGAAACACAAATGGAGGAAAATAAGATGGGAAGAAAAGACAATGCCAAGCTGATTCACAAAAGAAGCTATAACAGTACTTAAACTCAATCACAAATAACCACATGCAATCAGATTAACACAGTACTATTAACAGTTTCATTACCATTTGTACAGAGTTAGTTTAATGCCTAACCTTGTGCTTTGTCTTCATAAGAATTAACTTACTGAGCCCTGGATGTGGCCCTTGGAAGTAATTGCAGTTATTCTTATGATCAATATTTGATAAAATGAGGTAATCCTTATGGTTGGAGAGGATGTGGTGCTTTTGTGATTGATCATGAGAAGTAGAACAAGCATTTTGGAAAACAGTTTTGTAACAGGCACTGAGAAACTTAAGAATGATTGACCCACCAATTTCCAGTTAAAACAACTCTCCAAAGAAAGCAATCTGGTACATAATAAAGTTGCCATAATTTGAAAATGTTTAAGGTAATACAGCACAACAGCAAACCAGAGTGTTATGTAGGCTTACAAAATACACAGTGCTTAAAAATGCTAACAGCTTGTAAAAATATATGCAGTGTAGTAATTGAGAAAATGGAAATATATATAATTATAGAAAATGACAAAGAAGAAATATAGCAGGGTATTTTTTCCAGATAATGAAATGTGGTGAAATAGATGCCTTTCAGAATTTCTAAAGGTTTTACATTTACACACTGGAAAAGTAAGCATAGATTGATTGTCTTAATGCTTCACATTAGTCATCTAAGCCCTTTCTTGGTCCTTCCCATACTGATTCTAGCCTCATATGACTAGATTTAGCCAACAGGACGGTAGAACATTGGATGCAGGCTGAGGTTTGAGTAAGTTTAGTGCATTTTGCTCTTCCTTATTCATGTGGATAATCACTGTGTGAATATTCTAATTGATTGTCTTAATGCTTCACATTAGTCATCTAAGCCCTTTCTTGGTCCTTCCCATACTGATTCTAGCCTCATATGACTAGATTTAGCCAACAGGATGGTAGAACATTGGATGCAGGCTGAGCTTTGAGTAAGTTTAGTGCATTTTGCTCTTCCTTATTCATGAGGATAATCACTGTGCAAATATTCTATGATATGGGTATGTGAAAGAAATGTAGAGAACTCATTCATATCCTTCGAGATTATCCTAGATTTTCTACCTTACCTTTTTGCATACAAGCCAACTACCCCAGACACGTGAGCAAACTAACCAGGCATGTGTGCCCTAAATCAACAGAACTCTGTGCTCACATGGGCCACATGAGGATTGTGAAAGGGCTGCTGTATATGCCACTAAGATTTGGAATCATTTGTTATGCGCCAAGAGCTAGCATATGCAAGAAGTAATTTGTATTTCACAGTTTTACTGAATAGCACATCTAGGTTTAAAAGCATTCATCAATAAAGAAACTTATAAGATATTCAATTATTATTTCTAGTAAAATTCTTCCAGTATATGTCCTAATGCTAACCTGGCTTTATAACTTGCATAGACTTAACTATGTTTCCCCACTGTCTTTTTAAACCACTACATTTAAGATTACCTCTTTCTGAGGGTCCGCTCAGCTCTCTCTGATAACTTGGCCTCTGTCCAGCAAGCTTCATGAACTTTCTTTGCTCACCAAATCCTTACCATGCGAGAGGAGACCCGAGCTCACCGGTCTTTGCCTTACTGCGTTCTGCGTTTATAGGCTGACTTGTTTGTTTTCCGTTTGGGGCGGAATGAGACTGACTACAGACCCTCTGACTGGATGTTCTCTGCTTGAGCTGTCTCTCTGCGACCCACTGCACACTCCAGGGAGCTGACGTCTGCGTCTCAGGTGAATCTTGAGCCTCTGACTGACATTTGCCTTGACCGCTGTTATTGCTCCTGTCCTCTGTCTGCCTTCTCCAAACCGCACTGCTGCTCAGACCCTCAGTCCCCACTTTCTCTTAATAGCCCCCAAGAACCCTAACTCCAGCTGTCACCTCTCCTTCTTTACTTCTGTGTGACTTCTCCAGTCCTGGGCAGCTACCCACGCTAATACCCCGTACCATACTGTAATCACGCATTCACCGCACACTGAGGAAGTGCGCATGTGCTAGTGTTTTATTCGCTTGGAATATAAAGGTGAATATTAAACATTTTCCAATTCCAAAAGAACATCATCAGGAAGGTCAGTTTAATAAAATAAAGGTACAGGAGCTTAAAATTGGGAAAGGATATGTTAGGAGTGGTCAAATCAAACAATTTTATGGAATGTTAATTTAGTCCTCTGTGTCTGTTTCCTACCATTCCCATTCCATCGGTGTGTGTGTGTGTGTGTGTGTGTGTGTGTGTGTGTGCGCGCGCGCGCGCGCGCATGCACTTGGTTACTCTTATTTTAATGCAGGAGAGGTACCTAATTACCGTACTTCTTTCTTCAGTATGCAAAGCTATCTGGCCCTGGGGGAAGACAGGTGTGTTGGTTTGGAGGTCATTCACAGAAGTGGCAGCAGTTCAGGCATGCAGCATAAAAGCTTGGTCAGCTATGACAATAATTAATTATTGTCCAGTTATGAGAAGAGAAGACGGGGTCAGTAAGCTCGTCCAGCTGTGATGGAGGAAGCACACAAATGTTTCTTCGTGAGGAAGGGCGCTATAGTGATCCAGCCTCCAGCACTGCCATCTGAGCCTTCACAGCGACTAGGCTTTTGCTTTCTGTTTATCAGTGCATGTTATAATACAGAATGGTGAGGTTCATTTGGGGAAATTGGCACATGCATTTCACGTATCTTGTTCATTTTCAACCTGATTTCTCCCCTACCCTTGTCTCCCTGCTGTATATGCCACTTTATTTTTGAAAATTGCCCAACTTGCACATGCTGCATCTGAGGGAAAATTTCAAATAGTCCCCCTCAGGCTCTCTGAGTGTAAGAATGAATCAACCTCCTGAAGACCTTTCCAAAATTTAACTTAACAACTAGTAACAATAGTTTTTAGTTTTTCAAAAAGCAGAGAATTCCGAACGCTCCAGTCTTCTCCCTTCAGATCAGTTAATTCTAGTGAGTATGGAGGCGTGTGCGTGCATGGAAAAGAACCCCAAATTGAACTGATGCGGTGAGAGCGCAGTTTGGCCTTCTCCCGAGGACGAGGCTCACTTATGTGAAAGCGATTGCTCTCCCACGGACTTTCGTGCTCGGTATATTCCCAGTGCTTTGGAGAAATGTCAGAAAGGATCTCATTCTGCAAAACTCTAGCTTCTTGGGTTAACGTAATATCCAGCTGGCACACCACAGGGTCTCGAAAATTAGTTATTAAATTATACAAGAGTGTTTAAATGTATAATTTAACACCCAGCCGGGTGGTCAAATACACAAAACTAAAATGTGCACAAATGTATAAACAGGAAAAACCACAGTACTTCTAGAATGCGGTCTCCAGGAGACAGCATCCAATTTACCTGGGAACTTCTGCAAAAGACACATTACATCCCAGCGCCCTCAGAACCCGAAGCGTTGGGAACTGTATTTGTGTGTGTTTGGGGCGGGGGGACTGTATTTTTATCAGCTCTTTTGCGATGCATATCCAACTGGGAGACCTCATGATTTGATTATTATTTTTTCTTTTGTTTGTTTTATAACTGAGGACTGAACTTAGGATCTTTACACTGAGTTACAGCCCATCTTTTTATTTTATCGATGTATTTTTGAAAGAGGTTCTTGCTAAGTCACCAAGTTGCCCAGGCTGGGCTCCAGCTTCCTATGCTCCTGCTCAGCCGCCTAGAGTGCTAAGATTACAGCTGTGCATCACCATGCCTGGTGACTTGCGTGATTTGCTTGTTGTTGTTGTTGTTGTTTGCTGTATATCTGGTAGCTTTTTTCAGTTTCCATTTTGTATTTGCACCTGCTTGCATTGCGTGATGACCACATTCCTTGTGAGGAGCTGGTAAACGTACATAAACCACCTCAATGCTCTTTTTTTACTCCTCTCCTTTCTCCTCCTTCTGTTGATCCCTTGTCCTTTTAGAAAAGCCTGTCTCCTGACTTCCTATTATCTATCTTTTATTTTGTTCTTCATTTATGGTTTGAGTTTCTTTGATAAGAGAAACCATGGGATATTTGAGCTTCACTGCCTCACTTATTTCACTAAATACTATAGTCTCAAGATAGATCCGTCTTCCTACAAATGACTCAAATTTACCCATCTATGAGAGAGTAAGGACTCCACTGTGTACGAGTACCACATTTTCTTTGTCTGTGTACCTGCTGATAGACATATGGATCACTTCCAAGACTTAGCTGTCATGGATTGCGCTGCCATAAATATGGGTATGCATGAATCCCTGAAATATGGTGTCTCTAATGCTTTGGGGGTGATATTTAGAAGGGGCACAACTGGGTTGAATGGAATTCTTGTTTTAGCTTTTGAGGAGTTTCTATACTAATTTAAATTGTGATTGTGCTAGTTTATATTCCTATCAACAGTTAGAAAGATTCTTTCTATTCCACAGCTTCCCTAACATTTGGCATATTTGATTTCTTGATGGAAGCCATTCATTCAGTGATAAGATGGAATCTCGATATTGTCTTAATTTGCATTTATCTGATGGCCAGTGATACTGACCATTTTTCATGTATTCCTTAACCATGTGTATTTCTTGTGATAAGTGTGTATTTCAGTTGTCTTTTTATAGTGGGTCTTTTATTTTGGGGGGGTCTAATTTTGTTGAGCTTGTTGTATATTCTAGAGATGATTTCTCTGTCTGAGATGCAGCTGGTGAGTTTTTTCTTATGCTATAAGTTGTGTCTTTACTTCATTGGCTGATTCTTTTGCTATGCAGAAGCTTTTTAATTTGGTATTATGATTCCATTTGTTGATTTTTGTCCTATTCCTTGTGCCATTGAGGTTTTGGTCAGAAAGTCCTTGCCTATCCTTACATCTTCGAGAGTTTTACCTACTTTATCTTCCAGCAGATTTTTTGTTTTCATATTTAGGTCTTTGATCTATTTTTAGTTTAGTTCATGGTGAGATACACCGGTCTGGATTCAATCTCCTGCATGTAGATGCCAAAATTTCCAGTGCCATTTATTAAAGAAGCTATCTTTCCCCCAGTGTGTGTTTTTGGCCCTTTTGTCAAACATCAAATAGTTGAATGTGTTTGGAGTTGTTTCTGTATCCTGTGTTCTGATTTATTGATCCATGTGTCTATTTTTGTGCTAGTGCAGGGCTCTTTTTATTCCTATAGTTTTGTAATATAGCTTCAACTCCAGAATTGTGATATCTTCTCCTTTGTTCCTGCTACCCAGGATTGCTTTTGTTATTTTAGGTCTTTTCTGGATCCATATGAATTTTAGGAGAGTCTTCTTTAATTTTGTGAAGAATGCTGTTCATATTTTTATTGGGACTGCATTAAATTTGTATATCAGTTATGGAAGTATGGCTATTTTGATTATATTCATTCTGACTATTCAGGAACAGAACATATCTTTCCCTTTTCTGATGCTTTCTTCGATCTCCTTTCGCAGAGTACTGTAGTTTTCATTTAGATGTCTTTCACTTCCTTGGTTAGGTTAATTCCTAAGTATGGTATTTAATTCTTTTCTATGCTTTTGAGAATGGCATTGATTTCCCTAATTTCTTTCTCAGTGGGTTCGTTATTTGTTTACTGGAATGTTATTTATATTAGTGTGTTGATTTTGTATCCTGCTACTTTGCTGGATTTGGTTATTTATTCTATAAGTCAGGTGGAATTTTTTTGTAAAGAATAATGTCACCACTTGATTTCTTCCTTTCCCATACGTTTCTCTTTTATTTCTTTCTCCTGCCTGATTTTTTGGGGTAATAGTTTTGTTTTGTTTTGATTTGTTTTGAGGCAGCATCTCACTACGTAGTTCAGACTGACTAACTAACTATGTAACTAACTATGTAACCTAAGCTGTCCTCAAACTTGTGGTGAGTCTCCTGTCTCAGCCTCCCTAGTGCTGGCATTACAGGCAAGTGCCACCACACCTGGCTATAGGTAACATTTTGAGGACTATGTTGAACAGGAGTGGTGATAGTGCATGTTTTTGTCTTATTCTTCATTTTACAGGGAAAGTTTTCAATTTTTCTTAATTTAATGTGATGATAGCAGTAGATATGTTATAAATGGCTTTTATCAGATTGAGATATGATTTTTCTATACCTATTTTCTTTAGAGTTCTTCTCATGAATGGATGTTGGATTTTGTCAAAGGTCTGTTTTGGTGTGTATTTAGATGATCATGTGCATTTTGTCTTTGCTTCTGTTCATGTGACATATTACATCTGTTGGTTTGCATATATTGAAGCATTTTTTTTATTGCTGGGATGAAGCCCTCTTGGTCATGATGTAGGATCTTTTTGAGGATTTGTTGCAGTATGTTTGCCAGGATCTTGTTGAGGATTTTTACATCTATGTTCATTAAAGAGGTTGGTCTGTAGCTCTCTTTTTGACTGGTTCCTTGTCTGGTTTGGGAATCAGGGTCATGCTAACTTCCAGAAATGACTTTGGGAGGACTCTTTCCTTTTATTTTCATTTAAAAGTTTGAGCAGTATTTGTGTTAGATCTTCCCTGAAGTTCTTGTAGAAGTTCACCATGAATCCATCAGGACCTGAGCTTTTCTTATTTGGTAGAGTTTTAAAGATTACTGTTTTAAATTCATTGACGAGTATTGTTGTGTTTTAAATGTCCATTTTACCACCTTACACTGCATATGCTTAGTTGGCCATTAATGGTTCTTTTCCTCCATTAGAATGTAAGTTCCACAAGAAGAGGGACTTGTCCTTTTTATTGTCCTTTGTAGCAACAAAAATGGCATGAACAGAACACAAACATATGTTGTATGAATCCAAGGAATAAGTGAATTAGTGTCTTAATGAATGATTTTTCAGTCGGTAGGAGCACTCCACCTGCCTCCACCCAACAGCCAGTGTCAGGAGTCCAGAGACAAGTCTGAGCTCATTCTCATCCTTCAAATCTGCTTCCATGTCTGTTCTTGGATCTGTTATCACCCGACTACCCTCAGCCACCTGCAGCTTCAAATCTTGGACTCGTCTCCATCTCTCCTCCTGCCATGCTTCACACCCACCACCAGAGCTGTTTCTGAAATGTGTCTTCAACCAGCATCTCATCTAGATTCCCACAGTCACGGATACTTTTCATTTAGTCTATTTATCTTTTGCTCTACTTCCTGCCTACTTTAACAGATTGAATTCATCAGATGAATGTCAATTCACTAAATAAAAGATACAATAACTTATCAAAAACACTGGCTTTAAAAATACTTATATTTTTTCCCAATAAGTCGGAAGTTATTTCCTCCATAATTTGCTACTAAGTGTAGCAGAAAATTTTCTGCCAGTGAAAATAGAAAAGGAAATAAAATGAATCATATATTTCTTGATTAGTCAATAAAAGGAAGCATTCCATTTTATAAATAAGGAGAAAGTTCTTCCAATGCTAAATTAATGAATTACAAAAACCTCGGTGTGACGATGATTGAATTACATAACAGACCATGTTTCATACAAAAGGTCTACCAAAAAAGGTCAAAAGCATGTTTATATGGGTGCTTCCTTAAGCAACCATCCTCAGTGAAGACCTCTGTGCCACTTGGTTAGTAGAGATAGGAAAATGGGTGCCAGTAAACACATATGTGTGTACAGTATACCAGGAAAAATACACAGAAATGCAAGATAATCGTTTCCAAATTATATTATCATCCAAATAATAATTTCATATCACAGATGTTATGGATTGATGAATACACTTCTCCCAAATTTTTACCTACCCAGAACCTTAGAATGTGATCTTATTTGGAAATAGGGTCTTTAAAATTATAGTTAGGGTTGGGGATATAGCTCAGTGGTACAGCGCCTGCCTGGCAAGTGCAAGGTTGTGAGTTGGATTCCCAGTACCAATATATATATATATATATATATATATATATACATATAGTTAGGATGAAGTCATCCTGAAGGAAGGTGGACACTAAGTCCAGCATGAAAGATATCTTTAAATGAAGAGGGAAATTTAGATGCGCACATGGGCCACTGTACAAAGACAGAAGCAGAGCTTAGAGTGTCACAGATACAAGCCAAAGAACACCAAGGATTTGGACAGCCAATTACAGAAAACCAGAGGGAAAAAGGCATGGAAGGGATCGTCCCTTGGGACTTTGAGGGATTACCCGTCCAGACCTGGGTCTTCATAGCTTGCACACTGTGAGAGAATGCACCGCTGTTGTTATGGGCCTCACAGTTTGTGGTAATTTATTACAGTAGCCATAGGAAATGAGAACAATAACAAAGCCCAAAATGCAGAAGACATAAAAAGAACTAGTCCCTCCCTTTTTCCATGTTCCTAGAGGGGCATAATCTGTTCTGTTTGGAGTTATTCTACTCATTCTAGGTGTATGTTTTATACCATATTTTGGGCAGCTAAGTAGGGAGTAAACATAGCACTCAGCCTTCCCTCTACATCTCTTCCCTTAGTTTTGCATCTTCTGTGCATCAAATTTTACCTTTGCTGTTAACAGTATTTCAAAGTTGACAATATTATGTTATTTTCCAACCATATTTGTCTTCTGTGGTTTGTTTATGACAAATTCTAAGCATTATCAATCAATGAACATCATTTATGCTATTAGGGCTATGCAAATGTTGTTGAAGACATGCTAATTAAAGTGCTTGTATTTTTTTTCTTCTCAAAGAATCCAATTTAAGAGTTGTGCACTACTTATAGAACTGTTCGCGTGAGATCAAGATCAAAGGAATTTGGTCTTTTCATTTCACTGGTTTTTAAAAATCATAGTACATTTTTGGCATTATATTTGAAACATTTCGTACTTATCTTCCTTTCCAGAAATTCTAACTGATTTTTTCTTAAGGAAAGCAGACACCTGCATTATCTACAAAAGCAAGACTTTCCATCTTTTTCCTTCTGTCTCTTGCAATGAGTACATCTGTTGTTCTTTAACCATTTTTACAACTCCTTTTGTTTTCTGAACTAACTGTAGTCTTTTTTGTAACGTGTGTGTGTGCCTATTTTCACAGTTTTCTTAGGATGGCTGGAGAGAGGTCATGTGCACCTGAAAATCTTTATTTCTTCACTCTTGTTGCTTTGTTCACTGAATATAGAATTCCACAATGGAAAATTTTGCTTAAAACATTAAATAACTTTGTTATCTTCTAACAGTCAGTGGTGATGATGGTGATTCTACTGTCAGTGTGTGTCTGTTTTCCTTGTGGGTACTTTTCTCACATTGTCATTTTTTTTTTAGCATCTTCTCACACTCTCTGAAATGTGACAAAACTATCAGTCTACAGTTTTTTCCACCATATTTAATAGACCTTTTCAAACTGAATATTCATGTCTCTCTTCACTCTGATAAATTTTCCTCTGCTAATTTTTACAACCTTCCTTCCTCACTGTCTTCAATCTGTCATCTTAGAACTCCACTTAGTAGGAGTATGAACAGTTTGAAGTGATTTTTATTTCTCTTGAAATTTTCTCCACATTATCTTTTTCCTATTTTTTTTTTTGTTTTTGTTTTCTCTATTGAGTTATCCTTTGCTTTTTTTCCTATTTTTTTTTTTGTTTTTGTTTTCTCTATTGAGTTATCCTTTGCTTTGTATGGAATTTTTCTGTTGGTATTTTTTTCATTTCCTTTCTTATTTACATGAAAAGTTCAATTTACAAAAATTCTTTTCTCTACAATGATGGTTTATTTTTTCAAAGCATTTCCTTTTATTTTATACATGTAATACCCTTTCAAACATTTCAGACATTAGGTTTTTATTCTTTTCTACATAGGACACTTCTATTCTCTGAATTTAATTTAGTTAGTCTTCTAATTTATTTTGGTCTTTCTTTTTCATTTTGATCGTTGCACCCAAATCTTACGGTAACTGGCGCTTTGTTGTATATACTCTAGCAACCAGTTAAAAGCTCTGTCCCGTTTTGTTTGTTCTGACAAATTTATTTACTCATCATTTCCTTTTAAATCATTGATCCACCTAACATGAAAAGCTTTCATGAAAAATCATGTTATAATAATTATAGGTTCAGAGGGGCTTTGTGGTGATTGGGTATTAGATTTGATTTAAATAGGTGACAACAGCAAAGTCTCATATTTTTTTCTTTATTCACAATCATCTTGTGTGTGTTACAGTGCCCTACAGTTTTATTTTTCTAGCAACCAAAGTGCTGCAAATGCTCTAGGTAATTGCAACAACCTTCTAAAGTTGTCATTGATAATCAGTAAGACCTCCCAAACTATATGCTACGGGAGTCTGCTACAGTGTGCCAGTAGGTACTTTTTGGAAAGCGCTCTATGTTTACGTAAGCTTTGGAAAGAGCCGCATGCTGCGTACAACTCTTGGTGGCTTGCTGCTACTGAAAGGCTCTGAGAAGAGTTATTATCAAGAACCTGATTAAATTTGCTGAATCCAAGATTCTTAAACATTATTTAACAATGGGGCTTTTTCTCTGCAGGTGTTTTAAATTAATTTTTTAATTTTAAATTTACTAGTGTGTGCTTGTGATGCATAGTAACATTTGTCTGGGATATTGTGTGTGTATAGTATCTTCATCATTTTCAGTCCTTCCACTCCACTCCTCAACCCCACCCCCACTCCCTTTATTTGATGGCCTTCCTGGACTCCAAAACGTCTACCTCCCTGCTTCCTACCATCTCCCCAATATTTTATACTTAATTTATAATTTGGATTATCCTAGATGCCCTCCAACAGAAAAAAAATGAATTAAGAAAATGTGATGTATATAGAGAGACAGAGACAAAGAGAGAAACAGAGAGAGGAAGATAGACAGAGATGGAGGTGGAGGGGGGGAGAGAGAGAGAGAGCAAGAGGAATTTTATTCATACATAAAGAATAAAGACCTGTCATTTGCAGGAAAATGGATTGATCTTGAGACCATAATGTTAAATGAAATAAGTCAGACACAGAAAGTTAAATATCATATATATATATATATTTTAATATGAGAAACCAAAAATCCCAGAGTATTTAAAACTATTTTCCACCGAATATCCATTTGGGTTATGTGGCTTCCACATCAACCAGTCTAGTCACAGGCTATGCGGCGCTGCTGAAAATATACAGCAAATTTGAGATTTTTGAAGGCACATGTGCCTAATAGTTCACTTCCGGTGCTCACTGAAGGTGAGTTACTTAGGAATATGTGGAATATACATGACAGTCAGGTAAACCAATAATTGGGTTCCTAGAGTCTGGACTATGAATCAATGTGATGTAATTCAAATTAATGTTTTCCAAAGTTACCCCTCCAAATCCTTTTCTGCATGCATTATGGTCAGTCACAGGTTGAATTATGTGAGAAACGCCTGAAGAATTGGTTGAATTGGTTCCCCATCTTACTGACTGTAGTAAGTATTTAAATACCAGGTGTGTTGCTGGCCAGAGCAGCCTTCCTTGATTTCCCTCAAGAACTCTGACTCATGTGTTCCCAAACAGAAAGCTACTCACACCATTCCAACACAGAGAACTGTGACCTGTCTTTAGTCACATTTAAGAATGCGAATTATGAATCATTTGGAAAAAACGGG
>NW_004955484.1:1582099-1583588 GCF_000276665.1 Chinchilla lanigera | reverse complement strand
GTCTGATATATTTTCCAAACATTTATTTTTAAATTACTTTTTCTGTCCTGTCAGTTTGTCTTCAGTAGAATGTTTAGACAGCTTATATTTAATATGATTTTTTTTTTGTGTGTGTGGTTGAGTTTAAACCCACTCTTTCACCTTTTTTTTAGTCTCATCTGGTAATTGCTTATTTATTTTGCACTTTTCATGATTTCTTTTGGATTGGCTGTGCTTCTTCCCTGCCCTCCCTTCCCTCCCCTCCCCTCCCCTCCCTCCCTCCCTTCCTTCTTTCCTTCCTTCCTCTCTTCCTTCTCCTTCTCTTCCTCCTCCTCCTTCTTCTTATTAATTTTTGGTATAGCATATGAACCCATGGAATTTACACTGAGCTACTTTCCCAGCTCTTTTTCATTTGAGAGAGGTTGCTGCTAAGTTGCCAAGACTACAGTTCAACTTGTGATCCCTCTGCATCAGCTTGCAAGAATGCTGAGATTACTTTATTCCACATTATCTCCATGGTTGGTTTATTAGTTATTAGTTATTGCTTTGTTTTTTAGGAGCTTCTTATGGTAAATAACATGTATCTTTAAATTCTCAATCTGATCAAGTGTTATATCTATCTCTGTCTTTTTCTCTCTCTATCTATACTTTTTCATATGATATAGACGTATTTTAGCTATAGACCTGTCTAGTGATAATGGAAATCAGAAAAGTAAGGTGATTGGAATATGGCCGGAAGGGCTGGTTAGGGGTGAGATAGGAATGCTAGTCTGCTAATTCTACAAAGAACCAGTGCTTTATATACAGGGTAGCACTAGCATAAGTTTCCATATATTATCTTTGGAGATAGTCAAGTACACACAATTACCACACTTAGAACTACCAATGAGGAAAGAGTTGAGATTTTTGTTGTTATTTAGGAAAATGTAAGTGTGAAGGAACCAATAGAAAAGTCCTGAAACATCTCTGAGACCACTTAGGTAGGCGTCACACATGAGCATCAATCAGGTGAACAGCTGGAGATGAATCTGCAAGGCAGCATTTCAGTGGAGACCCTGGAGCAGAATTTGGATTCCTTTGGCTCCTTGCATTAGTCACTCCAGGAGAGCAATTCACATCCCATAAATCACATTCACACTGTGACTCATAGGGTTGTCCGAAACTTACTCATCTTATTCTATGTGCCAGAATTAAAGAGAATCTAAGCCTGTCAGTGTGATAGGTGTGTCTCTCTGCACCTGGTTATGTAAAACCTGAATGTAAGCTGCGTATTTCCTTCTGTAATTTCTTTCATTAGCATTGTACAACTAACATGCTAATGTATTCCACTTGGACAGATCAGATCAGATTTCTTGCAGCTTGGATCATCTGGTTGAAGAAAATCAGGGTGGAATTTTAGAGTGAAATGAAGCTTATCAGGCCTGCGAGTAATTAGTTAACATTATTAACTTTTATTATTCTAGAGCTTGTTTTCAATAAATATGAGTGGGGCCAGAATGTCTGCATTTTT
>NW_004955484.1:1570443-1577929 GCF_000276665.1 Chinchilla lanigera | reverse complement strand
TTGGTATTTAAATGAAAATTCAATAATATGACCAGCCCGTCATATGAAAATTTAGTAGCATCATTCTAAGGAAAGGAAATGCCATGAGCAGGAGTGTAGAGTTAGTGAAAGTTTATCACATTTAGGAAATGGAAAGGGTACGGTCGGCTGAGAGGCAGGATTAAGGTTGGGGAAGACATAGTGGATTATTTAGGTCCTTGTGTCATAGTGAAGCGTTTGGAATTTATGCAAAAGATGAATGAATACATACATTTCATTACCTCTCTAACATTCACTGTTACTTTGATCATTCAATACAAATTTCTGAATAGAAATTATTAATTATTACCTTCTGTTAACCAATACAAATTAATAAATATCTACATTCACCCTGAAAACAAATAATCTCAGACCATCAAGTGGGAAAGAACAGGCATCGTGATAGGACTGAACTGCTGAAGAAAATGGTAATTATGACTTTGAAGGAGTAGAAGCAGATTTAGTTTCACGTTTAGTGTTTGACATGACTTCACTGAACTTCAGTGGATCAAAACTAAATCCTGGATTTATTGATGTAGCACTATATAATGTGGCATTATATGTTTCATGACAGAGGTGGCGAACCTGTGGCACATGTGCTGCAGCGGTCTGTTTGTATCTTTGAAAACTCTAAAAGGTTCGCCATCACTGCTCTGTGATACAATAGTACAAGAAGAATTCAGGAACTGAGAGTGTAATGGAGGTAAAATAGTTTTCAGTTTGGATCTCTGCACTTTGAGAAGAAAACAGAAGTGCAAGGAGACTTTAAAATGTTAAGAAATGAATATAGTGCAACACATACATGTGTTAAGAATATTAAAATTAAGAGTTGTACTGTACAGTAACAGATGCTGAATGATGAGCTATTGGAAATCTATTTTTCTCAGCTAGTGAATATAATGAACCAGGTATCAAGCAGTTTCAAATAGATGTAGTCAATGGGTGGTTTTTTTTTTTTTTTTAGTTTTCACTGTAAATAATATTTGTGTCTGTTTGAGCAGGTTTTAAAAAACATAATTATAGTACCTACTTCTAGATCAATCAAGGGGGTTTTACTAGTTCTCAGATAAAATGCTTGGGAAATGTATTTTTTAACTGAATGTATTATTCCAGTAGTTGCCAATAAAATTATATTCACGTTTCAAAAAAAATGACTGTAATTAAGTAAGGCATTTGTTTTATTAGAATACTTGGGGGAGTGCAGTAGGGTAGCTCAATATTATGAATCAAGAAAAATTGTCATCGAAAGTATGTTCCTATAGTTACTTGCCCTGTTTTGATCTTAATACACACTTTTTCCACTGCCAGTTATCCTTTATGTCCTTCCATCCCTCAGCACATAAAGGAGATCTTTATGGGAGTTTGAGCTCCTTTTGAGTTCTTCCAGCAAGTACTCTGTGTAACATATGGCATTCCCCTTCACATAGTACCTCACTCTTTTTCTATAATTGCTAGAATATATATGAGGCAGTACATGTGCTAAGAAGATGCTGTCTCAACTTGAGCGAGACTGGGAAGTACTTAGATGAACAAGTACAGTGCAGGAAAGAACACGTTACAGGTACAGTAAGAGAAATCAAGAATATCTGAGGGTGGAATTAAGAAGGGCAATAACATTTGGTTGAGCCGGGAAGATAAACACATTTGTGGAGGTGGCGGCAGCATCTGAAAGGAGATTTGAAGAATGGGCGATGCTCTGCAGGCTAGGAAAGGAGTTCTAGGTGATGGAGTATGGGGAACAAAGGAGACACATGTGTACCATGTGTTAAAGGGACTGGAAGGATTGCTACAAACTGATAGTTTGCTTCAGTTAAAGTTAGTATTACCCACTGGCAATTCACTTTACTCATCCTACTCAGCATCCAAAGTCTATGCTAGTATTGAAAGGACTTCACCGAGGCTGGAGGTGTCGCTCATGGCAGAGTACCTGGCTTGCAAATGAGGCCCTGGGTTCAAGACTCAGCACCTCAGGTAGAAAGGAAGGAAGGAGGAAAGGAAGGGAGGGAGGCAGGCAGGAAGCAATCCACCTAACTAGTTAAAAATATTGATTCTGGTACGGCTCATGTGTATCTGTTCTATGTTAGTCAGTTTCCCAGTGATTCATAACTTGGGTAGTTTACTCCCATATTGTGCCAAGGTTGGTTTCTGGGATCAATATAATACAGAAAGGGGATGGCATTTCACCTCTGAGACAAGTTGGAAAACTCTGCACCTTCTGTCTTGGTTGGACCATTTGTCCAGGGGAAAGCCCCTGGTACATCCTGGGTAGACCTGTGAAGGGGCCTCCGAAATGAGCAACTCAGCTAAGTCAGATGAATGCACTGGAAAGCAAATTCTAAAACCCCAAATAAGCTTGCAGTGACCATAGACCTGGGGCCCTGGGAATCATCTTTATGGTAAGTTCATGGGAGACACTGAGCCAGAACAGTTCAGCAAAAGTGCTCCTGGGTCCTTGACTTTCAGAAAATATGTTAATTTTTGAAATTGTAAACTGCTAAATGGGAATAATTTTTAAAGCATCAATATATAGCAAACACAATCACCAACACCTAGAATAATGCCTCAGGTAGAAAGTATTCTCAGTAAAGGCTTCAAATGGGTTTTTCACTAAGTTGGTATGCTATTCACCAGGGACTATTTTTCTTTGAGCTAAAAATATAACTCCTCTCTTACAGAACCCAAACTAACTCTAAATACTTTTAAGAGTTAACAGAAATCTTAATTTGCAATTATTCAGTACACAACTTATTAACTTTTCAGTAGGTCTCTGGTCTTCAAATATGGATGTTGGAGTGGGATAAGGGTTGGTTTTCACCAGCTGGCTCCATTCCATATAGAACTCTTTTGTTTATCACATATAATTTTTATTTGATTCCACTGAAGTAAACAAACTGGCTCATGAAAGTGTTGACTCAAATACAAAATTCTTAACTAAAAATATAAATGTAAATTATAGAGCTTAATGCTGATTTGCCTTTTTGTGAATCTCTCTCTTCCGTTATATTAAAAAGTTCCTTGCCATAAGGGTGTCTAATTTAAATACGTGAATACCATAACCACACAATCACAATGATGATGTCGGAAATTATTCTCCCTGAGAAGAACTAAGTCTATATAATATTAATACTGATATAATATAAATGTGTTTTTCATGAGTGGTTCACATAACTTTACATGGCAGACAGGCCTAGCATGATTTCCACTCCAGTTGTCCAATGCCTTTGTGTCATCTTTTTGGGGACAGTCAGGACCAATAAAGTGCTCCTAACCAAGAAAATATAGCAGACATAATGGGAGACACTATGGTGATGAGACCTTGCACTGTGTAAGATTCCATCATGCTGATTAGAGCTGCAGATGACCTTGTCAATCAGACAAGTGGCTACAGTTAGAGAGGTGCTATTATAGAAAACTGCAGAAGCACTGTAGGACCTTAGGCAGTCCTGGACACAAAGGCATCCTCCAGCAAATGATGGGCAAAAGCCAGGCCTCACTCACACAGCTGTGAGGTATTGAATTCTTCTAAAACTCACAGGAGCTTCAAAGCAAATTCCTCCCCACTCAAGCTGCCCTGTGAGAACACAGCCCATTTGACACCTTTACCGCAGGCTTATGAGACCCTGGCCAGAGAACGGGCCAAGCTATGGCTGGCCTTGGGATGCCAGAACTGTGACATAATTAATAAATGCTCTGTTAAGCTGCTAATCTTGTAGTAATTTGGTACACAGCTAGAAAAAACTAATATACTTTGTGGTCTAAATTATTTGTTATTCATGCTCTTAACATTTTTAAACCTCTTTCTTTAATAATCATATATGTGTGTGTGTGTGACTTCGCTGTTGCTATTTCAAAATAGATTTAAATTACTTCACAGACAAAGTAAAAAATACAAAGGGAAATGGGAAGGGCCATTTTCTGTGGATGGCCTTCATGATTTTTTTAATAGAGATGTGGTCATGGGGATGGTAAATCACACGAGTGGTGAATAAACTGAATTAGTTTCAGTGTGGTAGGACCCACCTACTTTTGTTCTGAAAAAGGGGTGGTTCTCCATTCTGATGAAGAGGGAATAGTTCTCCCTTCTGACGAAGAGGGAATGGTTCTCCATTCTGATGAAGAGGGAATGGTTCTCCACTCTGGCTGTATTGAAGAGAACAAAAAAGTGTGACTCATCTCATTCAGTACAAGTTACACTGTTATGTGAACTCAAACTATTCTTAGTCCATGCCATTTTCATGGCCGATTTGTCATGGCACAAGTAGACAAGAGACAACTTCAGATGCAAAACAACCCATAATACTCTACTTTTATGAAACATCCAAATGAAATTAAAATTGATCTCCAGCAGAAAGACTTCTCTTACCTTTTCTCTGTCTCTTACAATGTTTTCCATATTTTCTTGTTATTTTCTGTCTCTATATTTGCCTGGACCTCCAGGAGAGGAACAGGTCTGCTTTTAAGATCCCCTCTCTGGGTCCTCACATTTCTTTTCCCTTTCTCACCAGCTTTCAGTTGCTACTGTCAACTGTGAAAGGTTTCCATGTACTGTTATGTTTGTTCCCACTCATTATCATATATTTTACATAACATTATCTCCAACCCCCAGTACAGAAACTGGAATTCAATAGTTTAAGCATGTGAAGCACCTGACATTACAAAGATGAGAAAAACACCTAAACCAAACAAAAGGTTAAAAAAAAGAAAATAAAAAGTAAGTTTTTATAAAAAGAGATATTTATAAATGCAGGTAAAGTTGTGTGTGTGGGGGAAGAAACCCTTCTACATTACTGGTGGGAATATAAATTGGTATAGTCACTATGGAAATCAGGACAGAGATTCCTCAAAAAATTAAAAATAGACCTTCTATTTGACTCAGCTATAGCTATTCCAGATGTCCTCCTGAAAGAGCTGAAGACATCAGCTTACAGTGATGCATACACACGCATGTTTATTGCAGCACAGCTCACAATAGCTAAGTTTTGGGAGCCGTCTACATCTCCATCCACAGATGAATGCATGAAGACGATGGTGGTACATATACGCAGCCGAGTCGTACTTCTCAGCCATAAAGAAGGATAATGCTGAGTCACTGTAGGAATGTGGGTGGATCTTCCTACCATAACATAAGTGAAATAAGTCAGTCACAGAAGGTTAAATATCACATGGTCTCTCTAATATGAGAGCTGCAAAATATGTATAATGTAAAGGGTAAAATACAAGAGACATTTCAGGAAACACAGAGATAGGCTTTGTGGAGAAGGGAAGGGTTCTGGTGTAGCGGGTAGAGGAGTGAGGGGTAAGGACAGGAGGAGTGAAAGGATCAGGATGTGACATAGACATGTATAAGTCGCTCAGGCTGAAGGCAATTACTATGTATCACAAACCTCTACCGATGAAAATAAAATAAAGCTACAACTCTGAAAGAAATTACAGAAATGATGACAGAAGTTTGAGGGGAGAAACATTCATTGAGCAACACATTTTCAGGGCCTCAATTTAGACTCTGACAAGATAACAGTTATGGAGAATGTGGTTTGATTTATGAAGGAAACACATTCCTTCCCAAATCCCCCGTCTTGACAGATGTATGCGTTGGCGGAGGAAGATGAGAACTACACCGCACAGAAGGGCAGGGGGTTTCACAGTGGTCTGGGCTCCATGCTGAGCTTTGGTCAGTTAGTATGATAATACTGCAGTAGGTCTTGGATAGACAAAGAGAAAAGAAATTTCTTCTGCTAGACCGAAAAGCTAGGTAATGGATAATGGGAATGTGAAAAAATATATATAGCATAAATTTTTTTAATTTTTAAAAAATGAAATGAATGGAAAAATGAAGTCAAGATAGAAGGTCTCCCTCAAACCTCATTTTCCTACCAAGTATGTTCATCTGAACTACATACACATTTCCTAACCAAATGAGATAAAATCTGCAAAGTCTGATTCATTCTGGTGGTATAATTTTCCTTTGGATGGGGATGTACATGACTTACCTGACTATGAAACATCTGTCATATTTCATAGGGTTTATCTTTTCATTTATCCAAATGCCTTCCACAGCCCACTCAATGTAACAGACCTCAGTAAGTGTTCTTTGAACAGTCTATGGTTGAGGTTGGTGCAGGAGGAGAATTTCATGAAAATAGGTGAATTATAAGTTACCTTTGTTGTTGGTATGTTTGTGATAGATAACAATCACATTTATCTTGGGAATTTCATACACAGGTGCACTGTATCTTGATCTTCTTCCTTACCTTTTCCTCCCGTTTCCTATCTTCCCTCTCTCCCTTCCCCTATTCCTCTTTCCGATCTCCAGCAAGTCTATCTGGTAGCTTGCTACTATCTCTCCTGCTTGACTCTTTATTTATATTTCGCAGTTACTTCTTGATAGGGCAGGAAGAGAAGTGAAAACACAGTTGGGGGGTGAGCCACAAGAAGTCAGGGACACACGGATTCATCGTCCTGTCACAAGCAGCCATGCAGTGACACGTGTTTCATTTCATTTTGTTCAGATCAGTAGAATGGTGAGGGACAGAGCTTTTCTTTGAACAGTCTGAGGAGGAGATTGAAGGAGGATGGATGAGGTGATATGGTAGTTTAGGAGGAAGAAACAGGGACCTAGCCCAGGCCAAGGGAATAGGAAGAAAGGGATGAGAATCTTGAGATTTAATGAACAAAGAAAACGGGTTAAATCTTCATTCCTCTTTAAGCAACATCCAAGTGTGAACATCAAGGGTGTTATTTCTGTGGCTGATATAAAAAGTAAACACATGTTACCTTTTTGGTAGAAAAGGTGTTGACTGACAGGATGTTGGCATGAAGTCATTGATTTATTCAGCCTCTGACAGCCTCTGATTCCTCCTCAGTTTTGGGCAGAGTGTGGCAGAGAGGAAGGAAAGTGCCTGAATTCCGCTTAGACTACTTACACTCAAATCTGTGTCCCCCCACATGCACGAGCTGGAGTTAATTACTCTTTCTACTGTCAGATTATTTAAGAGTGCATGGGTCACGATGCAGTGTGAGTTCTGTAGGTCACTGTGACGATTAATGGATACAGGTGAAGCCCTGTATGCTTGCAAGTGTCGTGGGCATATGTAAGTAGCGATGCAAGCTACCCAGGTGCCCCTTTGCAAAATCCCAATCACCACATTCAGTGAGAAACCAAACAGTGGCATATCCTCCCACTTCCTGTGCTCTGCTTGTGTGTATCATGTGCTCAGGTATTGGACTTGCAATTACTTTTACAATGGGGCTTATTAAGCTCATTGTTTTAAGAACAAAATTGGCATGCATTGGCCATTGGCAGTGAAAAAAAAAATAAAAAAAACTCATTTTCTAACCTTCTTTTGAATAAGAAAAATTTCCACACAATGGAACGATAAATTTAAGTGAAGAATATATTTTGGAATTTACAATAGCTGGCAGACTGTGTTCTTAGTCTTACTAAAGGTGTGAAATTATAGTTAATTGC
>NW_004955484.1:1566910-1568476 GCF_000276665.1 Chinchilla lanigera | reverse complement strand
ATTTTCCTCCATTCTCCTATTTTTATTGCCTCCATCAAAAACAAAAATTACAGCTCTTTAAATGAAAGTTGCCACTTTTAAGCTTACACAGCTTTCCCCATAGAATACCCCAAACCTACTTATCCCTCCCGGTTATAATATACACACACAATGGGGGGAATGCTTAAGGTCTAAAGGGAAAAAATAACCTCTGTGGAAGACATAGATTGACTTTCCTGATTTCTTTGAGATGGAAAAAGCTATTCTACTTCTAATTCACACAGACTTGCGTGGCCTGGTTGTTCTTCGACTCTGTATCCCACAGACCAGGGAGGCAGTTGCAGCAGTATAGAAACTGTAACCTATTCTTCCAAAGAGCAAGAATTAGGACACATAGTGGTGTTACATGTAAAGGGATAGTGTTTTGTATTTTAACCAAGATAGGAAGAGTTTATGGCCAGTGGCTTCTTCTACTCTGTTATTATTTGGATCTAAAGTTACCCGCCAAACCTCATACATTTGGAAAGTGACTGGATTATGGGGGTGGTAGAGCTGGCTTGGTATTGAGAGATAGGGTCTGGTCCAAGGAGAATAGACTGCTCACTAGTGGTGTGGCTTGGAAGGTTTTATCCTGTTTGGTCCCTGCCTCAAGGAAATAACTAAAGTACATGCCAGGCCAGGAGTACAGCTCAGTGGCATAAGTGCCTGCTTGGCAAGTGCAAGGTCCTGAGTTCGATCCCTGGTACCAAAACAAACAAACAAAGTACACGCCTATTGTATAAAACCTCATGTTGCACCACTAAGAACAGGAAAGTATAACCTTTTAAAATTAAGTACCCTGAATGCAGATTTTACATATATCTACTTATAAATATCTCATAAATATTAAATGAGAAAATAACTGAATTTTATTACTTAGTATGCATCTGTATTATACATTTATTCTTACTCAATAGGCATGCTTGTCCTTGAATCAATCTTTTTCTCTCCTGCAGAACTTGCAACTGCATGTAACACATTTAATCTGGGATTTATTTTTTTTAACAGTTAAAAAATACTTTAATTGGAAAATTAGAGGGAAGACAGGAAAGAACTCCATTTGAAGGAGTTGGAGGGGGCACACTCTAATACATTGGCTCAGACAGGTCCACCCACAAAGGTGGGAGACAAACTTTCAAGGACTGGCTGGTGAATTGAGGTCCGGTTGCTTATTATCTCAGCCCGGGTGTCTTAGTTCTGAAATCTTCATGGGTGACAGGTGGTTTCGTTACCTGGAAAGGATTGTCTCTGTGGGGTTCTGTCATGTGGGCCTCCACCCTTCCTGGAGACTCAGTGATCACAGATTTAGGACAATGGTTGGAGACCTATGGGTGTATGTATATGCTCTGGTAAATCTCTTATCATGTTGTGCTCTCCTGGAAGAGGGATGAGATCATGTAGATTCTGGGGTAATCAACCCTATCTGGCCAGCTTCTAGAAGTCACTTCCTAGTTGATCAATGCACCCCTATGCAGAGCAGAGAAGATGTTTGCCCTAGTATGTACTGTAACAAAGGACATAAAATGAAGGTCAAGCTTTGTTCCATTT
>NW_004955484.1:1564163-1565640 GCF_000276665.1 Chinchilla lanigera | reverse complement strand
TATATATGTACCAATTCCTCAAAATAAATGCAGTTATTATGTATTATATACATTTACTGGTAAATCTTTTAAATTTACATTTAAATGACCTTTGCCAAAGCCTGCCTGTGCAGCTTGCAGCCATGGCAGCTTGTGTGGCCTCCCATGACATCTGAGAGACAGCATTTTCTCCCGTGTTGTCTCAGCATCTGCCATCCCTCCGCTATGCAAATTGTTTCCGGCAGAAACTCTAATTTCCTGCCTTCCTCGGCATTAAAACTAGCCTCTGTGGGAAACAGTTATACATTTTTTTGTTAGTCTTCTGACAAAACAGTTGTTTAGATATGGAGACTTATTGTTCTCATTGTTCCTACCATTATTTCTGAGAAAAGTTACAAAGACCATGGTTAATAATTATTAGGAACAATCTTTTTCATTGCAAGCAACAAAAACTTATAAATGCTAAGATGAGTGAGCAGAGGTTTAAGGAGAAACAGATTACTTGTTTAATGTCGAAGTATCACCCTTAAAATATTTACTAGTTATAAGAACAAAATTAGCAACTTTACCATGAAGAAAGGCATCTTGATGAAGAGATCAAGGTTAACAACTCTAGGAGGAAGATGTATGCACATCATTCACAACTGATGTGATCTACACTGCAGCTGTATTCCTGCTCCAAACACAAAAGCTCAATCTAATTGTGAAATAATCATACAAACCCAATTTAGAGACAGTGTAGAGTATGTGACTAATGCTCTTCAGATAGTCAAGGTCATGAAAAAGAAGGAAAGACTGGTAAGATGTCACAGATTATCACACCTACCAACTAAACTGAGTATGGGATTCTGGATTGGATTGTAGAATCAGCAGACAAAAAAATAAGCTACACTTGTGGGAAAACTTGACATTTACAGAAGGCTTGGAGTTTAATAATATTGTAAAATTCACATAATTATGTAGTTTTTTTATTATGTAGTTTTGTTAACACCATTGTACAGATGTCAGTTTCATGGTTTTGACTGCCATGTTTACAGTTATGTAGCATGGCAATATAAGAAGGAGCTAGGGGATGCAGGAATTGTTGTTAATTGAGTGTTTGCTATAAATATAGTTTATTAAAGACAGAATTTGAGAAATGCATAGTATATCACATTACCAAATCTAAGTCTACACATTATTCTCCACATAGATCAACTTTTCCAATTTTTTTGGTACAGTGTTCTTTGGACAGAGAAATATTTTTTTCTTTAATTCTTAGGCTAGAGAGGATTATTTATTTTCTTTTTGTTTTATTCATACCATGATTGCTGTACAAAAAGTGTGCATTCATCTTAGGAAATAGGTACAGGTGCATAATATACCTTGATTCTTTTTTATTCCCTTTCCTATCTCCACCCACCTACCTCCCTCCATCTCTACATGCCATCCTTATTTCCATTACTATTGTTATTATTTTTAGTTCATGTTTACAATAATTAATGTTTACAGTCATTGT
>NW_004955484.1:1561206-1562883 GCF_000276665.1 Chinchilla lanigera | reverse complement strand
AACAAGGAAGTGACATATTTCTCAAACAATACTGTCTGTTCCATCTACTACCACCCTAATGACCCTCAACCCTGTCCTTCTTGTCTACAACTCAAATATGGAACTACTCCTTGCATTCCTTTTTAAAAATTTTTCATTAGTACATGTTTGCAGTATATGATGTTTCCATTCCTTGTGTGGGACTGGTGCATGTCCATGACACATCTTAATTCCTGTTTTCAACCCCTTTCCCTCCCCTTACCCACCTCCCTCCATCTCTTGATCCCCTTCCCACTTGAGAAATATCTACTTCCTCTTATCTATCTTTTATTTTGGTTTTTATTTATAATTTGGGTTTCTCATGCAAGAGAAAAAAATGGGATATTTAAGCTTCTGTGTCTGCTTTATTTCACTTAACATTACAGTCTTAAAGTGCATCCATTTCCCTACAAATAACTCAAGTTTTTCTTTCTTTAGGCAGATAGTACCCATTGTGTATAAATACATTTTCTTTATCCGTTCATTTGTCTCTGGACATACAGGCCACTTCCAAGGTTAAACTACTATGAACTGTGCTGCTATAAGCATAGGTGTGCATGTATCACTATAATATGATGTCTTGAGTCTTTTAAAAAGATACTTAGAAGGGAACTAACTATCTGGTTCAAATGGAATTTCTAGTTTCCATTTTTTGAGGAATCTACATACTGATTTCCATAGTGGTTGACCTGTCCAAAACATACTTTGTCAGAAACTCGTTTTCCCTTTGCTATTTGCCACTTCAACGAATGGCGTCAGTAAAAACCCACTCAGCATCCCAAGTTGGTAATTCATTCTCAACTCTTCCTTGCTCACCTCCAGATCACGTGAGTCTCTGAGTCCTGGTCCCCCTCCCTGCACAATACGTTCACTTTTCTCTATTACCCTGGGTACTAATGTATTCCAGGATGCTTTCATCTCTTACTTGATTCTGGAAAAAAAAATTTAGTTGGTACTGTTGGCTTCCAATGTATTCCTCTCCCAGGAACTTTTCTCTTTGCTGGGAATCCATAGAGGCTTTTTAGAAATCTATACCAGCTAAGTCAGTCCTCCAACACTCTAGAGGGAATTCTCTTTGACCCTCAGAATGTGTTGTGCACTGTGTGTTTTACAGTCATTTACGAGGGCTCGCAGTAAGCATCCCTGCTTGTCTCCACACATTTCTCCCCATCCACCCTCCCAACATCCTAAGCCTCACTACATGGATCCTACATTTTTAGCTGTGCCTCTCTCTCCAAACAGACATTTTTGTCCGTGGATGGACCACTTTCTCAGCATCTCTTCATTTTATAATCTTTTACTCATCCTTCAGATCTCCCTGGAGCTTCATTGCCTTCTCTGGCCCCTCTGAGGTACTTCTCTATGCTTACCTGGCCCAGCAATGATTGTTCTGTGCTGGAATCTCTGCTTAATAATGTCTGTTCCCCACCAGCCCTTCACATTTACTTGGGCTTGGCTCTCACGTATAGTTGGCACACTGCAGACAAAGAAGAGAGAGAATAATTCTGTTCTTTGTTTTGTCTTGTCCCTGACTCTTCTTTCTCCAAGTCTTCACCCATTAGCTCCTGTTTTAATGCATCTACTTGCCTTCTATTCTGTCCTATCAAGATATTTGCATTCTTACAAGTTATAGTTGAAGAACAAAGTCTGTTAAGTCCC
>NW_004955484.1:1559190-1560166 GCF_000276665.1 Chinchilla lanigera | reverse complement strand
TCTCTTATTTTAAGTGAATACATTTAATTGTGTATCTACCTATATATAATTGTATAAGTTGGTACAGTTAGGTATGTAGAATTATATATTAAAATAATGTATATGTATAGTATAGAAGATGTATCATGTAAAATTGTGTATAATTTATAACACCAATATGAAATTAAATGTTTATGTTTTCTAATTAAAATGCAGTTGTTAATTCAAATCCTTTTTTGTAAATTTTAGAGCTCCTGAAAGTCTGCAGAAAGCAACATGGCACAACTCCCAGTCTGTTCAGGTATCGATTTCCAGCCTGGGCATTTGTACTTAGGAAGAAATTGCCCAACCACGGTCCATGGAATCGCTTTTTGATTGAGTGTTCCGTAGATATTAATGTGACCTCCCTCCATACATGTGATGTGCTGACTGATTCCCCTCAAAGGACTGCTAGACAGATAGCCATGCATTTTTCTAGTAGAGAAATTTTCAGTTTTGCACAAGGCAAAGCGAGAACCAGGGTATACCCGGAGAACATCACCCTCTACCGTGGCATATTGTAGAAGAAAATGACAATTTCCAGTATCTCAGCAGCACGATCAGGAAGCTCAGTCAGTCCCAGTGTGTGGTATGATCATGGGTTTGCAGCCCATGTGCATGTTTAAGCTTCTTTGTTATGCTACCTCATTTATTGCTCATGTTTCTGTTTTATTTCAAGCAAAGTACATTGTTATGACATTGTACTTTGAAAGCATTTAAAAAGCCAGTCGCTCACACACCCGATTCCAAGCAGATGAAAAAGTGGCAACTGGACTCGAAGGGGAAATAAGATGGCTACTCTGATGCCAAGGCTGGGCTCTGGGTTCCAGGACAGAGCTTAGGAAGCACACCTGCTGTGCATTCTCTCTTATCTCTGGCTGCAGCTCTCCTACAGCGGCAGCACTTTTGTGGTAATATTTTCCTCTTTTCATTGCCATGATCTCTGTGGATGGAGATG
>NW_004955484.1:1555086-1558315 GCF_000276665.1 Chinchilla lanigera | reverse complement strand
TTCACTCCTGTTGAGGATGTACTAGTATGTACTCCTTCATATTGCTGAAATACATACCTTGTTATTCCATTCATTCTTATTAGACATTTGAGATGCTTTCACTTCTTGGCTATTATGAACAATGCTGCCATGGATATTTGTGTACAACATCTGAGTGCAGTATGCTTTCTTTTCTTTTGTGTACATATTATGGGGTGGTTTTTATAGGTCATATAGTAACTCTACCTTTCATATCTTGAAGAACTGCCGAAATGCTTCCCAAAGTGGTTTCAATGTTTTGCATTGTTACCAGCAGTTTTTCTGGAGTAATTTCTCCAGATCCTTCACAGTACTTTTTACATTTTTCTTTTTAATTGTAGCCAGGCTAGTGGGTATGAAGTGGTATCTCACAGTGATTTTGATTTGAATTTCCCTAGTGAATGATGGTGTTTAGCATCTTTCGATAAGATTACTGGTCATTTCTATATAATCTTTGGAGACACCTCTATTTAGATTATTGGTTCATTTTTAATTGCATTTTTATTATTAAATAAGTAAGATAAAATAGCACAAGTTTTGTTTTTAGGTTCCACCTGATTATTCTTCACTTTACTCTTTTCATACTACCCGTGCTTTTCAAGCCAAGTTTACTAGGCACTGTGTATGTGTGTGTGTGTGTGTGTGTGTTCAACTTAGTATCAACATACAAATATAGAGAAACATTGAGGGCAGGCAATAATGTCTATTTCATTCCTATTGTGCTAATTGTATATTTTAGTTAAGTTTTTCTCTTTGCTGAGACAAAATAGCCAGCACCCAAAGTTAAAGGAGCAAAGGTTTATTGTAGCTTACAGTTTGTGGAGGTTGTAGTCAATAATTGGCTGGCTCCAAGGCAGAGCGGCATGGCAGAGGGACATCACAGAGGAGAAACAGTTCATGGAAGGCAGCAAAGCAGAGAAGTAGCAAGCAGTCAGTGATGGCAATAGACCTCTTTCTGTTCCTTATTTTATATCCAGGGTACCCTTACACCCAGGGTGGGGCATCCTTAATCTTCACATTACACCCTTAATCCCAGTGTCCTAGATCCAGCCACCTCCAAAAAGCTCCACCTATGACCACATGAGGCTTTGTGGGGACATCTAGAAACAAGCTATAATGATGCATTAATGTTTTGATTAATAACTATAATGTTTGGGCCTGAGTTAATTTTGGGTTTCCTGCCATTGTACAGTGATCTAGTACACAGGCTCTGTCCTTTTTTTTTTTTTTTTGACACAGCCAATGAAATTCATAGTAGGAACAGAATTTCTGAGAATGAGCTTGCTGAGCTGACTTTGATGACTCCTTTATCTCCTTCCTCCTAACTAAGCTTACCAGTCTTTGATTCCCAGGAAGATAATCTGGAAATTAACTTGCATTTCTCATGTATAAAATGTATTTTCTTTGAATAAAAGTAGGACACTAGTGATTTCTCCAAAGTCTTTTAAACCTTTTCAGAAATGCCTCCCAGATGCAAAGGAGTTAGGCTTCTGCATGATTTAGTATACAATCTAAACATCAAAAATATGTGTAGAGATGAAATATTAATCCAGTATAAGTTGCTGATAAAAAGCAGGAAATTTCAAATCCACCTTCCTCTAATAGCACAGAAGCTGTCACAGCCAACCAAACAGAAGATCCTGGTCCTTGAACCCTATCATTCATTCCATGACTGCCTTTCTACTCTACTCCAGCAGACAGTGTGGTCAAGCTATAAGGGAGCAACAAAGAAATGGGGGGGGGAATATCCATTGCTGAGGGTACAAAGCAGTCAACATACCAGTGCACCTGATGAAATCAACCTTCCAGTCACAGACATTTGTATAGTGCGTGTCAGAAAGAGATGAGCACATGCTTCAGCTGAATTTTTTAAGAACCTGAAGAGAAACAATGGTGAAAACAACAAACCACCACATATAGAATATTCCTTCAAAGCAGATGCAGGTCACGTTTCAGTGTCAATGAGTAAAAATGTCGCATCAATCACAAGGTGCTCTTCCATTGCTTGTGTTGTACTTTTCTGTGCTTTGTCATGTTCTTAAATAAGGTAGCCTCTTTCAAGAAGATCAAAGATTTCTTGCATAGGAACATGAGCTAATGTTGACAAAATCACTTGAAAGACATTTTTGATGTGCAACTTAAGAACAGGTACATCTCACCTTCCCAGCTCCAAAAGAAAGAAGACATGCTTTCAGGTCTTCAGCATTTGAAGTGCGCCAAGAACTTGTTTGATATATGTTGTTCTATGTATGTTATTTGTATTTCTCCTTATATGTAGTTAATGATAAGGTAGTGACTAAGGAAAACACACCAAAAAATTGGCTAAGTGTTAGGAGTGACTGAGCTGGAGATCAACCACACATTTCAGGGCTAGAGCAAGGCCAGCCCTGAGAACAGGGAGCAGCAGAGGTGAGCCATGTAAACAAGTTGTTGGTAGTAGAGCAAGACCAGTCTAGCTGGTGTCTGGCCTTGGTGTTCCTCCCTGTTAACTACAGCACAGATAGCTCTGAGAATGTTTCACTTTCAGTGTTCTCAGCAAAACACTGAGACCTTGCACTTTTGACTCCATCACATACTTCCCCTGTTTTTACCCAGTACAAATAAAGACACAGACCATGCTGGGTTGTTGCTGCTGCTCCATCACAGAGAGGTCAGGTCCCACCTGGTCTCAGCTCTCCTTTTAATATGTGTCTAGTTTTCTCCTAATCTCCAGTCACGCCCTCTCAGGACCCTGCTGGCTGCACAGGTTGCAGCAGCTAAGTTTTGTGGGGGCATGTATGTGGTTTCTTCCTCTTCCTAATGGCTTTAAAACACTGATCAATTATGTTAGCAGCATCAAAAAACTAAACATCTATGGAAAAATATTAATGACAGAAAAATAAAGGAGTACAAACACTAGACATAGGTTCTTAAAAAATTTCTTTAACACATTGACAAACTTTCATCTTAAATTTGTAAATAAAAGTGAAACTCATGAAAACCCACAGCAAATAGTTTACTATTTAATATTCTAGGGTTGTCAGAGCTAAGTGTATAGTGTTTATTCCTGTGTTTGTTGTGTGTCCCTGTATTTTGTGTGGTGTGAGTACATGAGTGTGTGTGCATTGAGTATATTGTGCGTGTGTGCAGTGACCATAAGAGGTTACCAACACCCATATTCTGAGCCAAATGGGTTTCTTTAGGAAGAGGAGGCCCAGGCCTTGATGCCTTA
>NW_004955484.1:1552553-1553971 GCF_000276665.1 Chinchilla lanigera | reverse complement strand
ATAATATATATGTGTGTATATTTTAAGCTAAATTTCGCCTTCATTTTTAAATGTTACTATTAAAAATTTAAATTCATATATTTGACTTCCATTATATTTTTCTTAGACTGAAATGGTTTAGAAAAATGAAATGATAAATAATACAGGATGAAATAAATAATATAAAAATACTAAAAGTTTCCATTTTCTCATATTACCCAATCCCAATCTTTCTCCCGAGAATTGACATTTCTTGTGCCTTGGAAAATATACATGCATATGTCCAATCATAAACTATATACAGCAAGTGATAAAAGACACAGTTTCACAAGTTTCCTTTTGCATGAAAGAATATATATTAGAAATCTTCTCATGAATACTGTAGTTTTATTAAACTTAATTTTGTTTTTCACTTAAGTATTTAAGGATACTTGCAGACTTTCCAACGAATGCGATTCTCTCTTCATGGAATCTACTGTACCATGAATCCCTCTTCATATCACTACTGCTCAATTTCTGGGGCTTTTGGGATTGTTTGGCCTAGTCTTATGTCATCTTCCCTTGTCCCCAAAGATCAACCTTTTCTGTCATCTTCAGGACAGTCTTGGCTCGGAGCCTTTCCAAAGCCCAGGTTGTATGTGGAGGGCTCAGTGTCCTGGTGGCTCTTTCTGTCCTTCCCCTGAGGTCAAGCTCAGAAAGGCTTTGTATCTAAAGTCTCTCTTGCTCGATACCACATGATTAACAAAGTTGAAGGAGTAAAATCCATTGGCAGAAAGTTTTCCAGTGTCAAAGTACAGTCAATTATTACATGAGCTAATCGTACAAGTGCCTCCTGGTTAAAGGATTCATATCTAAATATTTAATAACACATTAAAGAGAGGTTTTTGACTCAAAAGCATCTGATGCAAATGAATGTGAAGTGTAAGAATCTTCCCGAAAGGGGCAGGATTGCGTGAAATGTTTCCTAAGCATGATAACACCACCCCCTTCTCATGCACAGCTTCCAGTATTAAGTAGGCAGATTTGTACCCCCAAAGTGCAGAAGCTGGAAGATTCTCTTTTTAAAAATTTTTATTTTTAGTAGTACATGTTTGCTGCATATGATTACATTCATCATGGGAAGCTGGTACATGTACATACACATCTTAATTCTTTTTATTTCTCCTTTCTCTTCCCTTCTCCTCCAACTCTTGGTCCCTTCCCATTTGCAGAAGATCTCTTGGAGGAATGAAGTGTAGCTTTAACAACTGGCAGGGGGATCTCAAAGTAATGAATGGGCTGCACTGTGAGCCCTACAGCTGAACAACCTACCATGTCCCTGCTGATTAATACACGACTGCACATCATAGAATTATAAGGTCACCCCAGGGTGATTTGTTTCAATAGTTACAAATCAGGATTTCTTTAAAGAGATAACTATGTGATTTATGAAAACATTG
>NW_004955484.1:1550217-1551995 GCF_000276665.1 Chinchilla lanigera | reverse complement strand
TATTTAATCACAGATTCAGTCTTATAGGCTAGAGCTCTTGCATTTAGTTTAATAAATGTTGAATTAATGCACTGGAATAATGTAAAATGCACAATGTTATGATAGCTACAGTTTTTCTCAGGTTTCTAAAACCTAACAATTAGGTATCTATTCTTTTAATTTTTTTTTTTTCCTGTACCGGGACTCAAACTCACGACCTTGTGCTTGCCAGGCAGGCGCTGTGCCGCTGAGCTAAATCCCCAGCCCTAGGTATCTATTCTTGATTGAATTTACTGTAATACTATGAATGATAGCATTTATTGAGAACCTACCAGATGTATTTTATATGTAACAACAGGCAACTCTTATGAGGCTCTTAGATCATACTAGGCTCTGTTCTAAACATCATGTTATATATCTATAGTTCTCTATTAATCTATTTTTTAGTTCCATTTTCCTGACTTTTTCTCTTTTTTCCTTCCTTCTGCCAGGGATATAGCTCAGTGACACAAGCACCTGCTGGCAAGCGCAAGGTCCAGAGTTCGATTCCTGTTACCAAGAAACTCCCCCGCAAAACCAAAAAACCTAAAAAAACAAAAACACCCCTTCCTTCCTCTGCCCTTCACTCTCTGTATCTCTCTCCAACACACATACTTCTTTTTTGCTACATTATTTGCCCCTAGAGAATAAGAATCAGACACAGTACCATTTTATCATAAATATTTTCACCTGCATTTCCTAACCATAAATATTTTCTATGAAATAAAGGGTGTATTTATGAAAAGGGAGTTTAAATTTGATGGAATATCATGATCTAATCCTCAATCTACAATCAAGTTTTCACCACTTGCTCCCAAAATATCCTCTAGGACTTTTAAAATTCTCAGCCTATGACCTCATGCAAGCTCACACATCCCACTTAGTGACTGTATCTACTTATTACCCTGTGACCTGCAACAATTGCTCAGCTGCCCTTTGCTTTCCATGACTTTGAAATTTTGGAAGTATGGAGACCAGTTATTTGAGTGTGTCTGATATTCCCTCATGATTAGGTTCATATTATGCATTCTAGGCAAGAACCTTACAGAAGTGATGCTGTGTTTCTCTCAGTAGATTCTGTGAGAAGGGAATGATGCTAATTTGTCTCAGTTTGACAATCTGGTTAAGGTGATATTGTCCCAGTATCTCTATCCTACTGCTATTTCCCTTCCTGTAATTCATAAGAGCAAAGTTTGAGAGTCTGGAAATATCTAACTCCTCATCAAAACTTTATCCTGTGAAATGGCAGAAAAATTTTAAATATTCATTTATAAGTACTTAGATAAATGAACATAGTGTATAAACCCACTGGGTCAGTCATGTGAACTGGATTGAATATGATAATTAATTCATGAAGAAAGCAAATTTACCCAAACCTAACCCAATATTCAAGACCACTATATTCAAACAAAAGCATATACTTTATGAAAATATACAGTAGTGTTACATGTGAGTGTAAGCCATACTCCAGTTTATTTAGAAATTTTTCCAAGACAGGATTTTAGAATACAATTACATTTTTAGCCTTAAATAGGATAAGAAATGTAAGAATGGGAAAAAAACAGAAGGAGAAGTTTTTCCTCATCTTATAGTCTGGAAGCAGACAAATCTGAGAAAAAGAAAATTTTAGGTTCTTTAGTTTAGAATTCTATACTCAATATATGTATATAATATGTAGTTCTAAAAGGGTATTTAATATAAATTTGCACAATTAAAATAAAATTTAAACATATCTTTTGTTATTTTATTTGCTTTTTCTT
>NW_004955484.1:1543310-1547965 GCF_000276665.1 Chinchilla lanigera | reverse complement strand
TAAAAATAATGAGAAGCTTATTATATCACATCTGTGACGGTTACGATAAAGCTGTATAGTAGTTACTACCCTGCCTACTACTAACATTCTCACTGTAAGCAATGTGCCCTTAGCATGAGTCACTATTTGCCAAGGCAACTTGGCTGAGGAAGGCTCATCTTTTTAGTTGTGGGGGACCATCCAGGACAGGTGCAGGAAGGCTCTTCCTTGTGTGTTCCTTGTGGTTAGATAGACCACCAAGAACAACAGGGGCCTCTCTTCCGGGGCAGTGTGCTCAGCTGAAAAACCTTTCCTTTTCATTTCTTCTGAGTCCCTGTTTATACAATATCCAACGTGAGAAATAGATTTGATCTATAATCTTGTATACTCACCACTACCACGCTCCTCAAGGATTTTAATTACCTTTCATAAAAGTTAAGAAACTAAAAACCTGATAGTCAAAAATACAAGAAAGATTGATGGGCTACATTTTTTTTTCATTTCTGCCCTGTCTTTCTGGGCTGCTTCTATAGCAACTATGGTGGATTAACTAACGGTCAATTTGTAACACTCAGCTGAACTGAATCAGCATGGTTCTGGGTGAGGAAGGCTCACCTAAGGATTGTTGCCAATAGCATAAAAACAGAACTGGAGGGGAAGATCGTGTTCTGTTTATTATCCTGGAGAAGCTTGTCACACTGGCTTTCCTGATATGAATTCGGCTGTTATCATCAGAGGAGCTTGCGTGCTCGCTGTCACTGAGAATGGCTGTAGTTCTCTTTGGGGGAGCTCTGGGTTTTACTCTGAGCATTGCTTCCTGGCTCCAGTGCAGATCCTTCAGCCTGCTGGCACAGATCCTTCACCCCACTGGCATAGACTTCCTAGCTTCCACCACTGACCTTTGGGCTTTCCAGTGAAAATCCTTGATACAGACTTGCATGGGACGTTGTCGTAGGCTGTAAGCCTCTAGCTGTAGTTGTTGGGGGCATTGTCATGGGCTCTCAGTCTTAAGCTGGACTTGTGCAGGACATTGCCAGGGGATCCAGGCCCTCATTTGGATTCTTTGGGCCTCTAGTGTGTGGACAGATCTCCTGCACTCTTGCATTTGACTCTTTGGGTGAATAGTATAAAATAATCTTATAAATTGTGTGTGCTATATTAAACTTATTCCCTGTAAACTCTGACTACAACAGCAATCCAATTCTCCATCATCTATGAATGTCCTTCTGGATCCAGTTATACAGAAAGATAGTCAGTGTATCTGTGTCTGGTTTATTTCACTTAGTATAATATCCTTCAGCCCCATTCATGTTGTGAATAACAGAATGTCCTTCAAATTAAGAGGAAACCAAGAGAGGCAATTTGGTTGCACATAGAATACTGGATATATGACTCAAGGAATCTGACTTTCCTTTCATTATATAATAGGGGCAAAACTTCAACTGATCTGTATAACCTCTATGAGTCTGTGATTTCAGACCTGTGAAATTAAAGGTGAATTTATGCCATCAATATATCTTGAACACCTAATATATCCCGAGCACATGGCAGAGAGAGGGCACACATATCAGAGGACCTGTGTTCTCGTGGAGATTTCAGTCCAGTGTCAAAGAGAGCAGTAATGAATGGTTTTTAAAAAAACAAGATAATTTCAGTAGTGATAATGCAGTGAAGAAAATAACACAGTAATGTGAGAGCAAATTGCTGATGAGGGAATAGAGTAGCGATGATGTTTAATTGGGGTAGTGAGAGAATTCCCTTTAAAGGAACGTACAATTGAGTGGTGACTCAGTGGTAAAAGCAAGTGGTCACTTGGGTTTGTAGGAAGAATACTTTCTAGGCAGAGGGAAAAGAAAGTAAAACCATCATTAGTTTAGAAGGAAACAGGTTTACTGAAGGATGAGTGAAAAAGTGCATGTGTTTAGTCTGTAATGAATAACGGGGAGAGAGAGAGGAATAACTGAGGGAATGTGAGAGTAGCCACCATGAGGTGGGAAAGCCTTGGGTAGTTTTAGATATTGAGTTATCATGAGCCAGTGCAGGTTTCCCCCTTTCTTTTTATACAGCAATTCCG
The DNA here is from genome assembly GCF_000276665.1 of Chinchilla lanigera. Classification (NCBI taxonomy): domain Eukaryota; kingdom Metazoa; phylum Chordata; class Mammalia; order Rodentia; family Chinchillidae; genus Chinchilla; species Chinchilla lanigera. The sequence goes on along the minus strand of NW_004955484.1, from coordinate 1,545,912 downwards.
CCGTTCATGAATGTTTCTGTTCAATTTGTTTCTGAACTGAAGCATTAGGCTCTGTTTACAAATTCTGCATTGGTTGATGAACGCCAGAAGGACCATCTTCCCTACAATCATGGAATGAATTAAGTTGGTGAACCAAGGTACCATTGTACAATATTTGCTCTGCAGATTAATGGGTCATATTTTGGCTGATTTGTACATTCATATAGCATACTTTGATAATTTCACATATTCACACCCCTGTCACTCCTTTTGGTTTGTCCTCCCTCCTACCTAGCTTCACATTTTGCAGGAGGGGATTCAATTTTGGCTTGTAAAACATCTTCTGTGATGGTTTGTCTCAGGGGAAGGAGAAGAAATGTTGAGGTCAGTTAATAGATCATGCTAATAATCGAAGTAAGATGCGCTGATGCCCTGAAATAGGCGATTTGGAAGGAAGGTGGAGATACATGTGTATATTTAGGTTTTATTTAGGAAACTGACTCTCCACATGGTGTTCCTGCACCCAAGTATGTGATGGTTATATTAAATGGGAAGAGGGGCATTGGGAGGGTGAGTACTAAGACTTATCCTTCCAGATATACAGGGCCTTGATACGGCAACTGATCTTGGACAGATGAGCTCTATGCACATCAGGGCGGGAGAACTTGTGCTCTGTTTGCTCCAGGTCACTCAGGAAACACGACAAATGCTCTTCAGAAGTCCAGTGCTTTTGTAGAAGCTTTTTGATACATTCAAACAGATCTGCAAAAGTCAGATAGTCTTTTTAATTTACTGCCAGGTTTTTTATCCCTTTCTATGATTTCTCCTGTTCCAAATTTGTAGACAGACATGAATTTGGCAGTTGCTATAGAAATGGGAAAATTATAAGGCACACTGAACTGCTCAGTGACTAGATTTATCTTTGAGATATATTTTTCTACATTCTTTCCTCCTAATTAATTACAAGTTTGAACATTTGGGTAGCAGACAGATTGACAGAAGGCTTTGCCCCCTCTGGCTGAAATGATCATAATATAGTGAAAAGTTCTTCAAATTGTATGACCCCAGACTGTGATAAGTAGAACTGTGCTTTTCATAGCAGAAAATTAAAAGTACTTCAAAATAACTTGGCAGTGTTTGACACTGTAAAAGTTGCATGATGCCAATGGAGATAGCTAGTAGCAAAGATTTGTGTTGCCTAGAAAACATATGGAAGCATCTTTAAAAGACTAATTAGAAGTTAATGTTCAAGATAGCTCCTAACTGATAACCTGAAACCATGTTTATCCACATGATGCTGCTTGTCATAAAGTCCTCAGGACCAGAGAATTCAGAGCTGGGTGAGGCAAGGGAAGGAGCCTCCCCTGCATTATTAAATGATTTTAAGCACCTGTAGCATTGTGAATCTCTCTTGTATCATATCCCGTCAACCTGTAGGTTCTGGACGAGAACACATGAAAGCAGGCATTGTGAGATGATTAGTGCAGAGGAAACAGACCCTGACATTCAGTTTCTCTATCAAGGGAAATTTATTCTATGGGATCAAAACAAGGCCAAGGTTTTCAGTGGCTGTAAGTAACACCTTGCCGGTGAGGTGGACTCTCCAAAGCGGATCCAAAAAATTGCAATAATGATACCAAGTTAAGCAGCAGGGCTGGCTCAAGATTGAAGACACCTTAGTGATACTGGCTGGATGTCCCTTGTTTGCATGTCAGCCTGTGGGCTATGAGGCCTTGACAGGTGACTGATTTCCACACTCTTGCTTGCTATTTGAGCAAGACACATTTTCATGGGTGTCCTGGCATTTTAAACTTGTTTTCTAAATGACGTTTACACCCTTTACCTTGTTTTCTATATTATTTTAAGTGAAAACCTCTATTATTGGAGAACATTAATCACTTGCCCAATATAAGTTATAAATGTCTTTCCTGGTTTTGCACATGTCATTTCATTTTTTTTTTCCATGTATGTCTTCAGTTTGTACAAAATCAAAGTACTTAGCCTTTCTCTTTCATGCTTTTAACTTCAGGTTATGTTTAGGAAGTTTACCATGAACCTAAATTTTGAAAAATATTCAGCTGATTTTTGTGTAGGCCGGTTTTTCTTTTCTTTTCCATGACCTATTATGGTTACTTTGTCATCCCATGGTGATTATGATGCCAGGGAAGAGGCACAAATTCAAGTTTATATTTTTAAAAAATATGACTAAACCTATGCTACCAGGCACTCTGTGCCTATCCTAAGATCAAACACAATGAGTAGCACAATTATTTAAAAATCAGTTTTTATAAAAAGGCCCTAAAGCTGTGTGGACCTTAAAGACTGGGAAGTCTCGGCTGACTTGCAATGAAATAGGTTGCTTTCCAAGTGACCACAAAGTCCATGCAGGACAAGCATCTCTGTCCCTCACCACATTGTCACAGACCCATGTTCGCTGCTCCAATTAAATAAACAGCTATTTCTGTCCAATATTAGAACATTAAGCAATGTTTAAACCCGGCTCTTGAATGGCCCCTTTTCAGTGAGGTAGTTATATGTTCACATGTTCACATAAACTGAACTAAGCTGCTCACATGATATTCTATTGCACAGAGAAAACGCTGAGTGAATTGCTTAATGATCC